>NW_006408574.1:2723362-2730127 GCF_000296735.1 Chrysochloris asiatica | reverse complement strand
TGCCAAAAGAACAAACAGATCTGTGTTGGAAGAAGTGCAGCCAGAGTGCTCCTTGGAAGCCAGGATGGCCAAACTTCTCTCATACTTCCGGCATATTGCCAGGAGAGCCCAGTCCCTGGAGAAAGATATCATGCTTGGTAAAGTGCAGGGTCAGAGGGAAAAAGGAGGACCCCCAATGAGATGGACTGGCACAGTGGCCTTAGCAATGGACTCAAGCATAGCAACGATTGTGAGGTTGGCCCAGGACTGGGCAGTGTTTCATTCTGTTGTGCATGGGGTCGCTATGAGTCGGTACTGACTCAATGGCACCTAACAACAACAACTAGTATTAGAAGAGTTGCACATTAATAATCAAATGAAAAAGCAAAACAAAGAAACTACATTCTGAAAGAAATTTCTTTTCAAATAAAGAGAAAACAAAAAGTAAAAGAATACATAAGAACTCAGACAAATATAACTGTGGCATCATTTGCTGTAAATGAGATAAACTCACCAATTAGAAAGATTGCACAGAAAAGCAAAACCCAACCCTGTGCTATACACCAGGAATACACCTGAAAACCCCAAGCAACAGTTGAAACTAAAGGATGGACAATGGCACGTCATAAAAGGGAGACCAAAAGGAGTAGGAACCGGAATCTCAGGCATGGTGAGATTGCAGCCCCAAAGCCTCCAGTAACACAGCTCTGTAACTGTGGATTGTGCACTTGGCAATAAAAAATGTGAATGCCCCCGTACTCCAAACACAAGTAGCAGACAGTGAAAGAAACCACTAGGGATGGAATCAGCCAAAACACAGAGATTTTCATTCACTTCTCTCAGCCCATGACTGAACAAGCCAATTAAATTAAGGTAAATATTATTGGAAAGATCAAAATGCAATAACATGTGAAATCAGACCAACAAAATGCTTCTTCCTCCACCTTATTTTTAAACAATACTGGGCTCAAAGACAAAACACAAAGCATCTGAGCTGTCCGGGAAATAGTGCAAGCGAACAGTCTCTAAATCAGAGTCAGGATGGCCGGGCTCAGGCAGAGCTCCAGGAAAATGCAGAGACGTGATGGCTGGCCTCAAGACAAAAGGAAACAATGAAAACATGTTTTTTAAATGTCTGGCTCAAAAATTAAGAAAAGAACAACAGAATAAACCAAAAGAAAGTAGAAGGAAGACGTTAATAAAGATAAAAGCAGAAATTAATAAGTTAGAAAGCAAAAAAGTATTAACTAAGGAATAAATCCCGATGTTGGTGATGTGTGGTCAGTAGTCAGCAGGTGGCTAGATGATCAGGGCAGGACCTCAGCTAGGCTGTCCCAAATTTTTCTCATTCCCCAGCCTTTGGTCTCAGGACTCCAAAGAATTGCAAGGGGGCAAGTCCCAGGAGATAAACATCAGCATCACACTCAGTCCTGGTGTGGCGCTGTGTGTTAATGCGCTTGACTGCAAGGTCAGGTTGACCCACAAGGTCAGTGGTTCAAGCTCACCAGCTGCTCCTCAAGAACCCTATAGAGGGTCACTATGGATCAGAACCAACTCAACAGCAACTTAATAACAACAACATACATGCCATAAATATACAGCCAAACACATAAACACTAGGAGATAAACAAGATCACTGAAACATCCTAAAAATTAGACACTTATGTGCATCAAAAGATTTCACCAAAAGAATAAGAAGAGAACCCACAGAATGGGAAATGTTATGGGGTGGGCAGTTACATTATCAGACAAGAGATTTAAGTTAAGTGTCATCCAGTCGGTTCTGGCTCAGAGTGACCCTGTATAGGATTTCCAAGAAATGGTTGGTGTGTTTGAACTGCTGACTTTGTGGTTCAAACCAACGTTGTGGTCCAGTGCTTATCCTTCAACACCACAACAGGATTCCAAGACAAGGGGCTACTCTCTAAAATTGACAGCACACTTCAATACCTCAACAAGAAGAAGACAAATAATCCAATTTAAAAATGGACAGAGCACAGGGACAAACAGTTTACTAAAGAAAGCATTTAAGCAGCCAACAAACATATGAAGAAATACTCAAGACCATTACCTTAGAAAAATGCCAATCAAAACAACAATGAAATACTATTTTACCCCAGCACTGAAAACAAAGCTCCCAAAAAATAGGAAGCAATAAATGCTGGTGGGGGTGTGGAGAGACTGGGACCCTCCTCCACTGCTGGTGGGATTGTAAAGCGGTGCCACCTCTGTGAAAAATGGTAAGGCGCTTCCTCAAAAAATTAGAAATAGAACTACCGTATGATCCAGCAATCCCTTGGCATATATCCTGAAGAAATGTTTCTCATTTCTTGTGGATAGATACCAAGTAGACCCATGTTCATCGCAGCACTATTCACAACAGCAAAAAGATGGAAACAGCCTAAATGTCATCAACAGAAGAATGCCCAACAACAAACCGGTACATACACACAACAATACTACACAATTTTGAAAAATAATGATGAATCTGGAAAACACCTCATAACATGGATGAACCTGAAGAAGATTATGTGTGAAATCAGTCAATCACAAAAGGACAAATATTGTATGAGACCACTGTTGTAAAAAGCTAAGAAATGGGTTTTTTTGCTAAAAAAAAGATTCTATGATGGTTACTAGGAGTGGAAGGGAAGAAGAAAGATTCACAGGGTAGAGGGTAGACACATGTTAACTTAGACGGTGGGGAAGGCAATAGACAACAGGAGGGAGGTTGGCGAGGAAGGATGAAGGTAATGGGAGACCCAGGGAGGAATGCAAGAGTTCCAGTGAACAGAGGGAAACACCGTGAGCCGGTGGTGCATGCAGGGGATTGCAATTGTTGTAATGACATAAAGTGCAGGATTTGTTGAACGTGGAACCAACAACAGTTCTGTAAGTTTTAACTCAATTCATAATAAAAAAGATTTTATTTTTTGGCAATGTTTGGTGATTGCGGGTGAGGAGCAGGTAATCCTGGGGTCTGGGCAGAGAATGCCAGCCACAATTTTGATGACCATGGAGCTGGAGGTGAAGGGGCAGTTGGAGATGAACAGGGAAAGCCAGGGCCAAAGGGACAAGAAAGTCATGTCAGCTTAGGAGCCGGCCAGGCAGGGCTGTGGCCTGTGGCCTGTGTCCCTTCAGTGGTGTGTTCTTGGGCAGTTACTGCACTTCTCTGAGCCTCCGTTTCCCCATCTGTTAAATGGGGTGGTAACGATGGCTTAGAAGCCCTTGTGGTACTGTGGTGAAGAGCTCAGCTGCACACACAAAGGTCGGTGATTGAAACCACCAGCTGCTCTTCTGGAAAGAGATGTGACACCATGTGCTACCATAACAGCCCTAAACACCGTGGGGCCATTCTGCTCTGTCCCACAGGGTTACCCTGAGTCAGAACAGGCGGGATAATAGTGGAATTTCTGGTTAGATGGTTTTTTCTTAGGATTGCTGAGAGAACTGAAAGACCCTCAGGCACAACGCCTTCCCAGGGGTCTTGAACATCTTCACTTCAGTAAACTGTGCTCCCCTCAGTGAGGGGTTCTGATGGGGGGGGGCAGAGGGGCAGGGCAGGTGTTAGAGGGGACAGCTTGTCTCAGGAGTCAGGGAGGTGCAGGTGTAGCAATAGGAAGATGGGGGTGGCATCAATGGGGGTGCTGAGGTTGGCTTCCACCTGCAAGAATACTGTTCTCAGCAGTTTCCTGGCCATGTCCCCACTGTGTCCTGGGGAAAGAGTGAGTCCTGGGGTAGCACCCCATTTATATTCCCCCAGAGCTTTAAGACAGGCACAGGCAGAGAACTCAGAAGGCAGATCTTGGGCCCCAGTGAAGGGGGCTCTCTGGCACATGCTGGGTTTCTATGGGACCTCACAGCGGGCAGGGCCCAAGAGAGCTATTCTGCAACACCTTTGTCTCCTCATTTCTTTGGGAAAGCCTCGTGAGGTGGCAAGGGCAGAATGGGTCCCAGAGCCTGAACCACCGTGCCAGTGGTCAGGGAGATGCTGCACTGGGGCTGGGGGGCTGGGAGGCTGGGATACAGGGATGCAGGGATGCTGGGATGTGGGGATGCTGGGATGTGGGGATGCTGGGATGTGGGGATGCTGGGATGCAGGGATGTGGGGATGCTGGGATGCAGGGATGCTGAGATGCAGGGATGCTGGGATGTGGGGATGCTGGGATGCAGGGATGCTGGGATGCAGGGATGCTGGGATGTGGGGATGCTGGGATGCAGGGATGTTGGGTGCAGGGAGACTGGAGTGCAGGGAGATTAAGATAGTGGGGTGCTGGGATGATAGGATACAGGGATGCTGGGATGTGGAAATGATGAGATGCTGGGATGCTGGGGTGCTGAGATGAAGGGATGCTGGGATACAGGGATGTTGGAATGTTGGGATGCAGACCCTGGGACCATTTCCAGGGAACTGAGAGGGAAGAGGCCGGGCTGGGATGGGGTGCCTACCACACGGCTCACACAGCCGTGGAAAGAAAGGAAGTTGTGATACAAGCACAGACAAGTGTCTAGTTTACACCAAGTGAGGTAAGCTGGTCCAAACAACACAAATATTGCTGTTGTTGTTGCTGTTGTTAGGGGCCATCGAGTCACCTGTGACTCACAGCAACTGTACACACAACAGAATGAAATCAATATTGCCGGGTCCTACTTACGTGAAATAGGCAAAGACCTGGAGACTGCCCCTTATTGACAGTTACCAGGGGTCCGTGGGAAGGGAAACAAGGTGTCTTTGCTCCAGACGGAGGAATCCTCTGGAAATGGATTGTGGCGGTGGCTCCACAACATGATGAGCCAGTGAAGAAGATGTTGAATTGACAAATGTCTTGTTCTGTGTACTCTTACCAGCATATACAATGAGCACGATGAAACAATTAAAATCAAATAAACTAAAACAATAAATGACAAAACAAAGCAAAACAAGGCCCTCTTTCTCCATCGGCTTTAGGATCCTCAAGAGGTATCCCAGGAAGCAGTTACAATGTTCTGCTCCAAACTCGTTCCTCTCCAGCCTTCTTGCTGTTGTTGTTAAGTGCCGTGGAGTCGGTTCCGACCCATAGCGACCCTGCACAGGGTTTCCGAGGCTGTAAATCTTTACAGGAGCAGAACGCCTCATCTTTCTCCTGCAGAACAACTGGTAGTTTCGAACTGCTGACCTTGAGGTTAGCAGCCCGATTCATAACCACTACACTACCAGAGCTCCTTCCTTGAGTTCCTCTTAAAACTCAGCAAACTCACAACAAATCTGCTTTTCCCTCAAGATCTTCAGGACAAGATTCTAAACAAAGCTTTGTTCCTTTCCAGTTGCTCAGCCTAAAAAATTAGGGAATATGCACAGAGCGGAAGCCAGCTGTCAAACTTCTGTTGTCCCTTAGATACCACCTGTGCACACCCAGGCTTGTCCTTGGAGATTCTAGGTGGAGTCACTTCTTCCAATCTGAGAGACCAGGTGGGAGGGTACTGTCAGAGTGGGGCTATGCGCAGACACGTCTCTCGGCTGTCACCAGGTTCACTAGACTCCTCAGCCTACAAGTCCTGGTCCCATGTTAAAAGGAGGAGTGAGTTCTTAACAAGAGCTTACACGGCACTCCTAGTCCCAACAACAGTACAATACACAGTCTTTGCCATAATAAACCAGTTGGTAGGCCACAAAGCAAATCTAATAATCAAGCTCGCCAAAATCAAAGATAAGGACAGAATCCTGAAAGCAGCTAGGGAAAAGAGAAGTGTAACATACAAAGGCAAGCAAATCAGATTAAGCAAATAGGATCTCTCAACAGAAACCATGCAGGCAAGAAGGCAATGGGGGAACATATATAAAAGCCTGAAAGAAAAAAAAACTGCCACCCAAGAATCCTCTACCAAGCAAAGCTGTCAATCAAATAGGATGGTGTAATCAAAGCATTCCAGGATAAACAGAAGCTAAGGGATTTTGCAAAAGCCAATCCTGCTATGAAAAACATCCTAAAAGAAGTTCTGTGGACTGAGAACCAACCAGAACAGACAACAACCAGAGATTGACATACATGGCAGTATCACCCAGAACTCAATCGATAAATGGAATAGTTGAGAACAGAATAAAATTATTAAGAACAAATTCAGAGGATCTGAGAGGTCAGTCTATGATCAAAACAATTACAATGTGAAAGAAGGTAAACACAGAGGAACAGATATCCAGGTGTTGAGAAGGTCAGGTAGATTACAGGATAAAATAGATGATCTTAAATGGAGGGAAAAATTAATGGAATAAAAGGTAACCACAATGGTGAGGTTGGGGTGAGGGGTTTAGGAGGAAGTAGAGGGAGTTGATGGTAGAGCACAGCGTAAGGCCAGACACATCATAGTTCAGGTGTTGGGGAGGGCAATATAAGAAGGGGGAGGAGGTGGAAGAACAAGGTAGATAAGAGAACACTGAGACAGGTGTGCATGGCCTAAGTGGGACAGAGGTAAATAGTGATGCATGCTCAACCTTGGAACAACACGGCTCTGTGATACAGGGATTGAGGCATAGTCTGAAGAGGGGAAATAATACTAAGATACTTGACTGTCTTATGAATATTAGTTTCCCTTGCCTACTATTATAAAATAGACACCTGAGTGGAATAGAAAGTAATGTCGGGAAACATGAATACAGAAAACTTGTAAGTCTGTTTTCAGCCTATAACTGATTGAAATACCTAAAAGGGGTTCTAGAACTTGCCCAGTGAAATAGGCCTCTTGCAGAGCCTTTGCAGAGTATAGGACCTTAGGTGGAATCCTGAGTCCCATACAGAAACTTCTGAAGTG
>NW_006408574.1:2720555-2721567 GCF_000296735.1 Chrysochloris asiatica | reverse complement strand
ATTGAAATCTTTCAACAAACTCATGCAGTACTGGAGGCACTCACTCATTTATGCCAAGAAATATAGAAGACAGGTATCTGGCCAACTGATTGGAAGAGATCCATATTTGGGTCTATTCCAAAGAGAGGTGACCCAATGGAAAGAGGAAATTATCAGACAATATCATTCATCTTACCTGCAAGTAATATTTTGCTAAAGATCATTCAAAAATGGCTGTAACCATACATTGACGGAGAACTTCCAGAGGTTCAAGATGGATAAGGAAAAGGACATGGAATGAAGGATATCATTGCTGACATCAGATGGATCTTGACTGAAAGCAGAGAATACCTCTGCTTTGTTGACTACGCAAAGGCTTTTGATTGTGTGGATCATGACAAGCTATGGACAACATTGTGAGATATGAGTATTCCAGAACACTTAATTGTGCTCATGAGGAATCTGTACACAGACCAAGCGGCAGTTGTTCAAACAGAACAAGTGAACGTCAAATAGTTTAAAATTAGAAAAGGTATACGCCAGGGTTGTATTCTTTCACCATATATATTCAATCTGCAGGCTGGGCAAATAATCCGAGAAAATGAATTATATGAAGAAGTACATGGCATCAGGATTGGAGGAAGACTCGTTAACAATCTGTGATATGCAGATGATACAACCTTGCTTACTGAAAGCAAAGAAGACTTAAAATACTTACTGATGAAGATCAAAGACCACAGCCTTCGGTATGGGTTACACCTCAAGATAAAGAAAGCAAAAATCCTCACCACTGGACCAATAAATAACATCCATATAAATTAAGAAAAGATTGACGTTGTCAAAGACTTCATTTTGCTTGGATCCATCATCAGCACTCACGGAAGCAGCAGTCAAGAAATCAAACAATGTATTGCATTATGTAAATCTGCTGCACAAAGCCTCTCTAAAATGTTCAAAGAGCAAACATGTCAGTTTGAAGACTAAGGTGTGCCTGACCCAATCCATGGTTATTTTCAATAACCTCATATGCATG
>NW_006408574.1:2715722-2719025 GCF_000296735.1 Chrysochloris asiatica | reverse complement strand
TCAATATTCTCCTCCAACACCACAACTCAAAGGCATCAATTCTATGGCCTTCCTTATTCACTGTCCAGCTTTCACATACATATGAGGTTATTGAAAATACCATGGCTTGGGTGAGGCACACCTTAGTCCTCAAGCTGACATCTTTGCTGTTCGGCACTTTAAAAAGGTCTTGTGCAGCAGATTTGCCTAATGCAATATGTTGTTTGATTTCTTGACTGCTGCCTCCAGGGTGAGTTGGGTGTGTCCTAAACCCTAACCTAGTCACTATGTGTGTTGTTAAGTGCTGCTGAATCAGTTCCGACTCATAGTGACCCGTATAGGGTTTCCAAGGAGCAGCTGGTGAGTTTGAACTGCTGACCTTGTGGTTCAGTGTTTAGCCTACAGCTCCACACCAGGATCCCAGCTGAATGATGAATCAAGCACACAGACAAGACACAGGCAAGGTCACAAAGAGGACGCTAGACCCTCTGGGGATACGACAGAGTCAGGTGAGTCTACACGTCTAGGAACTCCCAGGGTGGCCAGCCACTAGCGGCTGAAAACCTAGTCCTGGTGGTGCAAAGGTTAAGCACTCAGCTGATGACCAACAGTTGGTGGTTTGAACCCACCTAGGAGCCCTGGTGTGGTGCTGTGGGCTAATGAGTCAGACTCCAAAGTCGTTTCAACTGCAAGTTTGGTGGTTCAAGCTCACCAGCTGCTCTTTGAAAACCCTATACAGGGTTGCTATGGGCCAGAGTTGAGTTGACGACCCTTAACAACAGCAAAAGCAGCTCAGTAGGAGAAAGATCTGACAATGTGCTTCACTAAAGACGCCAGCCGTTCTACTCCATCACATGGGCTAGCCATGGCTCAAACGGACTTCAGGGCACCCAACAAGAACAGAGGAGTCCTGGTGTGACATATTGAACTGTTAACCACAGAGTCAGCGGTTCAAACCCATCAGCCTCTCCTTGGACACTCTATACAGGGTCACTATGAGTTGAAACCCACTCCACGGCACTTCACAACAAAGAGAACAGAAGCTGAACTAGACAAAAGACTTCTCCATACAGCCATGCCTTGAATTCTGATGTCTGGATTCCTGGCGTGGCACTGTAGAATCAGCACTGGACTGAGAACTACAAAGTCAGTAGTTCAAACCCACCAGCTGCTCCTGGGAAACCCTATACGGGGTCACTATGAGTCAGAACCAATGAGACGGCACTTCACAACAACAAGCCTCTTGAACTGTGAAAAACTATTTCCTGATCTTTAAAACCACCCACATGCGGTATTTCTGTTACAGCAGAAATATTCCTTCTCTCTCCCAGGGAACCACCCTCGGATGCTGCAGACCAGTCCAGAGTCTGACCAGCCTGTGCTCCCGGGCCCCCTTAGCTGTGTGTCAGCCCGTCGTTGGCAGGAGCTGCTCATACACACCCAAGTCCTTCTTGCAACACTGGTATCTCCACAAGCGTTGCAGACTCTAGATTCTGAGAAAGACACTGCAAAATCCTTTATACAGACCAACCCTGGACCTCCACATCTTCCCGTCGAGCTCCCTCTCCTGAAAGAGGGGAAATGGCGAAGTCTGCTCCCCACTGGAACCCACCATTAGTGGGAAGCCTTGCTATGGGCCAGCTGGCATTGCCAAAGGAAATGTGCCTCCATCCTAGCTTTGCTCACATCTGCAGCCTCATGTTGCCTCTCTTCCCCTTCAAACTTGCCCTGGTATCTAAGCACTTGGAGTGCTTCTAAATTTTTTCACTGCAGTGAAAAGATACACAGTAAACAGTCACCAATTCAACAACTTCTACATGGACCACATGGTGACATTGTTTAAATTCTTCATGTGGTACAACCATTATCACTGTCCTTTTCCAAATCATCCTTCTACCAAAATTTCACACCTGGGAGCAGTTAATAATCTTTGGTTTCTAGATATTTGCTTATTACATGTAAGAGGGAGCATATGCGGTATTTATCCTGGCTCATTGTGTCTTGATCAATGCAACGAGGTCTCATCATGTCTTCTCACGTTCAAAGTATAGCTGGGATAAAGGGGTAGACATTTTCCCTAGGCATGTATAAGAAGAACCAGAGGGAAGTATTTCTAAGTTAGAATGTAGAGGTGGTATTTTGAAGGTTGCCTAGTTTAAAGTTAGGCAATGGCTCCCCGGGTCTCTCCAGCAGCCCCATTCAGCTCTTCTCCGAAAGGTCCTCTGAGGTGAGTGGAAAACGGCTTTCCTCAGCTTCCTCCCACAGGCCTTCCAAACATTCTTCTTCTCTCAAATGGCACCAAACCAACTATACAAAGCAACTTCCTAGCTGTGAGGACACTCTTCACCAGACCATATCTCAGAAAGAGACTACGTGAGTCAGGATTTAATAAATACACTTTTATAGAAAAATCCAAACACTCTATAATGCTTTTCCAAAATTCAAAGAATGTGCAGTAGACGCCCTCTTCTTCATGCCAAAGGACAACTAAAATAGAATCAGCTTCATGAATTGGGGGAAAGGTTTTAAGGCTTGAAGAAAGTGTGAACGCTCTCACTTCTGTTCCGTGCCACATTCGTTTGGAAGAACATGGAACCTTCATGATGGTTTGGCACAATGTGTTTCCTCCACCACCTTTACCATCGTTTTTATCCTAATGGTCAAAATTCTATCTCAGGTAGGACACAAGAAGTGGAGCTCTGGTCTCATAGTGGTTACCAACTGGGCTGCTAACCTCAAAGTCGGCAGTTTGAAACTACCAGTGGTTCCACAGGGAAAAGATGAGGCTTTCTGCTCCTGTAAAGATTTGCAACCTCAGAAACCTCATAGGGTCGCTGTGAGTCAGAACCAACTCCATGTCACACCACCACCACCATCACCAATGTAAACGATGGATTCCTGGTGTGGCGCTGTAGGGTTAGCACTGGACTGCTCCTTGGAAACCCTACACAGGGTCACTGTGTCAGAACTGACTCAATGGCACTTAACAATAACAATGACAATGCCAACTGTGACTTTAGTCAATAACTATGTGTGGTGCTGTATGATCAGTATCAGACTGAGAATCATAAGGTCGGCAGTTCAAACCCACCAGCAGCCTCGGAAACTCGCTGACCCCCATACTTACTTCTCTTCACAGTGTCCAAAGCCTGAAGGAAAGTTTTCTTCACATGTTTCTCTGTGAGGAGTATGTCTAGAGCTGTCTCAGGAAGCACTCACAGTGAGCCCAGAACCTGTCTGAGGGAGGACTCCCTGCACACACTTCCCCTCACAGTGCGTCCAGACATGTCTGAGGGAGGGCTCCCTGCACACACTTCCCCTCAC
>NW_006408574.1:2712327-2715287 GCF_000296735.1 Chrysochloris asiatica | reverse complement strand
CTCCCTGCACACACTTCTCCTCACAGAACATGTCCAGAACCTGATCCGAGGGACAGTTCTTGTCCCAGAATATTCTAGTCCTAAAGTTTCTGATTATCTACTGGCTGTATATAAGGAGCCTGGTGGCGCAGTGGGTGACATGTGGGGGTTCTAATACATAGTCAGCAGTTCTAGTCTACTAACTGCTCCATGGGAGAAAGATGAGGCTTTCTGTTCCTGTAAATGTACAGCCTTGGGGACCCTACACAGGATCACTATCAATTGGAATCAACTCGATGGCAGTGAATTTGTTGGGTTGGTTTTTTGGGGTTTTTTCTGTTGTTTTTTTCCCTGTTTTTCCTCTCTGTACATTTGTCCTGCTTTTGAAGAGGTGGTTCTCCTGGTCAATCCAGCCCCCCTGATATATGAGTGTCCTCCCACCCAGGGTCCACCTGGCCCTCCCGTGAGGTGATCAGATCATATATCATGCCATTGCCTGAAGAGAGCAAAGGGCCTCCAACCCTGTTTATTTTCTACAAAGAATCAGGGAGGTAAAATATGTTTCTCTCAAATCCCAGATTTAAAAATATCCTGTTCTTTCTGGAATAAGTCTGAAGTGATACGTCCTCAATTTCAGTTTACCATGCACACCGAATCTTTGTGAATAATTTTGTGTGTGTGTGTTTCCTTAAAATGTTGTCTTATAAAATGTCTTGGCGTCAACTTGCACCTTAATCTGGTCAGTGACAAGTATAAGGTAAAACGTACGCTAGGAACACTCTGTAAAACTAACACTCAGAAGGAAAACTGAATGAAGCATTAAGCCATTTCTGAGGTAAACGGGTGTTTTTTTCATTGTTTTACAGAATAGAATTTCCAAAGATTGGCTCAAGTCAGTGGAGAAATTCCCTAGCCGGACTATTTATTGCTCCTGTCAGCTGGATTTGCAGGGCTAACCACCTCGTAGGACTTCTCAGCTGCGGGGCTTGGGAGTCTGTCTGCACACACCTTATCTGCACGCAAAAATATTCGTATTTTCTATTTAAATGCTGCTTTTGAGTTAATATATCCATGCCAACTATAGATACTAGGGGTCCACTATATACATTCATTGGTGTCTTTCAAATATCATGTGTTTAAACCTGTCTCTGTGATCAGTGGATGACTGGAGAGAAGTTTTCTCAGGAATCCACTTGTCTTACTCTCTTTAGGGGGACTTCAAAACAAAAGATCCAATCAAAATGCAGTTTCCAGAGAACAAACCAAATGGTGGACCGGGTGGAAGTGCAGTAAGGAGCTCCATCAGCAACAACACAGAATACTGGATCAAGCAGGCTCAGGGGATGGTGCCCGAACTCTGAACCACATATAAAGAAAGATTTAGAAGGTTGAAAGGTTTACAGCTAGGGGAATTTGTGGCAGAATCAAGAAATCCATTGCTTTCTAATTCAAGATGCTCAGCTGCTCCAGGAGCTGCCATCTTGGGAGATACCAAGTGGGAGAAGGATCAGAGCAGACACGGACAGCTGACAGAACCGCAGAGATAACGGTGTGGACATTCTTTTATTTTTATTATTTTATTTTATTTATGGTATCTGTTCATTGGTCTCTCACTGTCTGCACACCTGGTGACTAAAAGGGGACCAGAGTGAGTGGACACCACACCCACACCCCCAGAGGGGTCTACTACGCATGCGCACAGATCTCCTTGAAATTTAAAATGACCGTTTCCACTTAAAACCAAACAACAGTGCAAAACAGCCACAGCCAGCCCTGAACTGTTTATCATTAGGAAAAAGACCTGAATGGGGATTGTGGAGCAGGACAGACAGACTATAAAGGAAATAGACTGAAAATTAAATCCTGAGTTACATCACAAGGACCAACAGTGGCATCTTGAAATTTCTCAGAAAGAAGAGTGAAAAGGGAAGCCCATTTCCTGATCACATCTACCTGGAGGCAATCAGAAAGTATTAAAAATACCAAAATACATACTTATCTAAGTATTAAGGCCATAGATAACTCCTGAATATGCTCAAAAAACAGAAACAGATGACCATATCAGCACATGTCCAGAAGTGAGATAAAGTGACTGAGGCAAATGAGCTGGAAGTAGACATACACACCATACTGGAAGATGGGCAAGCTTTGGAAATGCCTGAGAAGGAAATCAGGAAAATGTATCAAAATACTTTAAAATGGAGTTGAGAAAAATAAGGAAGAAGTCAGGAAAGCACTACAGGAACAATTAAATAAGATAGATACAGCATTGAAAACAATTCAAAACCTACAGAAAGAGGTCCAAATGATTAATAACAGAATATCAGAAATGGACAATACACTGAAAAGGCAAAGGAGTAGAACTGAAGAGACAGACGCCAGAACTAGTGAGCTGGAAGATAAATCTCTCAGCACTACCAAGATAGAAGAGCAAGCACAAAAAAAGATTTTAAAAATCTGAAGAAGACCTAAGATTCATGTTGGACAACATGAAGAGGAATAACTTAAGAATTATCATCATTCCAGAACAGGAACAATCACACAAGTCCACAGAGGAGATAGTTGAAGAGCTGCTGGAAGAACATTTCCTTAACATCCTGAAAAGCAAAAAGATAAGCATTCAAGAAGTTCAACAAACCCCTGGAAGGACAGACCCTAAAAGAAAATCACCAAGACATACTAATCAAGCTCTCCAAAATCAAAGATAAGGACAGAATCCTGAAAGCAGCCAGGGAAAAGAGATGTGTAACATACAAAGGCAAGCAAATCAGATTAAGCTTGGATCTCTCAACAGAAACCACGCAAGCAATAAGGCAATGTGGAAACATACATAAAACCCTGAGAGAGAAAAACTGCCACCCAAGAGTCTTCTGCCCAGCAAACATGTCAATCAAATACGATGGTGTAATCAAAACATTGCAGGATAAACAGAAGCTAAGGGATTTTGCCAAAGCCAACCCTTCTATGAAAAACATCCTATA
>NW_006408574.1:2694677-2698519 GCF_000296735.1 Chrysochloris asiatica | reverse complement strand
CTATGACCTTGGGTATGTTGTTGCTGTTGTTGTTGTTGTGATGTGCTATGGAGTCGGTTCTAACTCATAGCGACCCTGTGCGGGTTTCCGAGGCTGTAAATCTTTAAAGGAGCAGAAAGCTTCATCTTTCTCCGGTGGAACAGCTGGTAGTTTCGAACTGCTGACCCTGAGGTTAGCAGCCCGATTCATACACACTACACTATCAGAGCTCCTTTGACCTTGGGTATAGCCCATGTAAATTTAGAGACCATCTCAACAACTAATTTGATGCATTAGACACTAATGACCAAAGACCAGAGGAGTTGTGGGATGATATTAAGTGCATCATACTTGAAGAAAGCGAAAGGTCATTTAAGACAGGAAAGAAAGAAAAGATCAAATGGATGTCAGAAGAGACTATGAAACTTGCTCTTTAACGTAGAGAAACTAAAGTAACTTGGAAAGAAATGATGAAGTAATAGAGCTGAATAGAAAATTTCAAAGGCCAGCTGGAGAAGACAAAGAGTATTGTAATGAAGTGTGCCAAGGACTGGAGTCAAAAACTCAAAATGAAGAGTATGATCTGCATTTCTCCAAGGTGAAACAACTGAAGAAACTATGGGCAAAATATTGAATCATGCAGAAAACCAAAGAAGATGGAAGAAATACACAGAATCACTGAACCAAAAAGAACTGACCAGTGTACAACCATTTCAAGAACCAATATTGAAGGAAGAAGCTTAAGCAGCACTGAAGGCCGTGGCAAAAAAAAAAACAAAAACAAATTAAGGCTCCAGGAATCAATAGAATACAAATTGCAATCTTTCAACAAACTGATTCAGCACTGGAGGTACTCACTCATCTAAGCCAAGAAATGTGGCTACCTGGCCAACAAATTGGATGAGCTCCATATTTGTACCCATTGCAAAGAAAGGTGACCCAACAGAATGCAGAACTCATTGGACAATATTATTACTATCACATGCAAATAAAAATTCTCGGAATTAAGAAATGATTACTAGTACATCAACAAGAAGTTGAGTTTGTTGATCGTCATCATCAGATGAGCTTCTAGACGAAGACAAGGAGTTGTCTAAAATTCAAGCTGGATTCAAAAGAGGACGTGGAATGAAGGACGCCATTGCTGACGTCAGATGGATCTTGGCTGAAAGCAGAGAATACCACAAAGATGTTTACTTGTGCTTTAGTGACTATGCAAAGGCATGTAGATAACATGGAGAAGAACAGGAATTCAAATCACTTACCTGTGCTCATGAGTAACCTGTACATAGACCAAGAGGCAGTCGTTTGAACAGAACAAGGGGACACTGAATGATTTAAAATCAGGAAAAGTGTGCATCAGGGAAGTATCTTTTCACCATACTTATTCGATTTGTATGCTAAGCAAGAAACTGATTATATGAAGAATTCATCAAAATTGGAGGAAGACTCATTAACAACCTGTGATATGTACAACCTTGCTTGCTGGAAATACTTACTGATGAAGATAAGATCAAAGAGAGCCTTCAGTATGGATTGCACCTCAGTGTAAAGAAAACAAAAATCCTCACAACCAGACCAATAAATAACATCATGATAAACTGAGAAATGATTGAAGTTGTCAAAAGATTTCATTTTACTTGGATCCACAATCAATGCTCATGAAACCGACAGTCGAGAAATCAAATGACAGATAACATTAGGCAAATCTGCAAAAGATCTCTTTTAAGTGTTAAAGAGCAAAGTTGTTACTTTGAAGACTAAGATGCACCTGACCAGTCATGGTATTTTCAATCACCTCATATACATGTGAAACTGGAGAATGCATAAGAAAGACAGAAGAATTGCTGCATTTGAATTATGGTGTTGGTGAAGAATATTGAAATTACCACGGAATGCCAAAATGAACAAAGAAATATGACCAAGTGCTCCTTCAAAGTGAGGATGGCTAGACTTTGTTTCTTGTACTTTGGACATATTGTCATCTTATACTCCGCTGGAGAAGGACATCATGTTTGGTAAAGTGGACGGAAATTGAAAAAGAAGACCCCCCACGAGACGGGTTGACTCAGTGACAGCAACAATGAACTCATACAGTTGTGAGGATGGTACAGGACTGGGCAGTGTTGTGTTCCGTTGTACACAGGGTTGGTAGTAGTCGGAACTGGCTTGACGACACCTCACATAACATCTCTGGGTGGTTAGGTGTAGAATAAGCATTGGACTGCTAACCTCAAGCTGGGCAGTTCAAACCGCATCAGTCTCTCTGAGGGAAAAAGATGAGGCTGTCTGCTTCGGTGAAGATTTACAACCGTGGAAAGCCTATTCAGAGTCGCTGTGAAGCGGAACCAAGTCTAGGGCAGCGGGAATGGTATTCCTAGGTGGTTACTCCAGTTCCCAAATTTCCATAATGAGTGTGTAATACTCTTTTGATGCAAGGAAACAATGTTTACTTCAAATATAAAGGCAATGAATCAATCTCAGGGTTCCCGACCCCTTGGCTTACAGGTTCACACTGGGCCTCAGGCTTGTTGTTGTTAGGTGTCGTGAGTCGGTTCTGACCCATAGCAACCCTGTATAGAGTTTCCAAGAAGCAGTTGTGAGCCCGAACTGCTGACCTTACTGTGGTAACCAACTTTGCAATCCAGAGTATTAACTCACGGTGCCACACCAGGGCCCCAAAGACTAAATATAGCTCCTTAATGTCCCCTGTGGAGTCCTGGGGTGGCGCTGTGGGCTAATGTGTCAGACTGCAAAACCGTTTGAACTGCAAGGTCAGTGGTTCAAGCTCACCAGCCGCTCCTCAGAAACCCTATACAGATTCGCTATGGGTCAGCACTAACTCAATGACACTTAACAACAGTGTCCCCTGTGGAGCCCTGGTGTGGCCTGTAGGATAAGTACTAGACTGCTAACCACAAAGTCAGTGGTTCAAACCCACCAGTCCCTCCTTGGAAACCGTATACAGGGTGGCTATGACTTAGAACTGACTCAGTGGCACTAACAACAATATATGTCCTCTGTTAAAAAGTCTCTGGTTTTGATCATTTCTAGACGTGCAAAGAACCCAGAGATCGCACACCAGATTGGTCTGGCTTAGTAATCAAAGAGACCACCAAGGCGGCCTCTGAGTCTTGCTTGAGATCTGCCTGCCCCTGAGAGTCAGTCCTCCAGAAAGCAGACACCTGCCTGGCTCCTGCTTCCCAGCATCCTGAGCAGACCATGGGACCTTGGGAAATATCTCTGGAAAGTCGCCCAAGGTCGCCTAATGAAGGTGAGGCAATAGAACCTGCCTTGTCTCCGGCTGTTCTTAGGAGGGGCCCGCTCTTGAGCGTCTGTCCCCTGCAAGTTAGAACTAGGCGTCAGGGATGCCAATGAGCCAGTCACCCCCATCCTCCACTCCACCTTTAGCAAAAAGGGAAGACTGGGCCAGCCGGCGAGGGTCTTTGGGCTCCCTGACTGCCCTGAAGTTCTGGATTCCTGTTTAGCATGGGAGTTGGAATCCAGTCTGCATTGCTTGCTGCCTGTGGAATGAACCTTGGGAGTCTCTAACGTTGGGGTGAGGCTCAGGTGGGGCAGAGTTGCTGAATGGGGCTGAATCCAAGAGAGGCCAGAGCAGAGCTCTCCCTGGGGAGAAGAAAGGTGGCAGGGAGCCCGGGCTGTCCACTCCGAGTTCTGTGCCAACTTAAGGCCTGGGGACTGGGACGGGGCTGCTCACAGAGCCCGCGCAGCGCGGCCACGAGCGACCTGGGAGCTTCAGGGAACGCCAGAGGGCAGTCCAGACCCGAGTCAGGCGCGTCCCTGCGGCCCCTCCCGGCTCGGAACCACCCACCTGTGCGATCACCGAGGCCGCGCGCGCAGCC
>NW_006408574.1:2692848-2694577 GCF_000296735.1 Chrysochloris asiatica | reverse complement strand
GTGGGGGGAAAGAAAGAGTCTCCACTGAATAGATTTCATCTTGTCTAGATGGGTCTGTTGAAAAGAGATGGGGATAAGATTCTTATGATTCAATAGTGAGTAATTGTTATCATGACTAATTGTGACAGTCACAATTGTAAAGGTAGAAGTTTTGTAACAAAAACAAGAAAGTGGTTAATCTTACAGTCCAGAAACAGAGGACCCTAGGACCATCAAGGGAGAAGATCACAAGCAGAATGCAGGATCTTATCCAGAGAAGCAGCAACACCAGAGCCAGAGGCTGAGATGTGGTCATGGAGCGGGGGAGCAGCTGAGAACTCTAGATTCATGGGAAGAGAAGGACTAAGAGCTGATGGCCAGGAGGCAGACTTGCAGAATGTGCCCTTTGGAGAAGTAAATTATTATATATGCCTGAGTGGTTTGTTTTTTGTTTTTCTTAAAAGCTAAAGTGGATAGAGAGAAATACTTTTAACTGATGGTATATGGTGGGGATTATAATCATTGTAATGAAACAAGGTGCATGATTTTTTAATGTGAAACTGATGATGTGCCCTGTAAACTTTCACTCAATCCACAATAAAAACCTTTAGAAAAAAAAAAAAATTGAATGACATATTGCACTGAGCAAAAAACAAAAAAACACAGCGGTTTCCTAGGGGATCTGCTGGACCAAAAAGTCAGCTCAGAAGGTTTATGGCGACTGTTTTTTGGGATTTCAAAGGGATCATCTTGGTAGATTTTTCTCAAAGGGCATGGAATGTTCACAGGGGCTTCTTGGGAAGAAGTTTTAAGAAAATTTAAAACTGCATCAGTAAGAAAAAGGCCAGAAAATTGCATCAAGGAATTTTCTCCAACACAACAATGCACTTGCTGATTCTTCAAGGAAGCCAGGGAGTCCTGGGAGAAGTTTCCTGGGCAACCTTGACCCCATCCACTTGACAGCCTGCTCTTGTCCCTTCAGACTCCTTTTGTTCCCCAAACTCAAAGAATATCAAAAAGGAACACAATTTAAGTCCCTCAAGGATGCCCAAGTGGCCATTTTGACACAGTAAACGTGGAAGAGCACAGAATTCTTCAGTGAAGGGTTAGCGAGATGGCAACACCGCCTTCAGACGTGTGTACATCCAGATGCAGGAGACATCCAGAAACATTAACTTCCTACATGGATATGTTTTCTTTAATAAAGGCTTCTACAATTTTATTGCAATATTTTTTACTTGCCTTCATTTAGGAAAACAATGCTTATGACTTTACATTTTCAAACATTAAAGGAGATAGCATGAACAAGAAAATGTTCCCGACTTCCTTGCTCACCCCTAACCAGACCTGCTGTGGGAGGGTCCACACTGCAGAAGGCTGCTTGCACAACAACATCATAACTAAAGAGAAGGGGTCCTGGTAGGCCTGGTGGTCAGATAAGCACTGAACTGTTCGCCTCAAGGTTGGCAGCTGAAATCCACCAGCTGCTCCTCGGGAGAACGATGAGGCTGTCTGCTGTTGTGACAATCAGCAGGCCTGGAAACCCTATACAGAAGCGGGAGGAACCTCTTTCCTGTCAAGGACCACTTGGAGATTTATAACATCACTCAAGGGCCATACACAAACTGCTTATGCTTGACAGCTAACCTAAGGTTTGGTGGTTCAAACGCAACCATGGTGCCTCCAAAGAAAGACCTGGCAATATGCATCTATAAAGCTTGTTCTTGTTAAGTGCCATCGAGTTGATTCC
>NW_006408574.1:2689939-2691445 GCF_000296735.1 Chrysochloris asiatica | reverse complement strand
ATGATGTGAATGGAGATTTTTCGGGACCTTCATCTGGTGATGGGGCACAACTCAAAATTATAACAAACAGCTACAAACATCCATTAAAAATCAGAAGATGGAATGTTGTTAAGTGCCATCGAGTAGATTCTGACCCATAGCGACCCTATATAGGGTTTTCAAGGAGCAGGTGGTGAGCTTGAACTGCTGACCTTGTAGTTCAAAGAGACTTTGCAGTCCAGCGCATGAACCCACAGTCCCACACCAGGACTCCCAAGATGGAATGCACAAAGTATGAATCTAGGAAACCTGGAAGTCATCAAAAATGAAATGTAATTCACAAAAATCGGTATCCTAGGCATTAGTGAGCTGAAATGGACAGGCACTGGTCGTTTTGAAGCAGACAGTCATATGGCTTACTGCATCAGGAATGACAAATTGAAGAGGAATGGTGTTGCCAAAAGAGCATTTTATGGCCAAAAGAGCATTTTAAGATCTACCTTGAATTACAACACTATCTGTGACAGAATAATGTCTGTATGTCTACAAGCAAGACCAGTTAATACAACTATCATTCAAATAACCATATGAAACACCAATATCAATGGTGAAGAAATTGAAGAATTCTACTGATAGACATCTCTGGTAGCTTACTGGTTACGAGTCGGGCTGCTAATCTCATGGTCAGCAATTTGAAGCTACCAGTGGTTCTGCGGGAGAACAATAAGGCTGCTCCTATAAAGATTTACAGTCTTGGAAACCCTATGAGTAGCTATGAGTCGGAACCAACTCCACAGCACATAACCACTAACCACCCCTGATAATCACTGGACTGTGAACCACAAGGTCAGTGGTTCAAGCTCTCCAACCACTCCATGAGAGAAGGATGAAGCTTTGTACTCCCACAAACATTTAATACCTCAGAAACCCTAAACAGGATGGCTATGAGCCAAAACCACCTCAGTGGCAATTAACAACAACCAAGTTCTTCAGCCTGAAATTGATCACACATACATTTGTTATTACTGGTGATGTAAATGAGAAAGTTGGAAACAAAGAGGAAGGATCGGTGGTTAGAAAATATGGCCTCGGTGATAGAAATGATGCTGGAGATTGCACAACAGAACTTTGCAAGACCATTGCAAACACCTTTTTGCAACGTAGACCTTAAACAGACAGAATACACAGGGATCAAATTGACTACATACTTGGGAAGAGATGATGGAGAACTTCAATATCACCAAATAGAAATAGACATCAGTGTGAAAAGATGATCAGCACAAGTACAAATGAAAACTCAGGCTGAAGCTGAAGAAAATTCAAACAAGTCTACAAAAGTGAAAATATGGGCTTGGGTATGGTGTTGTTGTTGTTGTTGTTAGGTGCCATCGAGTTGGTACCGACTCATAGCGACTCGTAACAAAACACTGCCCAGTCCTGGGACAACCTCACTGTTGCCACGCTTGAGTCCATTGATGCTGCCACTTGGCCAATCCATCTCATTAGGGGTCTTCCTCTTTTTCTCTG
>NW_006408574.1:2667258-2682319 GCF_000296735.1 Chrysochloris asiatica | reverse complement strand
CGAGCGGGGAAGGGGGCGCTCGGCGACCGGACGGCGACCCGCCCCTGCGGGGGTCACGGCTGCCTCCGGCGTCCCCACCCCTGTACGCCCTGCGTTCCTCGAAAGCCAGCGTGGCCGGGCGGGCGGGGTGCCCCGGGGCCGTCCAGGTGAGGCGCAGGTGAGGCCCGTGGGGCGCTAGCTTCCGGCCGGGCCTGAGCGACCGCTGCTGGGGAGAAAAAAACCCAGGCCCTGGTCCGACCTCCGCGGTGCGGCACCTTCCCTGCGCCTGGCCGAGCTTCCGGGAGGGTCATGGGGCTTCCCTGCCAGGCCTCTGGGCCACGGATCCCCGAAAATTCCCTTGAGGGTGTACCCTGCTCGGAGACCTGTCCATCCCCTCCCAGCGGGGGCTGTCTGCACTGGCCTCGCTGAGAACTGGGTGCTGTTGTAGGCGGCTGGACCCCTGCCTGGGTGCAGGGAGCATCTGGGGTGAACACCCCTGCCTTGCACAGTCGAATGTGGTGGTCTGTGTGAAAGAGCAAGGCAGGGTCAGCCATGAGGGTTTTATAGGCGCGGGCTACCCCACTGTATCTTTTGGCGGTGGAGACCTTGTTTTGAGATAAAATTTCAGCTTCTTAAGGGTCTTGTAGGCGACCAGAGCGGACCGCCCCCTACACCCCGTTGCCATCCCCTCCATCTCCTCGTTGACTACCTCCTTCTCCCCTGTGTGACTGGTCTCCTCCTCCTGGGAAGTCAGGCCCAGCGGAGGACTGCTGTTTGTGGAAAGGTTGGGGTGCCCCTGTTTTGGTAGCCTCATTGTTACAATGATAAAGTTTAAACTTGGGTTTTCTCACTGCAGGAGGCTGGTGTCAGCTGAGATGCCAGATGCCCGCCACACTGGCACCACACAGCTTTGGGGCACCGGTACTGGGTGTCCCCGATTCGGGGTGCAGATGGCAGTCTGACAGAATCGGACCCCTTGCTGCATCTCACCGTTTGCTCCAAGCGCAGTGTAGGGGAGTTTTCCAGAAGGACTCAGCAAATGTCACCTCTGATTGTTCCCTTCAGCCTTCAACTAGGTAATTTGACAACTCAGAAGTTGGTCACTAGATCTACCAACATTTAACAGCTAAGCACAACAGTGCATGGCGACAAGAGTATTTAAACCCCCTCCCCAACTTTGTTCTACCTTCACCTCCAGCGCTTGTGAAAATCACTGTCATTCATGGTAACTCCATGTGCCTCAGAGAAGAGCTGAACTTCTTGGAGTTTTCAGGAGCTGTTTTTCTAGAAGTAAATTGCCAGCCTCTCCTGCCAAGGCATCTCTGGGTGTACTCTAGACTCCTTCCTTTTGGTACACAGCCGAGTGCATTAACCGTGTGCACTAACCAATGATGACTCCTAGCTTTGCTACCTAGTAAAATTCTCAGTTGTCACGCATGTCTGTTTCTAAAGTGGCATAGTTGTTTACCAGCTGTCAGCCTGTCATACTGTGTTTGCTTCCTTGTTGTTGTGATGCTGAAAGCTATGCCACTGATAAGGCAAATACAGCAGGGTCACTCGAGGTGGACAGGTTTCAGCTGAGCCTCCAGACTAAAGCAGACTAGGAAGAAGGACTGGCAGTCTACTTCAAAAAAACTGCCCAGTGAAAACCTTATGCATAGCAGCAAAACATTGTCCGACAGAGTTCTAGAAATGAGCAAACATGGCGGTGATGTGAGGATGATGCACGATGGGGCAGTATTTGGTTCTGTTCTGGGGTCACTAAGAGTCGGAACCAATCTGATGGCACCTAACGGCAACACTAGCTGCTATTAACACCATTTAGACTCTTCAAGACTCACACAAATGTTTACTGTCACGTCTCTTGTTCGGTGGAGGTCATTTACGTACACCCACAGCCAGGCAGTGTGCCTCTCCAGGGTCTCCCTAAATGTGGGGTGTCTGAACATACCCCACGCGACAGTGACAGGGCTGTGAGCTGTTGAATGAGTTGACAGTAAGTGAATGCAGTGAAATGTATTTGTTCTCAAGTTCAGCTCTTCCAAAAGTTCATTGGCACCCTTACATTTGTGATAGTCTTTGCCCCAAAACAATGCCTTCACATACTTTCAGCCTCTGGATTAGAGAATTAGAAATCTCTCTTTTGAATCTGGGCAGCCAGAAATCTTTAAGGAAACAGCTGTGTCTTTGCTGCCACTTAAAACATGATGCGTCTTACCCATATCGTCTTCTCTCTTCCCAGGATGTTAACGAGGACAGGAACGTGACCACACACCCTCTCTGCGTGCCCGCCCGCCCGCTAGGATGTTCCTCATGAACGTACCTCCTGTGGTTGCTCTCCAGTCAAAATGGGAGGCCTTCGGCCCCTCGGGAAGCTGTAGGTTTCCCGGGTGCTTCTCAGAGGACACGGAGGGGGTGGCGAGGGCAGCGGTCAGCACCAAAGTGCAGATGGTCATCAGCACGCTACGGAAAGACGGGGCCACCTTGGGCATGAGCGATGAGCACGCTGCACACAGAAGCCACCGCGGGGAGCCATACCGCAATGCCAGGCTCACTGGCAACCCGGCCGTGCCCACCACCTGCACGCTCGCCACTGACTTCAACTCCAGGGAGCAGGGGGCGGCGGTGGACTTTGGCCCCCTGGTGCTAGATTCAGACAGCGATGACTCCGTGGACCGCGACATCGAAGAAGCCATTCAGGAGTACCTCAAGGCCAAGAGCGGCAGTGTCCAGCCTGTGTCGGGCGGGGCCCGGCCTACAGTGGCTGCAGAAACAAGCAGCCAATGCAAGCTGGACCCACTCCACAGCAATGCCACTACCGCCCTGTGTCCCACAGCCAAACCTGGGGCCGTTCCCACAGTGGCAGGAGGTGTCTCTGGTAGCCCCCCAGGGGCTGGCGACAACCGGGGTCCTCCCTCCCCGGTGAGTGTGAGCAGTGACGACTCTTTTGAGCAGAGCATACGGGCAGAGATAGAACAGTTTCTGAATGAAAAGAAGCAACATAAGATTCCAAAGGGTAACGTTCCTGTGGTGAAAAAGCCAGAACCAGGTGAGGTCCCAGCAAGGCCGCTGTGTCGTTCCAGCAAAGAGCCACTCGTGAGGGCGCATCGCCAGGATGCGCTGGGCGCAGGCAAAGAGTTTGTCTTCCGCAAACAGAAGCCGGCAGTGCAGCCTCGGGGCCCCAAGGGTAAAGTCACTGCGGAGGCCGAAGCCGGCCCCAAGGTTGCCGCTTGCCGCCCTCTGGACACAACTCAGAACAAAGGAGGCACTAAGCGGAGCGCTGGTGCCGGCAAGAGGGGGAAGCGGGCCAAGAGCGCCGCCCTGGTGCCCACAGCCTCGGACTCCAGCAGCGATGATGGCATCGAGGAAGCCATTCAGCAGTACCAGCTGGAGAAAAGCCGCAAGGAGACCAGTGGGGATACGCCTCTGAGAGCTCCGCCCAGAGATGAGAAGGGGCCAGCCCCACCTGCCAACAGCACATGCGCCTCTACCAAACCCGTCCTGTCGGAAACCTTGCGGAAAACTCCGAGCAGGAAGAAGCCAGCAACCACCAAGGCCGCGGAGGTCAGCCCGGTTGCCCTCGACTCCAGCAGGCCCCCGAAGGGAACCAAAACTACTCCGCCAACAGGATGTACGGCCACCAAGGGCGAGCACGTAGATCAGACCCCTTGCCGGGCAGACACGTCAGCAGAGCTGATGTGCGCCGAGGCCATCCTGGACATTTCCAAAACCATCCTTCCAGTCCCACGCACAAGCTCGCTTTTGTACACCCCTGGTGGGCCTTCCCGCTCCGACGGCGATGGCAGCTCTGTGGACAGTGACGACAGCATCGAGCAGGAGATTCGAACATTCTTGGCCCTTAAGGCGCAGTCGGGGAGCTTGCTGGCCCGAGCCGAGAGCTGCCCGCCGCCCGCCTGGAGCCCACGGTCATCACCTGGACCCAATGGCCCGGTCAGTGGCCCCAAGGCCCTGCTCTCAAAGCCACAGGATGCGCCCCTGAACTGCAAAAGGAAACGTCGTGGAGGCGCCAGCACGTCTGCCAAACCATTGGTGCTGAAGAGGAGTAAGGAAGTGATGAAGGACTCCCCGGAAGCTGAGCACACCCTCGATGGGCGGGATGTGCCGAGCCCAGGGAAAGCCAGCGAGGCCCCAGCCAGGGAGGTGGCCTCGGAGACTGGGAACCAGCCTCTCCCATCCAAGACAGCCGAGCTTGAACTCATCAACCCAGACGTGAGAGGCGGCACGTGGCTTGGCTACAGCCAGGCAAATGAGGCAAGGGGTGTGGAGGAGAAGGGAAGCTCCGAAGACCACGACAAGAGCAGCTCTCTGGACAGTGACGAGGACCTGGACACAGCCATCAAAGACCTGCTCAGGTCCAAGCGCAGGTTCAAGCGGAGGAGCAGGGAGCCTCGAGTGCCAGCAGGCAAGAAGCGAGTGCGCTTCAGCACCACCGAGACGCAGTGTCTGGAGACGCTGGGTGACCGCCAGAAACACTGGACAGACAGGAGCCCTTGTTTGCTGAAAAGCTGTCTCTTAAAGCCCAAAAAGGACAGCCGGGAGGCCACGACCAGGAGACTCGGCTGTGTGGCAGAGATGGCCCCGGTGGACAGCTGCGGGGACGTGCCCGCTGCATTCGAGCCTAGGAACCAAGTCCCAGAGGGCAGTCTATTCTCGAACACGAGGGAGGTCCAGAAGAAGGAAACGGAGGTCTCTGTGTCTGATGACAGCAGCTCCGTGGACAGCGATGACAGCATCGAGCTGGAGATCCGCAAGTTTCTGGCTGAGAAGGCCAAAGAGTCTGTGAACTGCGTAGGCAGTCACGCCAGCGGCCCCCTCACTCTCGGGCCAGAGGGTCTTCCCAGGCCAGAGACCCTGGGCAGAAAGGAGCTGGCACCAGCCCTGTGCACATGGAGCCAGCGGAGCCGAGAGGCCACCCTGCTGGCCGAGGAGCCAAAGAGTGCAGAGAGAGCCACTGGAGCGCCGAGCTCTGCCAGGTTCTTTAGCCAGGGTGCCAAAGGTCTCCCCACTGCCCCGGGCAGGTGTGAGCCGGCACCACCCAAGAGCGCCAGTGTGACTTTCTCAGCCAAAGGGTCCCCTGCAGGCAGAAGAACCGCTTCTACCAGCAGAGATGTGAATCCCAGAGGGACTGAGCCCGAAGCAGCGGAAAGGGCTTTCGGGCAGCTGCCCAGTGGTGCCAAAGCCAGCCTGGAGGCAGAGAGCACTAGTGCCTTCCAGATGAACCACCAGAGCCTCAGCTCACTGACTCCGGGCCCTGGGGAGGACAGGGAGAACCGCGTACTCCTCTGTGGCCGGCCTCAGGCCGCACTCGTCAGCCCGTGGACTGACTTCACCCAGCAGGGCAGGCCCCAGAGCCCATGGCCGCTGCACCCAGCTGCAGCCTGGAAAGGGGGCCTGGGAGCCGAGAGGGACTGCGGCACAGAGGGGCCCACCAAGTGCTCACCTGGCCCGGCGCTGGACCCCAAGAAGAGCCTGCCCTTTGCCGGCTTTTCCCCACTGCTGTCCACTCAGCTGTTCCATTTTGGGAAGAGCGTTTCCTGGGGCAGCAAGCAGGCTAGCCTGTTCAGCTCTCACCTGGGCCTGCCGCTGCAGGGACCCTCCTTCTCCACTTTCCGGGGGGTCCCACTGGGCCCCAGCCCCATGTTCGGAAGCTCCCACCTGCTGGTGAAGAAGGAAGGTGGGCAGTGGTTGAGCAGGAAGACCCCGGACAGAAGGACCTCAGGGTCAGAAGAGAACATTCTAGACCTGAGGTATAGGCGCAGGCCCATGCAGAGAGATGAGGATGATCAGGAGATGCTGGGCAGCGACGTCAGTGAGCTCAGCGACACCTCCGTGGAGGACGGTGCTGGCGGTGGGGTGAAAGGCAGCATTCTCCAGCTGTGAGTACACGACCACATCTGGGTATCTGTGGGTACCTGCACGCCTGTGGTTCCCACGGAAAACCCAGGCTCCATCGAGGGACGCTAACTCGGAACCATGTTTTTATTTAAGGGGTTTTATAGCTTTTTGTAAATTACTGAAATGTGTTGTTAAAAAAAAAAAAAACTATTTTTGGAAAACACAGTCGCTGGGTTTTGCGGGATACTCCCCATGGCACAAGTCTCAGATCAGCCAGCACTGGTTCCCACGGCCGCAGCCAGGCTTGGAGATGAAGACTAGCCAGTGAGAAGGACCTTGGATGCCCAAGGCTCCAACCTTCCCAATTCTCTCCCAAGGATCCCCAGGGTAACCCCCACCCTGAGATCTCTGCTGGTTTGCTCACAGGCCAGCACTTCTTAGAGGACTGCCCTCCCCACCCCCAGTCCTAGGAGACCGGAGCACATCCCCGGAAAACCACAGGCAGAGCCTCAAACGGGAAAAGGGTTTCCAAGCACAAAGGTGTCACCCAGATGATGGGTCTGTCCTGCTGCCTGGAGGGACCCGGGGCTCGTACTTCTGAAGCTGTGTGGTCTCCTGTCTAATCTTGGCCAGTTACTAGATGGTTGTACAGTGGAAATAAACTTCTTTTTATATGGGATCAGCTGGTGCTCATTCCCCATCATTGTACTAAAAGGTAATAGGCAAACATGTACGTTCTGAGTGTCTTCTCTAGAAGTGTGCAACCGAGTAAGCTGAGCTCTGTTACGAATTTGCTTTCCAAGTATGAGCCCCATGCAGCTGAGCATTAACAATGCACCATTCCCGAGCCTTCCTCAAGGTCCCCCCAAGTCTCCTCGCCCCTCAGGACCTGGAGTCTAGTCAAGGTGTATCCACACAACAAACGCTCAGGGCTCTTGGGGGACAAAGGGACAGTTTCTCGGGTGGCCTCTGGCCCTTCCCTCTGCTGGGATCAGTGGGTGTTGAAATGCAGGTGGCTACCTTGCAGTGCAGGAGAAAAGAGCCTTGGGCGCTGAGGTACCCATGGTGCCCGGGGGCTACTCCGAAGAAAGCAGGTGTGTCACACGGTGCTGGACACAAACCCACAAATGCCCAGTGCTATAGTTTCGTGGGAGCTTGGTGGGTATCCTAACACTCAGAGCATGTTAGCCATGACTCATTGTGAAGTCAGCCGTGACAAGCAGGCTCAGGCCATTCTCCTGCTACTGTGCATCCGGCGTCCTCCTGGTCACTTACATGAGGCACCACTCAGGCGCTTCCAGGGAAAACAAGTCCACGGAGCCATCCTTTAGACTTGAGTTCATTGTTTTAAGAGGTGTGCTTGTGACGCTCAGACACAAAACCCAGCCTGTTAGGTGTGTAGAGCTGTGCTTGAATACGAGGAAACCAGGCCTGCTCCGGAACCAGTCTGTTAAGCCTGTCCTTGGGCGGGCATGGACCCACAGGGGCTACCTGCTCCCAATGTCTGTCGGCACCACCTGCTCCCACGTCCTGTTGGGACAGGCCCTTCTGTGGCACCCTCACACCTACACTCATGGCCAACTCCCGGGGTCGCTCAGGTGTGTCTCAAACTGGGAGCTCCCTGCAACCTTGGTTCTCTGGTTGCTAGGTGTTCCTAGTGCTGTGGGTTATAGAGTGGGCTGCTCAGGTAGTGTAGTGGTTAAGAATCAGACTGCGAACTTCAGGGTCAGCAGTTCGAAACTATCAGCTGCTCCGCAGGAGAAAGACAAGGCTTTCTGCTCCCGTAAAGATTTACAGCCTCAGAAACCCTGTACAGGGTCACTATGAGTCAGAACTGACTCCACAGCACATAACAACTGAAAGATCAGGGGTTCAAGCCCACCAGATGCACTGCTGGAAAAAGTTGTAGCAATCTGCTTCCTTCAGGAGGGCAGCCTTGGAAACCCTGCAGGGCCACTCTCTGCCCACAGGGTCACTGTGAGTCAGAACTGACTTAGTGCCAGTAGGCGTGGGTCACCCTCCTCTCTTCCCCCTTTCAGCCCCGGTTCGGGAGCTTTACGGGTCAGATGGAAGGGTGATTTGCTTGGCAGGTCCCGTTTTCACAGTGTGTCCTGGCGTGGCCCACACGTCACACTGGATGATAGGGCACAAGTCACCCAACAGTCCTGAATGGACAGGCAGGAATGCCCTAGGAACCTTGGTATGAAGGCCCCCCGCTCTACAGGAGACCCTGGGTGTGCACCCAGATGGTAAAGTTGTGGGGTGTAGCCAGTGGGCCACTGAACCAAGCACTTTGAAAGCAACGTCTCTTACCCCAGTAGATGGGGAGTGGGTAGCAGCTCATGCCTGGGCTTGAGGGTTCATGTCATGCCAAGTGGTAGTGGGGAGACCTGATTTGAGAAGCATCTAGTGCTCCAAGGCAAGCCGTCTGGGGGTATTGGTGTCTGTGCAAACGGATCCCTTTCCTGGAAGAACGGGTCTTCCAACAGTCCCAGAGCAATGTCCTCATGCTTGCGGAAGCTAGGCATTCATTGATGAGGAAGACTAGAGAAAAGTTGATGCATTTGGTTGATGGTGTTGGCAAAGAACATTAATATATCACAGACCATCAGAAGGATAAACAAATCTGTCTTGGAAGAACTACAGCCAGAGTGCCCCTTCGAGGCAAGGCTGACCTGTTCTCAGGAGGGACATGTCCCTGGAGAAGGACACCATGCTTGGTAATGTGGAGGGTCAGTGAAAAAGGACAAGACCCTCAATGAGATGGACGAGTTCAAACCCAGATAGTGAGGACGGAGCGGAATCGGGCTGTTTTGTTCTGTTGCCCATGGAGTCACTGAGTTGGGACAATAGCAGCAGGGCAGTGGGGTGCAGGGGGGGGAGAGGAAGAACTCCCAGTGGTCGACAGCACATGCCTCACCCCCATCTCTGCACAGGGACAGAGACAACTCTGCATTTGAACTGCCAGGATTTTCTAAGATATCCTAGACTGCTAGCCACAAGGCCAGTGGTTCAAGCCCACCAGCTGCTCTTTGAAAGATGAGACCGTCTGCTCCCATCAAGATTTCATCTCGGCCCACCCCCTCGGTACACAGGGTAGACAGGGAAGGGCACCTTGGACACTGGCTACCCAAAATGGGGGAGCTACAAAGGCAAGAAGTGACTGGCTTACACGCTTTCAAGAGGGAGCCTAGATCCAGAGGGCACGGAGGAAGGAAGAATCTCCACTGAGTAGTATCCAATCTGTCTAGGCGGGGCTCATGAAAGGAGATGGGGATAAGACTCTTAGGGTTCAATAGTGAATAACTGCTATCAGGACTGACTGTGAGGGTTGGAAATGTAAAGGTAGATGCTTTTAACAAAAGGGAGTGATCAGCTTTGCAGTCCAGGAGCGGAGGTCCCTGGGACCATCAAGAGAGAAGAGTGGAGTGCAGGACCCTACCCAGAGAAGCAATGACGTGGAGAGATGGAGTGGCTGGGGACTCTAGACCCAGAGAGAGAGAAGGGCTATGTGCTGATGACCAGGGGGCAGGCTTGCAGGATATACCCTTTGGTTGGTTGATGATACATGGTGGGGATTGTAACCATGTCAATGAAACAATATACGATAGGATGAATGTAAAGCTAATGTTCTCCCATGTAAACTATCACATAATTCACAATGAAACACTTTTAAAAATAAAAGATTTCATCTCAGAAACCCTAAACAGGGTCACTGTGAATCAGAATCGCTCGATGGCAGTGAGTTCGGTTTTGGGTAAAACCCTTTATCCTCGTCTATTGTATAAGGATCTCTGGTAGTGTAGTGGTTACAAATGGGCTGTGAACCTCAAGGTCAGCAGTTCAAAACTACCAGCTGCTCTGCGGGAGAAAGATGAGGCTTTCTGCTCCTGTAAAGATTTATAGCCTTGGAAACCCTATGCAGGGTCGCTATGAGTCAGAACCAACTCCATGGCACACCACCACCATTGTAATTCAAAGTTAAAAGTTTCTTGGAGGAAAAAAATACATAGGCAATATGCTTTGAGAGTCAGAAGTTAACTGGTTTAAACCAGCTCAAAGGTTCAATTAAGGGATCCTGGTGTGGCGCTATAAGATAAGCACTGGACTGCTAACCACAAAGCCAGTAGTTCAAACCCACCAGCCACTCCTCAGAAACCCTATACAGTGTTACAATGAATCAGAACCGACTCCACGGCACTTAATAACAGTAACGTGATATGAGAGGACTGGACTGCTGACCACAAGGTCGGCAAATCAGACTCACCAGCCCCTCTCGGAAACCCTACACAGGGTCACAGTGAGTGGAAACCAACTCAACAGCATACAACAAAACCACAACAAAGGGATACGAAGCTGTGTTGTTAAAATTTGGATTGCAGAGAAGAATCAAAGGGCCACATGAAGCAAAGACCTAGTTAGTGCTCAAAGAAAGACGTTCCTAAGAATTCCGAGATCCTCTTTGTTTTCAATACATGGCTGTTGCTGGTCTAGGGCGCCTTTTGTGTTGGCGTTCTGATTGAATTTGAGGTTTTGAGTGAATAGAAGGGTGGCTTGATGCTGTCGTCGTCTCGTGTGCAGCCACCCTTTGTGGATGCATAAACCACAAAACAGAAAACATATTCTTCCTGGTGTCAATTAAATCAGTGGATCGAAACCCTTCCCCTCCTTCCCCAACTCAAAGATTTTAGTTTGAAAATGAGTTTAAAAAGACGAAGTTCTGGCCATTTATAATCACTGAAGTTCCTGTGTGACTTATACAAACAAACAGAAACTTAGGGTCCTGTCTCCAACACTGAGGACCTCCCACCTTCCAGGACACCCCCAGGGTGGGTCCGGCCCAGGAACTGCCAGGCATGGCAGTCCATCAGCCCCTTCTAGCCCCTATCAACTGGACAAGACCAACTGACCTGACTCAGCTGTGAGGAACAGGTAAGGGGCCCGTGCCCAGCCCAAACCCAAAACCAAACCACTGTTGTCAAGCCAATTCTGCCTGAGAGTGACCCTGCAGGACAGAGTGGACTTGACCCATAGGGTGTCCAAGACCGTCAGGAAGCTTCATCTTTCCTCTGCAGAGCAACTGCTGGGTTTGAACCACCGGCCTTTCTGTTAGCAGCCCAACACTTAACCCACTGCACCACCAGGGATGGCCCCAGCCACCTGGAGCTCACATGGCAGGTACCCTGACTGAGTTTTCTGGAAGATGGGCATGGATATTCTATCTCATTTATTCCTGTTTCCATCTTTCCAAACTGAACAGAGTCTAACTTGACATTAACCCATGAGTCTCCATGAGAGACGATCAGTAAAGCAGTTCTGTGCTTCTGATACCAGCGTTACCTTCCTGTCTGTCTGCCTAAGTTGGCTCAGTTGATAGTCTCAGTCCAAGCCTCCATGTTGCCCAGTTAGGGTTTGTCCGGTTTCCGGTGGTGAAACTTCCGGGGGTTTGCTGAGCTTAGGTAAAGCTGTCTTGCCTAAAGCCCTAGGATCAGGGAAAAGTTCCTTTTACTGGTGGCTTTACTGTACCCCGATTTCTCACCCACTTTTCGGACTCCGATGTTGAGCAAGGAATCTGTTCATTTCTGCTTGTTTAGAGAACTTGACTAATAAGACACCTGTTTCTGTATTTTAGTAAAGGCTAACAGGTTATCAGCACCTGTAATTTCTAACGAAAGAACATAAAAATGTGTTTTCAGCATGGTGTCTGGGTCCCCATTGGTTTTCCAAGAGAAAGACAGTGCATAGGCCCCACAGTCTGTTTGTTAATTGTTTTTTTTTTTTTAATTAAGCCTGTTGATTTTTCTCTGGAAAGGATTTCTGTTCCTTTTTGAACGTTAAAAATGTTGCCAAAATGTTTCCTTTTGCTATTCTTTTTTTTAATTTACAATGAAGGAACCACCAAGTCATAGTACCTAATTTCTCCCAAATTTCAGTAGTGAATAAGATGCCCTTTGATAGAGATCTATATAAACAAGACACCATGGTTTTTAAAACGTAATGCCAACTCTCTGCTTTCTCGAATGGTCCAGATTTCCTGTAATAAACCTTTGTTGCTGTGGTATATGAAGGAAGACAGTCTGTGACTGAAAAGTAGATCCTGTCATCATTTTAGGTGTTTTCCATCTTACTGTTGTTATTATGTACTGTCAACACCGGCTTACAACGGCCCTGACACATCTCCATCGTCCTTTGAGCGTGTCTTGACTTATTCACGTTTCCTCGTGTCCTTTTCCCAGTTATAGTTGTTAGGTGCTTTTGAGACAGTTCCAACTCATAGCGACCCCGTGCACAACAGAATGAAACACCGCCTGGTCCTGTGCCAACCTCACAATCATTGCTATACTTGAGCATTGCTGCTGCCCCTGGGGCCTTCCTCTTTTCCCCAGCCTTTCCTTAACTAGCATGATGTCCTTCTCCAGGAATTAGTTACCTCCTGGTAACATGTCCAGAGTAGGGGAGACGAAGTCTTACTGAGGCCTCCCCGGCTCACAGGATTTTTAAGTAGTAATACCCCAAATCCACTGACTAGTTATCCGCAAGGGGCCCTAGAGATGCCATAGGACAAGCACTGGACTTGTAACCATCAAACTCACCAGCCGCTCAGAGGGAAAACAGGGAGAATGTGTGTTTCCATAAACACAGACAGCGTCAGAAACCCCAGACAGGGTCACAGTGTGTCAGAATTGACTCGAAGGGAGTAGTCATTCTTGCTGCATGAAAATACAAGTGGTTCTATGCCTACCTTTTTCTTTTTTTTTTTTAATTTTATCATAAAAGATAAAGGACAGAACCTCCCCACCTCCCGTACCAGTGCTGATACTGAATGGCATTTTGCAGATTTTGCAGCCTGGTTTTGTGTGTGTCTGAAGGGGACTCTTGTAAAAAAGTCCACCCACCTGCACCTCCCAGCAGGGACGCCTCCCCACCTGCTTCAGCGTCTGCCCACGACCCTGCTCTCCTCATCACCTTCCCATTGTGTGTGTGCAGATTTCACCCGGGGGCTTTCTATAACCCAACATGCATATAACTTACCACGCATATAAAGACGGCTCCCAAACAAAGACGGGGGCTGTCTCTGTGTGTTGCTGGCACTCAGCCAGACTTGGACCCCAAGACCACTTCAGCCTCTCTCTTTTTACACATGCCAAAAGAGTGGTGTGGCTGTGGCTTTCATTGAAAAGCACACAATTGGCATCTTCTCCATACAAGAGGGTCAGTCTAAAAGCGTTGTTGCTAGGGTTCCAGTTCATAGGTGCATGGTTTATTCCAAACAAACATGTTTAAACCTGCCCTGGCCATCAAGGGATGGCTGCAGACAAGTTCTGTCACAAACACACTTGTCCCAGTCTCAAATCTAAACCGGCTACCAAGCTGGTCAACTGGACCAGTTAGGTTCCAGTAGAGAGGTCAACTTGGAAGATTATGGCAACTGTTTTGGGGATTGCAAAAGGGTCATCTTGACAGATTTTTCTCCAAGGACATAGGACAATCATGAGACCTTATCAGGAAGAAGTTTGAAGACAAAAAAAAAAAAAAAAAAAAACTGCATCGATGAGAAAAAGAGGAATTTCTCCAATGATACCAATACACCAGCTCCTTCAGGGGAGCGAGGGCTGTTCTAAGAGAGGCTCAGCACCTGCAGCCTTGATAGTTACCCCTTTGGATGTTTCTTGTTCCCAAAACTCAAAGAACATTGAAAAGGAACACGATTTGAGTCCCCTGAGGAAGCCAAACCGATTGTTCGAGTGTGGTGTTAATAAAAGCACACAAATTTCTTTGGGGAAAGATTAATAACAACAAAAGGAATCTGTTCCATGAAGGCAACTCCAACTCATGTGACCTTATGTAGTTCCTGACTGTAAATTTTCAGAGGAGCAGACAGCCTCATCTTTCTCCTGCATAAAAATTGGTAGGTTTGAACCGCCAACCTTGTGGCTAGCAGCCCAGAGATGGAACCATTGCCTTCAGAAGTGTGTAGGGCCAGAAACCATCGCGTCCCAATCTGGTACTTTGGTTTCATAAAGGTCTCTGTGGTTTTGCAGCCACATCCTTTGACTTCCCCTCAAGCACCTTAGAAATAAAGCAAAAGTAGGAATGACAACCCCATTTGCTTACTTCTCTATTGCAGAGAGGAAAATGGGGTGCAGGGAAAGCAATGAGGGCTGGCCCATCACTACTGGACAAGTGGCCAGGCCCAGCAGTGAAAATACTCCAGCTTGCCATCACTGGGGTTAGGAGGGCGTGTCTTGACCCTTAGTGGCAGATGGATGGCTTGTTGACATTGTAGCTGGGGTGGAAGTTGAGGCGGTCATAGGGAGTGATGTAGTTGTCCGGGCCTGTCACAAAGCTCTTCTCCACTCTGACATTTAACGTGTTGTTCTGGTACATACCAAAGGCTGCAAGTTTCCGGGAAAATTTACTTGAGTTAGGATAAAATACTTTCTGGAAGAAAAAAGGAAGATGAAGATTAATGGTGCATGATCATACTCCAACCATCCACCTGTTGGGGATTTTTGGAAGAAAACTTTGGAACAGACATCATGATTAGTAACAGAAAACCCAGGGCTTACCCAAGACCATCCGAGTTTATGTCTGTTGTCTTGGCGTGATAATTTCTGTTGTTGGCTGCTGTCAAGGTGACCCTGACCCCGTGTCACCCCATACACAATGGAAGGAAACACTGCCTGGCCCTGAACCAGCCCCATCATCAGATGCAGACCACTGTGATCACCAGGTCTTTCTTCCTAGTCTCTCAGCATCATAGCAACACACAAGGCTCCATGTGAGGTGCACTGGCCAGGAGCTGAACCTGCATCTCTCCCGTGTGCAGAAGTCGGCTCTACCATGGAGCCACCATAACCTCATCTGTTTTTCAGTATTCCCTTCCACTCTCAGTAACCACCTGGTGGGGGTGGGGGTGGGGGTGGGGGCATGGACACACGCCAGACATGGTTATGAGCACTAACTTCAGGCTCAGGTCTGGAGTGACCCCTACTTCTGTTTCTCCAGCTGTGTGATGCTGGACAAGTCATTGGACCTCCTGGGATTCAGGTTTCTTTTCTGTGGAGTCGACGTGATATCGACCTTCTCTTGACCATGACTGTGTATTAGAATCATTTGTCTTATTGTTAATTACATGCTGCTGAGTCAATTTCAACTCATAGCAACCCTGTGCACAACAGAATGAAACACCGCCCGATCCTGGGCCAACCTCACAGCTGTTGCT
>NW_006408574.1:2662886-2665573 GCF_000296735.1 Chrysochloris asiatica | reverse complement strand
AAAAAAAAAAAAAAAATTAAGTCTTGACAACTTCAATCTTTTGTTACTTGACAACTTCAATCATGTTGTTACTTATTGGTCCAGTTGTGAGGATTTCAGTTTTCTTTACATTTGAGATGCAATCCATACTGAATACTCTATAGTCTTTGATCTTCATCAGTAAATATTTTAAGTCTTCTTCACTTCCAGGAAGCAAGTTTGTTAATGAGTCTTCTTCCAATCCTGATGCCGTGTTCTTCTTAACGTAAACCAGCATGTCAGATTATTTGCTCAGCATACCAATTAAATAAGTATGGGAAGGCTGTGGAGGCTGAGAAGTATTGGGTGTGAACCAAGTTCATGGTGGGGGGGGTGGTTTAGGCACACAGCCACACCACTGACATTTACAAGCTCCCAGGGCTAGGGACCTGGATGTTTCTGTAAGTGACCTGGACCTCTGCCAGCCAGGTGACCACCACCATCATGTGTCCCAAGTCGATCACATGGTGTTTGGATGCCTTGGCGAGCAAGTCCAGAAAGAAATGGCTGCAGTCATTCCTTAAACTATCGCTTTGTGATGGTTCCAGTTTTGGGTCAACTTGACTGGGTCAGGCTTCTCAGTGCTTTGACAGTTAAGATGCCGTTATCACCACCATGATGAAATCTAATGTGATGTAACCACTCGCCTACGACGTGACCAGCCAGGATCTGATGTCGTTGTCCCTACTCGTGTGGCCTTAAGGAGGCGGGATGCAATCTACAGCCGTAGGTGGTATCTGGAGTCAATCTCTTTGGAGATGTAAGAGATGAAACAAGCAAGCCGAGGCTCAGAGGGGCCCTACTGCCATCAAGAAAGAAGAGCCAAGAGTGGAGCGTGTCCTTTGGACCAGGTGTCCCTGCCCTGTGAAGCTCCTACTTCCAGACACATGGAGCCATCCACATTCAACTAAAAAACTGGACACCTGACTCCAGATGAAACAGGTGCCTTAGAAACAGGACACACCTGTTTGGACCTGCTCCCAACCCCCGTGTGCCTGGTGACACCAGTGAATGGAAAAGCCCCTCACAGGCATCAGAATGCTCTTCTCAACAACCTTTTATAACCACGTAAATGTTCATGCCTATGTTGCTCCCCCAGAAACTTGATCCTGAGGGAAAACTCCAAAAGCATTGGATTTGGGGAGACTGCTGCTTGAGGACCCTGGAAATGTTCTAGAATCTCTCCATTCAGGAGCCCTGGTGGCACCGTGCTTGAGCTTTGGGCTGCTCACCAAAGAGTTGGTAGTTGGACCCACCAGAATCTCCCATAAAGATGACAGCCTAGGAAACCCTCTGGGACAGTTCTACTCTGCCACACGGGGTCTTTCACCAAACTGATGCAGCATTGGAGGCGCTCACTCATCTATGCCAAGAAATTTGGAAGACAGGTACCTGGCCAACTGATTGGAAGAGATCCATTGTATTTGTACCCATACCAAAGAGGTAACCCAACTGAATGTGGAAATCCTTGAACAATATCATTAATATCACATGCAAGTAAAATTTTGCTGAAGGTAATTTAAAAATGAATTTAACAGCACATTGACAGGAAACTGCCAGAAATTCATTTAGAAGAGGATATGGAATTAAGGATATCACTGCTGATGTCAGATGGATCTTGGCTGAAAGCAGAGAACACCTGTGCTTTAGTAACTAGTCAAATGCTTTCAACTGTGTGGATCAGGACAAGCTATGCATAACACTGTGGAAAGTGGGTGTTCCAGAACACCTGATTGCTCTCATGAGGAACCTGTACATAGACCAAGAGGCAGTCGTTGTAACAGAACTAGTGGATTCTGAATGGTTAAAATCAGAAAAAGTGTGCATCAGGGCTGTATCCTTTCACCATACTTATTCAACCTGTATGCTAAGCAAATAATCCGAGAAGCCGGGTTCTATGAAGAAAAGCGTGGCATCAGGATTGGAGGAAGACTCGTTAACAACCTGCGATATGCAAATATAGACTCTTGCTTGCTGAAAGCACAGAGGACTTAAAATACTTACTGATGAAGATCAAAGAGCACAGCCTTCAGTATGGGTTGCACCTCAATGTAAAGAAAGCAAAAATCCTCATCACTAGGCCAATAAATAACATCATGACAAATGGAAAAGGGCTGAAGTTGTTAAAGACTTCATTTTGCTTGGATCAACTATCAAAACTCATGGGAACAGTAGTTAATATGCCGGGAGCCAGCCCCGGCAAATTTATTTCAAGGATTTTTTTCCGAAGGGGGGTGCAGACGTCGGCGATAAGAATTACACGGAGTCAATGAGTCATGATGAATTCAAAATCTTCTTATTACATGTTTTATTCTTCTCTCATTTTTTACCCTCCTGCTCATTCTTTTCTCTCCTCCCCCCTCTCCTGCTTTTCCCTTCTTCTTCCCGCTCCTCTTTCATCCTCCTCCTGCTTTTCCTCCTTTATTCTTCTTCCTACATGCTTTATCCTTCCTCTTATTCCTTCTCCTTCTCCTCTACCCACCTCTACTTACTTTCGATCTTACATGCTTTATTATTCTACTTCCTATTGCCCACCCTCTCTACATTACTACTCCTTACTCTACTCCACTCCTCTACATTACTTCTCTGTCTTCTTCTTACCTCCTCTCCTTATTCTATCTTACAACCCCCTTATTGTTGTTGTTGTTAAGTGCCGTCGAGTCGGTCCC
>NW_006408574.1:2643305-2660723 GCF_000296735.1 Chrysochloris asiatica | reverse complement strand
GTCCTCACTGTTACTGGTAAGCTTGAGAGCATTGTTGCTGTCACTTTGCCAACCCAGTTCATTGGGGGTCCTCTGCCTTATCCAAAAAGGTTGCAGTGCCCCCCTCTACCTCTGGGCTCATCCCCTTGCTCCCCCACCACTGGATGTGTTGTTGCTTTGAGAGTTCCAGGTTTCTGGCCCCCTCCCCTCCATGTGCCCTGCCTCCTGCTCCCCACTTACCGGCATCTCATGTACGGTGGGAGCTTGGCCTCCGTAGGCCTGGTTGCTGGTGCTGTACACAGAGGCTGGCTGTTTGCACCTGTCAGATGAGAAACACTCAATTTCCCACTGACTTGTTTTAACTCTACCCAGTCATAGCCGTCCAAAGAGAGAGGGAGGTACCCAGGTAAGCAATACTCTGTGAAGGTGGCCCCCACCATGTGCAGAGAAGACCCCACCTGGCAGGCATAGCCCCCTTGGCCTCTGCTTCCCATTGCCCTGCTTTTCCCCATGGCAGCCAAAGCTTCCAAAGGCACTGAATTGTGTCCACCCCAAAAGACAGTCTGAACTGCTAACCCCGTCCTGGTGAACATGCCCCTCTTAGGAAATGGGGTCTTTACAGAAGTGAGTGGCCAGTTCGGCTATGAGGACATGACAGTGGGCTGAGAAGAGAAAAAGAGGAGACATGGCCAGAGAGAGAAGGAGAAGGCAGCCATGAGAAGATGCATGCCTGCGGTCCACATGCAGGAGCGGACAGAGCACAGGACCCTGAATTTGGAGTCCCAGCCTCTGTCCACTCTTTAAGCACCCCCCCCCCATCACTCCATGGGGTACTTGGTTATAGCAGCCTCAAGGTGTCTACGTCTCAACCCCGGCAGACTGAGCCTCCTGGCTTCCGGAGCTCCTGCTGGGAGCTCACAGGGTGCTGACGGGTGAAGCCTCGGAATGGCCAGCCTTGAAAACTGTGGGTCCGAGCTTCTGAGTCCCACCTTACAGAGGCCATCCCTCCCCTGGTGCTGATCAGGAAGAAGCCTGTCTGGAATCTGCCTGGTCCATGCTCCCTCTCAGTGGAGCCCCATGACTGAGCAGGATTTGCACTCAGAACCGCAAATGAATGACAGGGTTTGAGCCAGTTACTGGTCTTGTATCTCACTTGTCTCAACTACAAACTGAAGGCAGGACAAGGCTGTGCTCTCTAGGATTGTCCAGGGATTCAGTGATGGAGAGCAGGCAAGGAGCTTAGCACAGAGCCTTGCAGTAGCAGATGTCTCTTATTGTTTATCAAAGAAGAAAAGCCAGTTCAGAAATGCAGCCAGTGAAAAGCTCTAGGTCCACAGGAGGGCTCAATCGCTGGAGGGAGCATCGGAGAGCATCAGAGAGGGTGAGTGAGGACCTTGGTGAGAAGGACTGGCCAATGGCCAGGAGAATGGACTGACCTTGTGGGAGCTTGTGGGGATGGCGCGGACCTGGGCAGCATGTTGTTCTGTCTTACGAGAGTAAGTCAAAAAGTACTGCTCCAAGCTTGCAGAATGTGCCCTTGGGGTTTTTTTTTTTTAATGATTATATATTCCTGAGTGATTTGTATACATCAGAAAAACAGAGGGGATAGAAGTAAATATTGTTGAATGGTGACGCATGGAGGGAATTGTAATCGTTGCAATGACTCAAAATATGACAGGATGAGTGCAAAACTGATGTTCTTCCATGTAAACTATCATTCAATGCACAATAAAAGCTTTAAAAAAAAAGATCAATGCCAGTGCCAGTCCCTTTCAGTTCACTAATGCCTAGGATATTAATATTTATGCCTTCCATTTCATTTTCTACAATTTGCAATTATCCCAGAGTCATACTACTTTGTACATGCCACCTTCCAATTACTAAGGGATGTTTGTAGCTGTTTCTTCATCAAATGAAGGTCCCGAAGGCTTTACTCCATTCGTGTTTTCACGGTCAACTCTACTTTGAGGAAGCAGTAATTCCTCAGTCCTATTTTGAGAGCCTTCCAACCGGAGGGGCTCATCTTCTGGCATTCTATCCGACAATATTCTGGTGTGCTTCATCATGTTTCAATATTCAACTTTCTGGTGTCATCTGACAGTGTTCCACTGTTATTCACAAGATTTCAGTGACTAAATATTCACAAGTAGCGTGTCTTAGTCTGGAAGCTCATCTGAAACCTGTCCACCGAGGGTGACCTTGCTGGTATTAAAATAACGATGGCTTAGCTTCCAGAATCACAGCAAAACACAAGCCTCTGCAGTACAACAAAGTGACAGACGAGTGGTGGTAACAGCAGTCAAAGAAGACTTTCTTTGTTTTTATAAACACGTATGATATGTGCACTTTTCAATTTGTATGTCATGCTTGAATCAAAAGTTAAATTAAAAAACCAGGTGCTCAACAACAACAAAAAAGTCCTGTTTCAAAACCTTTACTAGACAAAAAGATCAAAATGGAAAGCTATTGTTTCTCAATATATCCTACACCTGCATCTAAACACTTCTGAAGACAGTGTTTCCGTCTCTGGAACGCTCCCTGAAGAATTCCGTGCTCTCAATTTACACCATATCAGAACAGCACTTTTGACATCCTCAAGGGACTCCAATAGGGGTCCTATGAAATGTTCTTTGAATTGGGGGAACGAAAAGAAGTCTGAAGGGACAAGGCCAGGGCTGTCAGGTGGACAGAGTAAGGTTGCCCAATGACATTCTCCTAGGACAGCCCTCGCTGCCTCAAAGAATGAGCAGGTACATGGTTGGAATGGGAGAATTCCTTGGTGCAACTTTCCTCACTAAATAAGTTTCCATTTTCTTAACCCTTCATAGTAAGTCCCTGTGGTCATCCTGTGTCCCTCCAGAAACTCTATGAAGATGACCCTCTGGGATCCCAGTAAGTAGATGCCATCACTTGCTGACCTGAACTTTCTGCCTTGAGTCCAGCTGACCCAGCAGATTCCCTCGGACATCACTGTTTGCAGTTTGGATTAGACCCTCTTTTTGAAGACACCCTAATGAGCCTAAGACAAGTGTCTAACTGAGAGAATCTGTCTGTAATCACCCAGTGATGGCAGAGACATGTTGAAACACGTGTTATTTGTAACAAACACATAGGTGTATGAACTGGAACCCTAGAAGCAGTATTTTTTGACTGACCTTCATTCATGACGTTCCCACCAATCAGGGCTGACTGTACTATTTGTGGACGTGCTCAGAGCACCTAACAGCCAGCAGGTCAGTCTGGGCTGTACCAATCATCCCAGGTTTTACAGAGACCAGCAAGGAGATTGGCCCCAGGGCACAGAATGGTGATCTGGGTCTCTTACCTCCCTTGGGGTCCCTCCCACCCCACTGCTCTGGCCCGCACTAGCCAAGGACCACCCATATATATGTGTGCACATTGCAGGCAACACTTCCCAGCTATTTATGGGTCCTGGTGTTACAGATGGAACCTACCAGCTGCTCTGGGAGAAAGACAGGCAGTCTGCTCGGGTAAAGGCTTACAGCCTCGGAAACCCTAAGGGACCGTTCTCCTGTCTTACAGGGTCTCAATAAGTGGAAACAACTCCATAGCAGTTGGGGGTTTTTTTGGGGGGGAGGTGGGGTGTGGTGGTGGGGTCGGGGTGTTTTCCAAGCTGCCCCATTGCTGCTTTTGCCTTCAGAGACCTGGGGAATCCCTGCATACAGGACCATCTGAGTGCTGGCAAACACCACCCCAGCCCTCGCCCAAGGGACCAGGTGGCCTCTCCTTTCGTGGTTGGCCAAGTGAGGTCCAGCTCTTAGCCTCACATCTCCTTCCTCACCTGTAGCCCTGAAACCATCCCGGGTTGTTGAATCTGGCCGGCAGGTCGGCGCTCACGCGGTAATAGTCGCAGGTTTTCTCCGGCGGAGGATTAGCCTTCTGCTCAGGGGGGTCCGCGCATACTTGGGGGTCTTCCTGGGACATTTTGCCTCGGGTTACAGAAGAGAGAAGACTGCTAGGATACCTACTCCACAAGAAAGCTGCGAAGACGGTAGGGGTGGCGTCCGGTTGCTAAGTGACGTCCTGGTCACCTGACCCGGGAGGGACGGTTCTTAAAGGCCCCGCGCCACCGGTGTCAGGGTGTCTCTGCCGGGATCTGGGATAAATGTGAGGTCTAGAACCTTCCGCCTCACAACAAAGGGTCGGGGTCCTCCAGAATAAGACCTGGGCCTGCAGAGAGCGCTGCTATTATTAGACGCCAGGCCAGAAAGCACGAGCCAGCGGAGGACTTTTCCAGCGGGATGGGGAGACTTGGGGTCGGGTTTGGGGCAAATGAAACCTGAGATCCTGGGATTCATCAGCAAATTGAGCGGCGTATGGTTCTCAAGGAATGCTGGTGTGGCGCTGCAGGATATTGCGCTGGACTGCAAGGTCAGTTGGAGCCGCTAAGTCAGTGGTTCAAACTCACGTGTCGTTCCTTGGAAACCCTATACAGGGTCGCTATAGGTCGGGAACCGACTCGTCGGGACTTAACAACAACACGGTTCTCCCAAACCGCGCGTCAAGTCAGGCTTTGACGCCTAGTGTATACACCAAGAATTCTTCATGTCCTCCAATACCCTGCGTCTAATTTTTAAATTCCAGATGTGACTAACTTTGAGTGGGTTCAGACTCAGCGACCCCATGCAGGGTTTTCTTTACTGGAGTAGAACGCCTCCCCTTTCTCCCTCCGGTGCATTCTAACTACTAACCGCCCCATTATGCTACCAGGGCTCCTAAACCAAATACTGTTGTGGTTCCACCTGTTCCGACTCATTGTTGTTGTTGTTGTTGTCAGGTGCCATCGAGTCAGAACCGACTCATAGCGACCCCATGCACAGCAGAATGAAACAATGTCCGATCCTGGGCCAACCTCACTACCGCTGCCACACTTGACGCCATCAATGATGCCACCTGGCTGATCCATCTTGTTGGGGGTCTTCCTCTCTTTCTCTGGCCCCCCATCTTACCCAGCATGACATCCGTCTCCAGCAACTGGTCCCTCCTGTCCAACTCATGATGTATTGATGACGTTAAGTGCCGTGGAGTCGGTTCCGACCCATAGCGACCCTGAACAGAGTTTCCGAGGCTGTAAATCTTTATGGGAGCAGAAAGCCTCATCTTTCTCCAGCGGAGCAGCTGGTAGTTTCGAACTGCTGACCTTGCGGTTCACAGCCGATTCGTAACCATTACGCTACCAGAAAGGACCCTATATAAGGTTTCCAAGAAGTGACTAGTGGGCTTGAACCACTAATCTTGTGATAAGTAGATCCTACACCGCCACACCAGGGATCCCCTAAGCCAAATGTTAAGTGCCATCGAATAGGTCCTGGCTGGTCACTGTGGGATAAAGTACAGAACCGCAAAGTAAGTTTGAACCACAAGGTTAGAGGTTCGAACTCACCAGCCGCTCCTTGGAAATCCTATACAGAGTCGCTGTGAGTCGCAACCGACTCTACGGCACTTAACAACAACATAGGGTTTCTGAGGAGCGGCTGGTGAGTTTGAACCACCGACCTTGGGTTGCAAACCTATGTTTCGGCCCAATGCTAACCCTACAACGCCACACCTGGACTCCTAACCAGTGTCCTGAAATTGGAAACGATTTCGCAGAGCGAGAGATTGTGTTGTTCTGGCGGGAAGTGAGATGGGTCCCATTCGCCCACTGGTTTCCCACGAAGAAAGTTCTGCTCCCACCATCTGTGGCTGGGATTCGGCCCTGGCTCCTGGACTTATTCCAGTGTGGTCCTTCATCCACCACCCTAACCACGCTCAGTTGCCGGTTTCCCACCCAGGCCCTGACCCGACCCGCATCCCAGGACCCCCAGTCCTCACACCCCGACCACTCTCGAAGCCCAATACCCCACCGAGACCACGCCCCCAGCCCGTCAGGTTCCCTGCCCAGGCTCTGACCCCGCCCAGAGCCCATCTCCTGTCACGCCCTTGACCACGCCCTGCACCCAGTTCCCTGCCCCAGGTCCTGGACCCTGACCACGCCCCGCGTCCCGGTCTTCTACCCCGCTTGCCAGTCCCCCGCCCCGAACCTTGGTCACACCGCGCACCCAGTTCCCCACCCCGCACCCTAACCTAGTCCTGGCTCCTGATGTGCACCGCACTCCGGACCCCCGCACTACCATTCCCGGTCTTGTGCCCTTCGCACCGGCCCGCGTCCTCCTTCCCTTCGGTTTGCTATGAGCTTCGGGGGGGCGGGGGGCAGTGTGTCTGGCGCTAGGACCCAGGAGCGACGGAGAAAGACAAAGTAGAGTGCTAGGCCGGGCGCAGACGTGTAGTGCACGCTCCCGCCTGCTGGGGGCGGTGCGACCTGCACAGCCGCAGCGGCAAGAAGCGGCCGTTCGCCGGAAGTCCGGAGCCGCTCGCCGGAAGTCCGGTCCTCTAGTTACGCGCTGTGTCTGCCCGCGCCATGGCTCCTGTTGTGGCCGTGCTTCCTCGGCTACTGGGCACGGGTGAGTGAGCGTGGCCCTCCGTCCCCCAAGGATCTGGGGGAGGCGTTTGAAGTGGGCTCGAGGGGCCTGTGGGCCGGGCGGCTGCGGAGAGGAGTGGTGAGCCGTGCGCGGGGGGACGGCCCGCACTTGGAGCGGAGCCGGGCCCCGTGTCCCGTGTCAGCGCCCGCACTCCGCCTCTCTCCCCAGGAGCCTGGCCCACGTCACTCTGGCTGGATTTCCTCCGGAGGGCGACCCCGGGGCCGAGCAGCAGGACATTCGGGAGCGCCTCGGCCCCTGCGGTCCGCGCACCCGAGGACGGCGTCGGTAACCCTGGCTCCCCGTAGATGGGGGGCGGCTCGGGAACCGGTGGGGGCGGTGGTCGTCTGCAGGGAGCCCCGCGTGCCCCGGGCTTAGCCGGGAGACCCTGGCGCCCACTTTTCCCAAGGGAGAGAGAGGGCGCCCCCCCTCCCCAACGGCTGCACAGTTCAGAGCCTGAGGCTTCGGCCGCCCCCCCGGAAAGATGCAGTCCCGGAAACCAGGGGGCAGTTCCGCTGGGGGCGCTGCTGCTGGACACGTGCGAGGCTGGGGGCGCAGGCAGCCAAGCACCCGCTCAGCGGTTCGAACCCACCCGGCGGTTCTGCTACATCTCTTCCCGTAAAAGTGACAAGCGAGTACCCGGGTGCGGGCGTTCGACTCTGTGGGTCGGAACCGGCACTAGCAGCGCTGATAACCGGACCTGGTCCCTCCGGAGCATCCTTGAACCGCTGAGCCCAAGAGGATCCCCCGCGCAGGGGCGCCTGGGTGGCAGGAAGGACCCCAGCTGGGGCCTCTTGACCAGTGCGGAAAGTGGGGGCCGGGCAGGGACAGGCTTACCCAGCAGTCCTCACCCGCTACCGTGGCTTTGATTCCGACTCCCAGGGACGGCTAGGACGGAGGAGAACTGCCCCTTAGGGTTCCCAGGGCCATGGAGCTCAGCCACAGAGCGGCTGGCGGTTCGTATCCAGGCACCGCATCAGCGGTGCATCGCTGCCACCCCACCCTCATCCCCAGTGTTCGGACACTGTTGGGGAGCAGAGGGCCTGCCCCGGGTCTCCCGCTGGCCCTGCCACCGTGTTGGGCTGTGGGAGCCCACCGCACCTTCCCTCTCTCCTTGCCCCCCGCAGATTTCCACGACAAGGTCCTAAGTGAACCTCTCAAGCACTCCGACTTCTTCAATGTCAAGGAATTGTTTTCGGTCAAAAGCCTCTTCGATGCCCGAGTGCACCTGGGACACAAAGCTGGCTGTCGACACAGGTAGGCTGAGGCCCCAAGCCCAGTGGGTTCGGGTGTGCATAGGGACCTGAAGGTTTAGGGTCCGGGGGGGCCAGACCTGCCGTGTCGGAGAGGGTAGGGGCCTGTGTGGTTAACACTACGCTACTAATCACAAGATCAGAGTTTCAAACCCAGCACTGTGCTGGAGAAAGGCGAAGCTGTCTGCTCCTGTAAAGATTTACAGCCTCGGAAACCCTGTTCTGGGTCCTGTGAGTCAGAACCGATTTGTTTGCGGTTGATTGGTCTATGGAGGTGCGATAGCCTTCAGCTGTGTGGACAGAGGAGTGCAGGGGCAGCTGTAAGCAGCCTGAATGCTGTGTGGACATCAGGGGCGATGGTAATGAGAGTTGAACTCCTGGTGGCAGAGAAGCTGCCGAAGTCGGGCTCTGGGGGCACTGAAGCGACCCTAGGAGACCTGAGCAAAGTATAGCTAGGCCCTGAGGCTGAGCCCTTGGGCCATCCCCATGGAGGTGGGACAAGCCAGGACCTGGGGGTTAGCTTATCCAGAGAGGGAGGGGAGCAGAGAGGAGGTCCCTAGAATGAGTGTTTAGAGGCTGCAGTGAGGAGGAGATGGCGTGGCCAGGGAGTGGGAGGGACCAAGTCTAGGAAGCAGAGATAACTGAAGAGTGATCCGGGCCATCCGAGGATGGGAGGACCCCTGATGTAGACGTGCAGAAAAGGGATAGTTTCTCAATCCCCAGCTGTCCCTGCTCAGGGCATCCCTTGGTTCCGTGTCCTCAGGGTCCCACTCCAGCCCCTCCACATTTTCCAATTAGAGCCCCTCAGTGCCAGAGGAGTCTCATCCCCAACGCCTCAGAGGCAGTAAGGATGACAGCGTGATGGCTCGTCTCCTAGCTACGCAGCCCATGACACCCAGGAGAGAGCTCTGGGCCAACTGCCCCACCAGCACTGGGTGGCGTGCACTCAGTTGGAACGCTACATCCTGGGACAAAAGCCGGGGCTCAGCGGGGTGAAGCCACTGCCGCAGACTGCCGAGCTGTCTGCGTCTCCCCTCCAGGTTCATGGAGCCTTACATCTTTGGGAGCCGCCTGGGCCAAGACATCATCGACCTGGAGCAGACGGCCACGCACCTCCAGTTGGCCCTCAATTTCACGGCCCACATGGCCTATCGCAAAGCAATCATCTTATTCGTCAGCCGGAACCGGCAGTTCAGTCACTTGATCGAGACCACGGCCCGAGATTGCGGCGAATACGCCCACACCCGCTACTTCAAGGGTGGCCTGCTGACCAACGCCCCCTTGCTCTTTGGGCCCAGTGTCCGCCTGCCGGACCTCCTCATCTTCCTGCACACACTCAACAATGTCTTCGAGCCCCATGTGGCTGTGAGAGACGCGGCCAAGATGAACATCCCCACTGTAGGCATTGTGGACACCAACTGCAACCCCTGCTTGATCACCTACCCCGTGCCGGGCAACGACGACTCGCCCCCCGCCATCCAGCTCTTCTGCGGGCTCTTCCGCACCGTCATCAGCCGGGCCAAGGAGAAGAGGAGACAGGTGGAGGCCATGTATCGGCTGCAGGGTCACAAGGCAGCCGAGGGCATGGACTTGAAAAGCCACCCTCCGCAGGAGCACAGACAGGGTGGTTCTGTGTCCACCTCGCAGATACACTGAGCAGCCCAGCCGAGCCTGTCCCTGAGCTGGGAGGCCTCTCCTCGCCCATGGGTCCTGTCGCCTTCCCATGGTTCTAGGTGTTGGGTCCCCCTGTTCTGGTACTTTCACAGAATGTGGCTGTCCAGGCTTCCCTTCAGAGCCTAGGCCACATGTTCTCTGCTTGTGCCAGGACTCACTGACCCAGCGCCCGGATCCCCAGCCTGGGTGGCACGCTGAGCCTAAGACACACTGGTCCCCACACCCAGGGTTTTTTCCCTAAGAGGTCAGGGCGTCCCTATCTGACCTGGAGATGGCCCCTTAGGGCCTCAGGAAGACCCTTATATCATTCAGGTTACACGTGGTTAGTCTCCTTAAGCCCAACTGCTTTCTGCCTGATGGTTTGGGGTGTTTCGTGATGGGGTACCACAAGAATGAGCCTCTATGAAGCTGACAGCAGGATTGGGGCAGAAATAAAGCTGACGTGGGGACATTTCAATGGGCATTGGGTTCTGCAGTATGAGGTGGGCAGGTTGTGCTTTAGTGGGGGTGGTGCGGATCTCCCTACCTCCCAGGCCCGCTGTGGGAGGCCACCTCTGAGGCTTTGGGCAGCCACATCCTCCTGGCCTGTCTTCTCCCACCATGCAGCAGTGGGCAGACAATCCCACAGATACACACATACCACTCCCCTCCCACCCACCGCACGTGTGTGCATTCCACCCCCTCCAGGGCTGTTCTCTAGGACCCCAGTCACCCAGCTCTGTGCCCCATGACAGACAGGAAGGGCCACCTGGAGAGGATAAAACTGGAATAGGGGCTATAGGAGAGAAGGCCTCGTCACCTGTTCTCTAAATCGGGGTCTCCAGAGAAGCTGAGCCCTCAGGGTTCCCCAGGCTCAGAAGTCTCCGCTGGCCTAGGGTCCCACTAAGCTTGAGGGACTGCAGGGCAGACACTGGACCACAAGTCCAGGCTGAGGATCTGTCCTGGGGAGTCCCCTCCTGAGGAAGTAGGCCGGGTCTCTGCCTACCCTGAATGTGGGGAGGAGGTGAGAATGGACTGGAGGAAATCTGGTCTCAGGAATGAGGAGGTGGGAGGGGCCAGAGGAGAGTCCAGGTGTGGCTATTGAGGTGTTGGGCAGAGGGGCACCCATTGTGTTAGAAGAGGGGAGAGGGGTTGGGAAAGGCAGATCCTAGGTAAGAGGGCTCAGAAGAATTCACAGAATGGATGGGAAGGCAGCACAGGTGTGGACAATGAGGTCCACAGGATAAGGAGACCGCCCAGGTATGGATACTGTAGCTGTTGTAAGGGTGCAGACAGCTTCTGGGGGGACAGCAGGAGAACACCCAGATGTGGTCATCAGGAGGCCTTAGCATGCCTGGGTTGCGCTCTAAGAAGGTGGTGTAGTCTAGAAGATGCCAGGTGTGGGGAGTGAACAGGCAGGCTGGGTCTCAGGCTACCCTCCAGGTACCCAGCCAGGAAAAGACTGCAAGGGCAGGGCAGGGATGGTGCAGGTGACCTCACAGGCTGGAAGTGACAGAGGACAAAGAATGTTTGGAGGGAAGCGCTCCTGCAGCATGCTCCCTACCCAAGCAGCCCTGGGAGCCACTGGCAACCCACATATGTCCTGGACTCGGCATGAAGTGCCTATCAGGTTCAGAGGGAGCTTCATGGAGGGGCTCTCATCCTGGGGAATATGGTGAGGAGCTCGGGGGACGGGCGCCCAGGACAAGAAGGGAATCCTGGAGGCCCTGGGTCTAGCCCCGTATCCTAGAAACGGCGAGAGCAGGCATCAAGAACAAGTACTTGTTCCCCCTGTAAGGTGGATGGGACAAAGTTCCAACCCAGTTCTGGAGAGCCCTTGCTACCCTTGAAGACTGAGCAGACGCGTTGTTGTGAGGTGAGGAGAGAGACTTGCTCTGTGCAGCTTTCCTGGTCTTTCAGAGCTGTGCAAGGCTCTATTTTCTTAAAACTGCTCCTAATAAGGCCTGGTGATTGCATCCTTCGAGAAAATCCATCCAGCTGGCCCCCTTGGTATCCCCAAACAGTCACTATAACCCAAGCTGTCCTCTCTTCTTTCCCTTTGACTGGCCCAGCAGATACCTTTAGAAATCACTGGGGTTTTTTTGCAGGTATCCTAAAGAGACTAAGACATGTATAATCCTGAGAGAACTGGTCTGCAGCGACTTGTTCAAACACTGTTGTTTGGAATAAATCTGTACAAGGATGAAATGGAAGTCTTGTAGTAATTCTTTTTTGACCAAAAATGGCCCCCAGTTTCTCTCTGACCTCTCCTCTCTCCTAACCTGCCATGCTGGCCTCCTCAATACTTCTTAACATTCAGCCTTGCTTCTACCTCAGGCCCTTTGCACATGCTCTTGTCTGCCAGAAGTCTCGTCCTCAACATTTCCAAGTGGTTTTATCAAATGTAATCTGACTGAAGCCTTCCCTGACCACTGCATGGACTCCCCACTCCCCACTCCCCAACCCTAGTGCTAGGCACTATTTCCCAGGTTGGCTTTTGTTTCTTCATTGTCTCCCTTCTAGAATGTGAACCTCATGAAGACAGGACATGGTCTGTTCAGACAACAGTGCCCAGTGGGTAGTAATTACTCTGAAATTCTCACTCAATGAGTAAGTGGGTGCTAACTCCACCAGCCCTTGCAGACCAGGGTTGTGAGGTGATAGATTTTGGAGCAGGACACACATCCAGAGTTTGGCCCATGGGGTCACGCCTGCCCTGAGCTATTGGTAAACAGGTAAACTGTTGTGTGTTGTACGGTCTCCAGATTCCCCAGTAGTTCCCAGACCCTCACTCTGCCAACTGATAGTAGGGGTGGCTGCTTAGCGCTCACAGCCAAGTGTTGGCCCAGGAATTGCTCTCACTCAAATGCAAGTGCAGTTGAGCACTGAGTGGCTACTAATTTGCTACCCCTGCTAAAGATTAAGATCCCCTAAGAACTTGATTGAACCTCAGCATAGTGATCCTGCTTGGTCACCTTAGAGCAGGTGGTGGTCTGGCAACATCTTGCATATGGGGTCCCCAGCCGGTCTCCTCCCTCCCTGCCTTCTTCGGATGGTGGCTGCTTATGCTGGACGTGTGGCCAGAGACGGGTAAGGATCACGTGGAACTTCGGCAACCTAAGACAGAGCCATTGCCATGCTGCAATGAGTTTCGATGACGGGTAAGACTGAGGAATTCGCACTGACCGCCTAAGACAGGCAGCGTCCCTTAAACAAATAATAAATAAGAGGGAATCTGATGCAGATGGTGCAGACCCGGTCAGGAGTTCAAGTCCCTGTGGGCCCAAGCGTTGCAGACCGTCCAAACCATAGGCTCTGAGGATCAGACTTTAGCCACCTAGCAGACATAGCAAACTGTCCCTCATCTGATTATTCAGTAATGCTTGTTAGTGATTTTCTTCCTTGGGCCTTGATATCCACAGATAAATGTAAAAACCTTCCCTAAAAGCCGAGACTGTAAATTCCAAAAAGGCAAAGTTTTTCCCCCCCACAAAAAAAAAGCTAAAGAGGATAGAGAGAAACACTGTTAACTGATGATGTATGGAGGGGATAATAATCAATGTAATAAAACAAGTCATATGAATGGTTGAATGTGAAGCTGATGATGTGCCCTGTAAACTTTCACTCAATCCACAATAAAAACCTTTAAAAAAAAAATACAAGTGCACCCTCCAACTGATAACTCCTCAGTGGTGGTGTGTGAAAACCAGTCTATCCAAAGAGACAAGGGGCTGGCCCTTTGCCTCAATCAGGAACAACGCGGGAGGGTCCACCCTGTTTCAGAGCTCACCGACTCCTCCTGCCCACTCCAACTTCCTCGACACCTCAACAAACCTCCAGATCACATTAGGTTCCAGGAATCTGACCAAGACAGGCCACGCTTCGCTTATGCTTTGAGGCATCCAGTGATCTTTTTGAAACCTTTACTGGTACACAGGACTAGATGAGGCTCTGGGGGACACAATGGTGAATAGGGAGACCTGGCCCCTGTCTGTGTGGTGAATACCACAGGACAGGTCACTAGGTTGCTGTGGGATAGGAATGGGCATGGGGTTAGGTCAGTACTCAGCCTTGAAGCTGAGACTAGCCCTCCAGTGGGGAGTGTAGGTCATGGGGTAGAGACATGGGTGGGGTCTTGTCCAGAATGAACTCATGATACAAAAATGCATACAGACCAAAGTTTAAGAGTGGTGACCAGAGAGGGGTGGAGGGGGAAGAGGACACAGAGATTCTGTCACAGGTGATGGACAGTCTAGACTGGAGAGTGGCGATGGTTGTAGAATTTGGTGGACGTCAACGTCCCAGAATTGTTCACATGGAAAATGAAGAAATGGCAAATGTTTGTGTCAATATTGGCACTGCTGATGTTTGGTGTTGTGGAGATGATCTCAACTTCCAGCAGCCCTGTGGAGGAGTAGACATGCCCCACAGAGTGTTTGTTCTAGGATGAAATCTTTGTGGTCTTTCTCCAGTGGAGCCACTGGGTGGATTTGAACCATGAACCTTTTGGTTATCAGACAAGAGTGTAGCCATGACATCATCAGGGCTCCTGTTGGTGCATGTAGATATAGGGAGCTTCAAAAAGTTGGTGGGAAACTTCCCTTATCTTTTCATCCCATTTCCCCATAAACTTGTGGAAACCCGTAATATACACATATACATACATACATTCACACCGATACATTATTATTGTCAAGTTAGTTCCAACTCATTGGGACCCTGTGTAGGGTTTCCAAGACTGAAAATCTTTACAGGAGTAGAAAGCCTCTTCTTTCTCCTGCGGAACTGCGTGGTTACAAATTGGGCTGCTCATCTCAAGGTCAGCAGTTCGAAACTATTAGCAGTTCCACAGGAGAAGGATGAGGCTTTCTGCTTCCATAAAGATTTACAGCCTCGGAAACCCTATACAGAATCACTATGAGTCAGAACCAAGTCCACAGCACATAACCAACCAACTAATATGTGTGTGTCTGTCTGTCTGTCTGTCTGTGTGTGTGTGTGTGTGTGTGTGTGCGTAGAGAGAGAGTCATGAATCAAATAATATCCATTTTGGTAACATCTGACTGCATATATGAGTATGTTCGTGGGCCCATAAGTTTAAAAGAGCTCAGAAATCCCAAGTGGAAAACGGGACATAGTAGCTGTAACCAGATGTGAGGGACACAAACAGCTTCCTACACACTTGCTCTTGTATACAAAGTGATTCACTGCCAGCGTGTCATTGTACAGTAAGATGACTTCAAAAAGGGCACATTTCCATGACATTTTTGTTATTGTTAGGTGCCATCAAGTAAGTTCCCACTCATGGCGAGCTTATGTACGATACCAACACAGATTTGTTTGTTCTTCTAGCAGTGCGTGGTATTTTCATATTCTTCTCCTATACCATAATTTAATGCATCAATTCCTGTACCATCTTCCTTATTCATTGTCCAACTTTCACATCTATATGAAGTGATTAAAAACCCCATAGCTAGGGGCAGGTATACCTTAGTCCTTACACTGACAGCTTTACTCTTGAACACTTTAAAGAGGTATTGTACAGCAGATTTGCCTAATGCAATATGTTTTCTCTTCTTTTTTAAAAAAAAAACCTTTTATTGTGAATTGAGTAGGTGAAGGTTTACAGAGCAGATCATCACTTTTACATTCAGCAAATCATTGCAATGATTCTAATCCCCTCCATGCACCATCAGTTAACAGTATTTACCACTAGTTCCTTTTTCTTTTTTAATGTATACATGCCACATTGAAAATAAATACTCATTTAAATGTCCAAAATGCACATTTTGCATGTCAGTCTCCTGCCCACAGGTACAATGCCTTTCTCAGCCCATGGGCCTCGAGTCCACTGTTGTTCCGTCTCTCTCTGCCATCGTCTCTGCCATCGTCTCTGCCATCGTCTCTGCCATCGTCTCTGCCATTGTCTCTGTTGTTGCTGCTTTTCTGTTTAAGATCCTTCACACCTCTCATGCTCGTCCCCTTTGATGGTCCTAGGGTCCTCTGTTCCTGAAATGACAGATTAACTGCTCCCCCCTTTAGGTTATACTTCTACATTTACAGTTGTGACAATCACCATTAGTCCTGATAACAACTGTTCACAATTGAATCCTAAAATCCCATCCTCCTCATCAACAGACCCATCTGGACAAGAGGAAAACTATTCGGTGGGGATTCTATCTTACCCCCCTTGTTCTGACACTGAGCACCCTCATGAAAGTTTGTAAGCCAGCCCTTTCGTGCCTGTATAGCACCCCCCACCCACCCCCAGTTTTGATAGCTGGAGCCTAAGTTGCCCTTCCCTATCCACCCAGTGTACTGAGGAGGCAGCTTGATCCTTGATATGAAGAAACCTTTCCTTTCAGCTGGAATTTGGGGCAAAGGTCCCGTTCATCAAGCTGTAGCACTTGCTTCTTGTATCAAACGTCTTTATCTTCATCTGATGAACTTCTGGTCAGGAAGCCATCCAAGCTAGGTCAACTGAGTATTGCCTGTAAGTTTGGGAGTTCTCACACATCTCCCACCTCTTCAGACCAGCTGGCTGCTTCCCTCTTGCCTCTAGCCCTTAGTAACAGGATCAGCGCCCTTGACCCTTGAGCTCAGGAGTTCACATCTCCCTGAACTTCAAACCAGTCAGCCTGTCCTCTTCTCTCATCTTAAGGTCATTGGTCATCTATGGAACATGGCCAGTCTCAGCTTGTGTCTTCATTGCTGCATTTCTCCACTTCCACTCACACGTTGACCAGGGCGGTCCCCAGCGCGTATACAAGACTGTTCGCATGTTCCCTTTAGGTTTCAGTCTTAGAAAGGGGTTTACCCTGATGGGCTGACTTTTCTTCCCTTGATGGCTCCAAGGCAAACAGCTTGCTTGATATTTCTAACAGCCAAACCGTCTGGTGGTGGTGGTTTTTTCTGCTGGTCTTTCTTAAAGAAGGATCTTCTGTTCCTCTAGTTGTTCTGGGTTGGCCTGCATGTCTTCTCCGAAGGTTCTGGGTGGGGCTCAGTGTTCTGCCTAAGGCCCCACACTCCACAGAGGCTTAACAAGAAGCCTATGTCCCTTTGCACATTCTAGTCCCCTTTTAGATAAATCCAATCAGTTACAGACTGAAGGCAGGCTTACAAGCTTTCTGTAATCATATTCACCAGTATTGCTTTCTATCCCACGTATATTACAATAGTAGGCAGGGGAAACCAGTATCCAGAAAACAGCCAAGCACCTTAGCATTACTTCTCCTCCTTTACCCATTCAGACTGTCTCGATCCCTATATTGTAGACATATTGTTGTTCCAAGGCTGTGCATACATCACAATCTACCTCTATCCCATTTAGACCACACAAACCTTCCTAAGTCTTCCTGTCATCCCCGTTCATCTCCCCCTCCCCCTCTTGTGTATTGCCCTCCCCCTCACCTGAGCTATCATGCGTCTATCCCCTAACCTGTGAGTTACTGTCCCCCTATCTCCCACCTCAGTAACATCACAGAATTATTCTTTTAGTCTGGAAATCTTTTCTTAAGCTTTTAAAATAACGGTCTTAATGCAGTATGTGTCTTTTTGTGACTAATATCACTGAGTACAAAGTCCTCAAGGTTCATCCATGTTATGCGATAGTTTGCAGCTTTGTTGATATTCTTCAAGGTAGCATAGTATTCCATTGTGTGTACGTACCAAAGTTGGTTTATCCATTTTTCCATTGATAGGCAGGCACTTAGGCTGTGTGCATCTTTTTGCTATTGTGAATAGTGCTGCGATGAACATTGGTGTGCATACATCTACTCTTGTTCTGGCTCGTGTCTCTTGTGGGTAAATACCAAGTAGAGGAATTGCTGAATCATAAGGTATTTCTATTTCCACCTTTCTGAGGAAGCGCCATATTGTGGTTAGACCATTTTGCATTCCCACCAGCAATGTAGGAGGGTCCCAGTCTCTCCACATCCTCACCAGCATTTTTGTCCTCTGATGTTTTGAACTTCGCTGTTGGTGTGAGACGATATCTCATTGGTGTTTTGATTTGCATCTCTCTAATGGCTAGTGATCCTGAACATTTCTTCATA
>NW_006408574.1:2638462-2639910 GCF_000296735.1 Chrysochloris asiatica | reverse complement strand
AAAAAAAAAAAAAAAAAAAGGGCATCTTTGGTTCCTGTTCAAAAGGGAAAGTTTTCTGTTTCTTCTCCATTGAGATGATGTTGACTGCTGGTTTTGTGTATATGTTCTTAATTATATTGAAGAATTTTCCTTCAATTCCTACTTTGTTCAATGTTTTTTTTTAAATCAGGAATGGGTGTTGGATTTTGTCAAATGCCTTTTCTGCATCAATAGATATAATCATGTAGTTTTCTCCTTTTTTGAAATTTATGTGGTGAACTATGTTGATAATTTTTCTAATATTGAACCATCCTTGCATCCCTGGTATGAATCCCACTTGGTCATGACATATTATTTTTTTGATATGTTGCATTTTATTGGGTAGGATTTTGTTGAGAATTTTTACATCAATGTTCATGAGGAGTATTGGTCTATAATTTTCTTTTTCATTGATGTCCTTCTTTGGTTTTGGTATGAGGATTATGCTTGCTTTGTGAAATATATTAGGAAGCTTTCCATTCTGTTCTATATTCTAGAATAGTTTGAGTAGAATTAGTGTCAGTACTTCTACAAATGTTTGGTAAAATTCACCAGTAAAGCCACCTGGGCCTGGACTTTTTATGGTTGGTAGTTTTTTTAATGACCTGATCAATTTCTTCTTCTGTTATAGGTCTGTTTAAGCTTTCTAATTCACTCTGTGTAAGTTTAGGTATGGCATGTTTTTCTAAAAATGTATTCATTTCCTCTAGCTTTTCAGATTTGTTGGAGTACAACTCTTCATAGTACTGTTATTATCCTTTTTGTTTCCATTGGTACTGTTGTAACATCACCATGTGATTTCTTATGTGTGTTATTTGTGTCTTCCCCCTCTTTTCTTTTGTTAGATTTGCTAATGATTTGTCAATCTTATCATAGAACCAGATTCTTGTGTCTTGTTGATTTTTTCTATAGTTTTTCTGTTTTCTAATTTATTTCTGCTCTAATCTTTATTAGTTATTTTCTTCTGGTGATTGTAGCTTTACTTTGCTGGGGTTTTTTCTATTGTTGCAGAAGCTGGGTTAATGTGTTTATTTCCGTTCTTTCTTCTTTTGGGGTGTGTGCATTAATTTCTATAAATTGTCCTCTCAGCACTGTTTTTGCTGTATCCCAAAGGTTCCATTCAGTCTCATTTATTTCTGGGAATTTTTTAAAAATTTCACTTGTCAGTCTACTACAGTAGCTTTCAAGCAGGGTGTTTGTTATTCCGTTTTCATGTATATGTTTTTATTTCCTGATCTTCCTATTGTTGATGTGTAGTATTTTGATGATTCAAAATTTATGGAGACTTGCTTTTTGGTTTAACATATGGTCTCTTCTGGAGAATGTTCCATGTGCACTGGAAAAAAGTATGTATTGTGCTGTTGTTGAGTTGAATTCTCTGTACAAATCTGTGAGGTCAAGTTGGTTGAAATGTGTTGTTCAGTTCCTCT
>NW_006408574.1:2632317-2637856 GCF_000296735.1 Chrysochloris asiatica | reverse complement strand
ACTGTATTTTTTTCTGCACTGAGTTCATTTTGTGTGTGTGTGCTTTTTTGTGTGTCAATTTGTTCACAGATTTAATGTTTCCATAATCTTCTCAGATTTGATGTGGAAATGTATCAAGTTTCTTTGAGGTTACCCTATATTTTATTAAGTTCTTCCTCTTTTTATGAGAGTCTGTTTTATTCTGATATCTACCGGACCTCCTCACCACTTGGACCTCTGTTACTACACTTTTTCGTTCTTTAACTTTGTAGTTGACCTGATCATAGACTGACCCCCCACCCCACCCCCAGATCCTCTAATTTCATTCTTGCAGTTTTGTTCTGCTCTGGACTCATCAGTCTCTGGATTGAGTTCTGGGTGGTGTTGCCATGTATGTCAATCTCTGGTTGTTGTCTGCTCTTGTTGGTGTTCAGTCCAAAGAACTCCCTTTAATATGTTATGAAGTGCTGGCTTGGCCTTTACAAAATCCCTTAATTTCTGTTTATCCTGAAATGTTCTGCCATCATATTAGATTGACAGCTTTGCTGGGTATATGGTTCTGGATATACATGGCAGGTTTATTTCTTTCAGAGTTTTCTATCTGTCTCCCTATTGTCTTTTCACATGCATGGTTTCTGCTGAGAAATCAGAGCTTAATCTTATTGGCTTTCCTTTGTAGGTAACATTTCTACTTTCCCTAGCTGCTTTCAGGATTCTTTCCTGGTCTTTGATGTTGCAGAGTTTGATTATGATCTGTCTCGGTGATTTTCTTTTGGGGTCTATCCTGCCTGGGTTTCATTCAGCTTCTGGAATGCTTATCTTATCATCGTTCAAGATGCTAGAGAAATTTTCTCCCAGCAGCTCTTCGACTATCTCTTCTGTGGTTTTCTTTGTGTCTTCTTGCTCTGGAATTCCAATCAGCCTCAGGTTATTTTTCTTCATGTTGTCCCACATGAATCTTAGGACTTTCTTCAGATTGTTTCATTCTTTTTTTTGCTTGTTCTTCTATCTTAGCAGCATTGGGAGATTTATCTTCAGGCTCGCCGATTTTGGCTCCCATCCCTTCAATTCTAATCCTTCGCCCCTTCAGTTTGTTGTACCATTTCTGATGTTTTAGCATTACTCGTCTGGACTTCTTTTTCCTGGCTTTGTATTGACTCCAATGCTCTATTTTGTGTGATTCTTCCCGTAGCACTTTTCTGACTTCTTCCTTGTTGTCCTCGACTTTGCTGTGGAACATTTTAATGCATCTCAATATCGTGCTCCTAAATTCCCTTTCAGGCAATTCCAAATCCTCTTCACCCTCTAATACCATTCCTACTTCTTCTTCTTGGTTGTTTATTTAAGTTACTCTGTCTTGTTCTGCATGTGAGCAAAATTTTCTGCTGCTTCTTAGGCATTGTGGTATTGTTGTATTTGTATTCATTAAATGGATGTATGATGCTCAGCATTACTCAAGCTGGGGGAACTGAAGAAAAAATTCAAGCCTCAACTTTCATTATTGAAGGATTCTCTGGGAAAATTATTAAATGATGCAGAAAGCATCAAGAGAAGATGGAAGGAATACACAGAGTCACTGTACCAAAAGCAAATGGTTGATGTTCAACTGTTTCAAGAGGTAGCATATGATCAAGAGCCAGTGATACTGAAGGAAGATGTCCAAGGTGTGTTGAAGGAATTGGCAAAGAACAAGGCACCAGGAATTGATGGAATAAAAAGTGAAACCTTACAAGAAAGTGAGGCAACCCTGGAGGCACTCACTCATCTATGCCAAGAATTTGGGAGCCAACTATCTGGCCAACTGATTGAAAGAGAACTGTATTTGTGCCCATTCAAGAGAGAGGTGACTCAATGGAATGCAGAAATCATTGGACAATATCTTTGCTATCCATGTGAGTAAAATTATACTAAAGGTAACACAGAAACGGTTGCAACCATACATTGACAGAGAATTTCCAGAGGTTCAAGCTGGATTCAGAAGTGGACATGGAACCAGAGATATCATTGCTGATGTCTGATGGATCTTGGCTCAAAGTAGAGAATACCAGAAAGATGGATTTTTTACCTGTGCTTTATTGACTATGCAAAGCTTTCAATTGTGTGGATCATGACAAGCTATGGACATCATTGCGAAGTATGAGTATTCCAGAACACTTAATTGTGCTCATGAGGAATCTATACATGGACCAAGTGGCAGTTGTTCGAACAGAACATAGGAACACTGAATGGTTTGAAATTAAGAAAGATTGTATTCTTTCACCATACTTATTCAACCTGTATGCTGAACAAATAATCCAAGAATCTGGGTTATATGAAGAAAAACGTGGCATCAGGAATGCAGGAAGACTCATTAACAACCTGTGATATGCAGATAACACAACTTTGCTTGCTCTTTTAAGTGAAGAAGACTTAAAACATTGACTGATGAAGATCAAAGAGCACAGCCTTCTGTATGGATTACATCTCCATGTCAAGAAAACAAAAATCCTCACCTCTGGACCAATAAACAACATTCTTAGCAACAGAGAAAAGACTGAAGTTGTCAAGGACATCATTCTTCTAGGATCAATCATCAACACTCATGGAAGCAGCAGTCAAGAAATCAAATGACATATTGCATTAGGCAAATCTGCTGCACAAGACCTCTTTAAAGTATTCAAAAGCAAAGATGTCAGGTTAAGGACTAAGGTGCGCCTGACCCAAGCCACGGTATTTTTAATAACCTCATATGAATGCGAAAGCTGGACAGTGAATAAGGAAGACCATAGAAGAATTGATGCATTTGAGTTATGGTGTTGGAGGAGAATATTGAAAGTGCCATGGGCTGCCAAAAGAACCAACAGATCTGTGTTGGAAGAAGTGCTGCCAGAGTGCTTCCTGGAGGCTAGGATGACCAAACTTCTCTCTCATACTTCGGACATACTGTCAGGAGGGACTAGTCGCTGGAGAAGGATATCATGTTTGGTAGGGTGGAGGGTCAGAGAAAAAGAGGAAGACCCTCAATGATATGGATTGGCCAAGTGGCAGCATCGATGAACTGAAGCATGGCAACAATTGTCAGGTTGGCCCAGGATCAGGCAGTGTTTTGTTCTGTTGTGCACAGGGTCGCTATGAGTCAGTACTGACTCGATGGCACCTAAAAATAACAACATGATAGTGTATTCTTAAGCACACTCCAACTGCCAGCTGGTAGGTGTGATCAGTAGATAGGTTTCTCTGTTCACTGCTCTTTCAACTGCCTTCATAGTGTTTTGAGCAGGTGTTGGTTGTAGACACTGCTCTGGTGAATAGCAGCAAGCATTGGCTCTTGCCCTATTGGTGGGGCTTTACAGGGTACAACTGTAGCTTGGCTGTATGGCCAGAGTTGCTGTCTCTTGTCAGGTGAGGCACAAAGAGAAATTCTGCCTCAGAATAGCAGCAAGGCCAAAATTCAAGACTAAACACCAAAGTCTAGCATCAGAAAAACCCAGGGTTTGGGGGAGGTCCTGTGTGAGGTCAGGAACAGATCAGGGGACCCAGTATACAACATCACATCTTTGTGATGGAACACACTGAACTTGGCACCTTGGTAACCAGGAACCACATTCTAGACAAAGCTTCTAACCCAACTCATTTCATTAGAGACACTCTTAACTGCAAAGATATTTTCCTGTTGTTTCTCCAGTAAGCACCAAATGAATCCACGAATTCTCTTTTCAAAAGAATGAGACAAGGTCTAAGCTTCTACCGCCAAAGGCACTGGCCACTGAAAACAAAGAAGTCCAATATAACACAGGGTAGCCCAGGCCAGGCCAGGACACCACTGTGATCCCACAATGGCAGGCCACATCAGCCCTCATGGGGTCCCTGGGAATGAGGGCAGGTAGGAAATGAAGACAGAACTGCTGAGCCAGAAAGCTGTTGGACAAGGAGGGTGCATTTGGGAGAGAAGTGGGTGGGGGTCAGGGAAGGAGGGATCACATGATCTGGAGCCATATGGCAAGGGTGAGGTGATGAGGAAGCTGATGACTAGGGAGGTACTGCTATTGCTTCAGAATCAGCACACACTGAGGTCCCCTCTTCCATTTCCAGAGCTCCTCACCATTGCTGTGTTCACGGGGTTGGGACTGGGCTGACGCACAATGGGGTTGTGGGTGCCTAGTAAATCAGCTTGGAGCCGGGAGTGGCAGAGTGGAGATTGGAATCATGTTTCTGCCCCAAAGCCCTTCATCATAGAGTGCTGGACCTAAGTCTCGACCAGTGTGCCAGTTTAGACCAGGATTTTAGGGGACGGTGGTCTGGACGTCACAGCCAGAGTCAGAACTCTCCCCTGGGCTTTGTCCTGGTTCCAGCTGGCCTGAGTGGGACGGTCACTCTATGGTCCTTGCCGCTGCCATTGGCATGGCCCTGCTTTCCCTGTGCTAACTTAGCTCTTCCCAGCTCCTCCTGCCTCACTTGTTAAGCACCCTCAAGTCAGTCCCGACTCCTAGCCACTCTGTACAGGGCTTCCAAGGGGCAGCTGGTAGGCTTGAACTGCCGACCTGTGGTTCACAGTCAGTGCTGATCCTACAGCACTGCACCAGGAGCCATGCTTAGAGGTTGCTATTTCTGTCCATGGTCAGTAGACTCGGACTTGGCTAGGTAGACTCTCCCCGAGACCAGTCCAGCCAGCAGGTGGTAAAGCCTGTTAACTGGACACTGCTCTGAGGCCCAGGGGGACAAGGGTCTGAAGGAGCAGAGAGGGACAGAGGTGGCTTCGAAGGTCCGTGATGCCTCCTGAGCCACCTCCCCATGCTGTCTCTGCCAAGCCAGGAGCTGGAGACCCATGAGGGTTGCCTCATTTCTTCAGCCCCGGGAAAGGAGCCAAAAAACACTGGCACAGGTTCTGGGCAGTATCCCCAACCAGGGACCCATCTGCTCAGAGGAGACCTGAGGTCCAACGCCACCCTGGAGATGACCTCATCCTTCCCAGGGCTTTCCCTTACTAGGAGGGTGTTACTATTTCATCAGAAACAGCCACCAGCCTTCCCTCGTCCCCCACTGTCCTCCTGGTGCTGGCCAGGTGCAAAGTCACTTGTCCAATATTTGTAGGAATATCAGTGATGAGCACTTTCAACACGTTCACTTCCCATCAGTCCAGGCTTTGCATGCGTTTCCTGTTTCAGCATTTTAATGCTGGACGGCAGAACCTTGAAGGCAGCTGGCTGGGCCGTCCTTCCACACTGTCTCCCAGCCTCACACGCCCCCACACTTGCTAGGCTTCTATTCAGGCCATGATATAAATTTGTATGCAATTTCAGTATCAGGGAAGCTATCACTAGGGGCCCCCGAGTCCACAGCTGTGTCTTGACTCAGCTGAAGAACGTTCCTGATGGGAGGCTAGTTCCTACAGTAATGACAACTTTCACTTGTGCTGGTCCTTCTCTCTGGTGGACCTTTTAACTGACACGTGTCCTCAGACACTGGCCACTGAGGACAGATCTGCAGTAATGGGATTCTGGGGCAAAAGATGTGCACATTCAAAGTTAGAATGTGTACTTCCAGACCCCTTCTCAAAGCAGCTGTAACAGTCACGTGGCGC
>NW_006408574.1:2628975-2632217 GCF_000296735.1 Chrysochloris asiatica | reverse complement strand
TGCTGGGTGCATCCCTGCACCTCACCAGTCCTGGGTGTTTGGGTTATTTTTCATTTTCACCAATCTGCCACTGTCGGGGTGGCTGATGGGAGCACAGGGTGGCTTTGAGAGGCTGATGTCTCTCATCCGTATCCCAGCCAGTTACAGTCTCACTCCCTGAGTCCTCTGTTCATATCCTTGGTTCTGTGGTGCAAGGGGTGGGAGCTGGGCAGTGGGGGGCATAGTCCTCACACCTGAGGATAATCAGGAATTTATCCTTGACTAGACCTGGGACTAACAGCTTCAGGTACAGAAGGGGTTTCCTGGGGTGTGTCTTCTCTTAAAACTATCTATTACAGTTGGGCAGGAAGTGACCTTACCCCTCAGTCAGGAGCAGACCCCTAGGGCATCACCTACAATGGGGGGATGGGGGGGAAGCAAGAAGCAGACACCTGCCATGACTAATCCTCGGACTTCTCATCTATGGAATGGACTGTTCTGTGAGGACTCACTGGGTACTGCCCTTCCTATGAGGGGCATACCCTTCCCAATATTCTCAACCATCCCCAGCTCAACGTCTACTCCGACAGCCAACCCCCATTTTCTGCGGGAGGTCGTCCTGTCCCAGCTTTTGTCACCGTTTACCTAGGAAGCGGTTTCTTGGTCTGAGTTGAGACCGTGGATTTTCCAGGGGTGTCAGGGGTTGCCTCTGACAGTCTGCCCCTCCTCTGTCCACCCCAGTGTGTCTGTGGATCAGACAAAGACACCAATGACAACTCCCTGGTGAGAACCATCAAAGCAGGCAGCTTGGATAAGTTAGTAGAGAACTTTCCAGAACCCTACCTGCAGGGGGACCTGTTCTACATTGACATATTTGTAGCACCTACAGATGCTTTACCACCAGTCAGGAAGTACTAGACTTGCTGCTACAATGGTGAGTGCCTTGTCCTCCACAGTACAGGGGACCCTACCACCTACCACGGTGAGTCCTGGGATGTCCCTTCACCTCTCTGAGCCTCAGTTTGCTCCTCTGAGAAATGGGGAGGTAAGAGGTCCATGCTGCATAGCTGACTTTCAGAAGCCCATGGGACAAGCCATGAAGGGTATGTATGCTGAAGCCCAGGCTACTGGACAGGGTGGCTGGTCACACTCGTAATTCCCCTCTACTGCACAAAACTGTCTGCCCCTCTCCCCCACTGACTGCTACCCTTGAGGAAACCTATTTCCCATGTGTAAAGGGGGTTCAGATTCCATCTACTGGGGTCTCCTCCTTGCTGGAGACAGAACAGAGATCCCAGAGGGCTGACACAGGACCCCCCAACCACTCAGATATGAGGCAAGGTTCTGGTTGGGTTCATTCATTCAAAAGTAATCTATGAAGCCCTCTTGTTGAAGACACTGTTGCAGGCATGGTGCATCACTCAGTGAAGGCCTGCCCTCCTGGGCCTCCAATCTAGTCAGGGATCAGACAGGAGCCCCAGCCTTCCTGAGCAGGTGGAGTCCACAGGGCATGATATATGATGCCCCCACGCCTCCTCTAAGTAGGATGCATCTGCCCAGAGTCAGCCGGGGACTGCGGATCCCAGGACAATCAGAAAGAGTGAGTGGCTGTGGGAAGAGAAGGGGCCCCTGTATCCATGGAAAGGTGGGGGCTGTGGGGCCTGGGTCTGTTCTGGGGCTGGGGACCACTGGGTGCTCACATCTAGCTATCCCTGGAGGAATAACTCAAGGGCGCCCCTTGTAGGAGAACAGCAGTCACAAAGAGGTGCAGCTGGAGATGGGTGGAGGCCTCAGAGCATCCCTGGGTGAATCTGTGTCCACAATGTCCCCATCCAGCTCAGCTCAATCCCTCCCAAGTTCTGTGCCCAACACAGGAGGTGGGGGTAGAAACCTGCTCATGCTCCTGACCCCTTTCCTGGGGCCGGAAGTGCATGTGGGCCCCTGGTCCTCAGGAGAGCAGTGTCAGTGGGAGGGAGGTCCTCCAGTATGTGCTGAGAATCAGGCAGCGTGCTGATGCACAAGCTGAGGGCCTGGGCAGCTTAGGGCAGGAGACAGACAGTGTTTCCCAGTATGAGAGACCCACAGAGCATACTATGTACCACATATGAGTTAAACACCCAGAAACACTCCTCCCTGCCCCCAGAGAGTGTAGTGTCCAAAGGGGAGGGGTCAGTGGACAGAAAGGCACTTAACTCAGGCTCACTAAGGAAGAAAGTTGCTAAGACCATTGATGGTGAGCTCTCTGGGACTGAGTTTGCCCGCAGCTTAGTCACCAGGCCACCACTACCAGAACCATAAAAGGACTGAGCCTACAGAGGGACCCAGCCACATGCAGGGCTGCCCGGGGAAGGCACTGGGGCAGGAGAGGCTAGGCCTCGGACACTGCTCTTCACCCCCCTCCCCAGCACCCAAGCTCTCCTGTGTCCAATCCCCACCCTGCGCTCCCCCCTCCCCCCCCCTCCCCCCCCCCCCCCCACTTCATCCTGGGCCCCTGGCTTCACAAGTACAGGGAAGGTTCCATCAGACCCTGGACCACCGTCCTGAAGATGCTGGCAGAGTTTCTGAGAGTGAACATGTTCAGGTCAGAGCTGGAGCACCGTGTCCACATTCTTATGACAAAACTGGAAGGCACTGAGGCAGCGCTTGGGGGTGGGGGAGACTAGCTATGCCTGCACGTGAGCTTGTGAGTGAGGTACAGGGAAGAACTAAAATGGGAGGACCCCAGAACTGGTGTCCCACCAGAGCTCAGAATAATCTTCTCCTCCGCCAGTGGCGGCGCTCTCTCTGGGAAGACCTATGGGGTAGATGGCTTCAGTTGGAAAGGCAGTCACGTGGGCCCACCTTTCTCCCTCTGCTGCTCCAGAGGCAGTACCAACACTGGGGCTCCAGGTACATCAGGGTCGTCCATCTCTTGCTTTGGTCCAGTCACTTGTCCCACATCCTCCAGAGCAGCTAATGACCTTCAGCCTGAAGGACCAAAAGACCCCAAACCAGAAAAATTCCTCTTTCTAAGAATCAGTTTCCCTTCCCTAAAGAAATTTCTTCCCACATACCCAAACCCTCCCTAAACGCCAAACTTCCGGCGCCAGCAACCTTCCCCAGATGAGAGCCAATGAAATTCAGATAGCTAACAAGGACCAAAAAATGATAGATTTCTGCAAGACAAATGATTGGTTTATTTCAAATACCTTCTTTAGACAGCATAAGAGATGACTATACACATGGACCTCACCAGATGGAACACATAGAAATCAAATTGACTA
>NW_006408574.1:2621163-2626900 GCF_000296735.1 Chrysochloris asiatica | reverse complement strand
CATTGTTTCGTTCTGCTGTGCATGGGGTCGCTATGAGTCGGTTCCGACTCGATGGCACCTGACAACAACAACAACAAACAAGGACCAATAAGCTTGAAAGTTACACGTTATCACGAAAAACTTCCCCTGACTATAAAAAGGCCGCGTGCCTGCTTTCTGGGTCGCCATCAATTCAGTTGGTAGACCCACCGCATGCAGTGTTATCCTGAGACCAATAAACGCTTCTGCTGATTGCATACGCGAGGAGAGCTGTTTGCGCGGGACGTAAAATCGGGCACAACAAGCCCACAAGCCCACAGCCTGAAGGTCTGACAAACAGCCCAGGTTCGAGTCACATTCACAGCCCAGGGCGGCTCCATAGCATCTGCAGCGGAGGTGCCAGAACTGGCGTCCAGACCAACAATATTGGGCGGAGCTTCACGATCCGCAGCCGTACGAGGGGGCGGGGCTGCTGGCTCCACACCCACCTGTCGCTGCCACTAGAGATCGCAATCTCTAGACCAGCGCTGCTGCCTCCTGACCACAGACCTTAGGGATACCGCCCACGACGGCTCCACACCAACAGCCAGGGCGCATCCAGGTCACCCTGGGGCGGCTTCTGAGCAAAAGTCCTGGGCAGATGCAGATCAGCCCCCTAAGGCTTCTCCCGACCTTCAGCCCAGGGCAGCGCCTACAGTGTAGCCAGTGCAGCTATGTAGCCGTAATCTGTTTCCAGAGAGGATCCACCGAAGAACTAGACCCTCTCCCCTCTCCTCAGTAGGCTATTGTATTATTACTGGGTTTTTTGGGTGGTTTTTTTTTTTTTTTTTTTTAGCATTTTCACTGCTCATTTAATCTGTCCCGCCCCGCACCCCCCAGGAAGATAACTTTATTCTAATATATTCCAAAAATTACATCAAAGGAGGCCAAGCAAACTTCTGCCCCGCCCAGATTTAACTTGTGGTCAACTCTCTTCTCTGCTGATTTGGCAGCTAGGGGGCATTAATGACGGAGGAGAGGTTTACCAGGGGCTTGGACGCATTATCTGGTCACTACCCCAGTTTTATGCTACGGTCACTTGGTCAGGAGAGATGATTTTTCCTTTCTTCAGCTTGAACTTCTTGATTACGCGAATCCATTCGCAAATCTGCGTCCTCTCTGCATCTCGCTGAACCCCTCACAGAGCTGGAGGTCTCCCTGGTTCTAGGCTCAATCCACACAGTTTCATCTCTTAGTTAAGTGCCGTCGATTCGGTTCTGACCCATAGCGACCCTGTATAGGGTTTCCGAGGAGCAGCTGGTGAACTTGAACCACCGACCTTGTGGTTCAAACCGACTTTGCAGTCCGGCGCATTAGCCCACAGCGCCACCCCAGGACTATCACAGTGGGCACGGCTGAGATGCTGCTGCTTGGGCTCCCTGAGGCTCTTGCTCTGGCGGTGGGCTTAGCATGACTCCCAGCGCTGAAGTCTGGGGTGAGGGTGTGGTCCAGAGAGCGCTGTGGTCACCACCTGAGCCATCACAGCTGGCTGCAGGGGAGCCGGCTGCTGGCAGGTTAAGTGGCTGGGCTGCCCTGAGGACACCTCTCATCTGCAGTGCCAGGCTGGCTTCTGCAACTCCCTTCTTAACTTTGCAGGGGGTTGGGAGACGCTGAGGAGGGAGCTGAGCCACCTCTCTTGTTTAATCGTTTTTATTTTTATTATCTGAATGGTTAGCATTTGGCATTTAATAAATGCGGTGTCTCTGTGGATAAAAGAAACACCTCCGCCCTCCCCTCTCCCCCGCACAGGAAGCACTTCTCTCCCTGGCCCCGCCCCCTGACCCCTGTAATCGGTGATTGGCTCGCTGTGGCTAGGGCATGCCGGCTCTGGGTTTATCTCCATGGAAACGTGGAGCTGTCCGTGCCAAGTCTCTGCCCCTAAGCCCAGGGCCCTGGAGGTTTAGCCAGGCTGAAGCCGGCAGCAGTGTCAAACTGCTATTGTATGGTGGAACCACCCTGTATTCATCCATCCATTCATCCATCAGCTGGTGGACATTTGTGAATTGGTCATGTCCACAGGGTAGGTCCACGGGAGTGGGTAAGGAGGGTGAGGCCACAGTCCAGTTATGGGAGTGAGAACTGGGAGGGATCATGAAGCCGACAAGCAGCGGGGCTGACGAGGTGGGACATCCCTGGAGACCTCCCAGATGCGGGTAACAGACAGGGGGGCCTGCAGGTCTGGTGAGCGGGCACAGGAGGGGTCAGGAGGTGATCAGTAGTGGTGAGGAGGGTGTCGGAGTGAGGAGAAAGGAGATCCCCCCAGGTGGACACAGGTGTGGGAGACAGAAGGGAAAGGGTCAGTGTGTGCACAGGTGTGGCCATTGAGGGGTGAGGTGGGCTGGGAAGCTGCACGATGTCAGGAGTGAATGGCAGGTAGAAGGCACAGGTGTAGGGAGGGAGGAGGTAGAGAGGTCACTGCATGTTCAGAGTTGGGTTTTGAGGAGTTTGGAGGTGTCAGAAGACTCCCCAGGTATGAGATAAGAGAAGTCTGAATGGTCTAGACTCAGCCTGGGTGGGATTTGACATAGCAAAGATGTGGAGAAGGAGGCCTTGGGGAAAACTCAGGCGCCAGCCCGGTTACTGGAAAATTGGGAGAGGCAGGGTGAAGAGAAGTGTCCCCCTGAAAGTAAGTATTGAGACAGTGGGAGGGAGCTGGAGGCAGCCCAGGTGTGTCCAGTGAGATGATGAAGGGTCAGCAGACAGCAAAGGTCTATAGAAGAAGGATGTGGGAAGGAGAAGACCCAGGTGTGGCCAGGTAGGGGAGTGCAAGAGGCTAGGAAGCAGCCCAGGTGTGGAGGATAGGAAGAGACCATGATGATCCACCCCCCCCCCCCACCCCCGGGGAGAGTGAGTAGGAGGTGGGAGACAGAGGTACCTAAGGCTGGCACAGAGTGGGGAATGAAGATACTGTAGGGGGGGTGGTCAGCAGGGGGCTGAAGTGTTAGAAATGAGGGGATGGGTCAGGAGGAAGGCCCTGCTGGGAGGGCCAGAAGAGAGTGGAGGTGTGTCCAAGGAGAAGGTGAGAAGTCTGGGAAGGTGGGTGGGACCTGGAAGCTGCTGAATAGGAGGGTCTCTGAGGGGCTGTAGGATGTTCAGAAGGAGCCCTGGTAGTGCCGCGAGTTACACATTGGCTGCTAACTGCAAGGTCAGCAGTTCAAATCGACCAGCCGCTCTGGGAAAGAATGTTCAGGCTTTCTGCTCCCATAAAAGTTTACAGTCTCTGACACCCTATACAGGGTTGCTATGAGTCAGAACCGACTCAACAGCACATCACCACCACCACCAGAATGCACAAGGAATCCTGGTGTCGTGCTGTAGGCTAAATACTAAACTGTTAACCACAAGGTCATCAGCTCAAACCCCCCACATTATCACTGTGAGTATGAACCACCACTCAACTGTGGTGGCTTGTGAGGTGCTGTGATTCTGGAAGCTGTGCCACCAATCTTTTAAAGACCAGCAGGGTCACCCACAGTGGATAGGTTTCAGCTGAGCTTCCCGACGAACACAGAGTAGGAAGGAGGAGAGATGGAGTACTTCCGAATAGTTAGTCACTGAAAACCTTGTGAGTAGCAGCGGAGCACTGTCCGATACAGTGCCAGAAGATGAGGTTGGAAGGCACTCAAAATCTGACAGGGGAAGAGCTGCCTCCTCAGAATAGAGTTGACTGTAATGATGTGAATAGAGTAAAGACTTTGGGACCTTCATTTGCTGATGGGGAATGACTCAAAATGAAGAGAAACAGTTGTAAACATCCATTAATGATCGGAACATGAAATGTAAAATGTATGAATCTAGGAAAATTGGAAATTGTCAAAAATGAAATGAAACTCATAAACATCGATATCCTAGACATTAGTGAACTGAAATGGACTGGTATTAGCCATTTTGAATCTGACAAACACATGGTTTACTCTGCAGGGAATGACAAATTGAAGAAGAATGGTGTTGCAGTTGTCATCAAAAAGAACATATCCAGATCAGTCATGAAGTACAATGTTGTGATAGGATAATATCCACATGTCTACAAGAAAGACCACTTAATACCACTATGATTCAAATGTACCCACCAACCACTAAAGCCAGTGAGGATGAGACTGAAGAATTCTATGAACTTCTTCAGTCTGAAATGATCACATATGCAATCAAGAGATATTGGTAATTACTCAAGATTGGAATGCAAAGCTTGGAAACAAAGATAAAGGGCCAGTAGTTAGAAAATGTGGCTTGGGTGATAGAAACAATGCTGGAGATTATATGATAGAACTTTGCAAGACCAATGACTTATTGATTGCAAATACCTTTTCTAAACAACATAAAAGATGACTATACACATAGACCTACCCAGATGGAATACAATTGACTACATCACTGGAAAGAGACGATGGAAAAGGCAAACATCAGCTAAAACAAGGTCAGAGGCAGACTGTGGAAAAGACCCTCAATTGCTTATATGCAAGTTCAGGCTGGAGCTGAAGAAAATTAAAACAAGTCCATGAAAGCCAAAGTAATGCTCTGAACATATCCCACCTGAATTTAGAGATCACCTGAACAACAGATTTGATGCCTTAGACACTAAAGACTGAAGACCAGAAGAGTTGTGGGATGACATCAAGAATATCATACAGTAAGAAAGCAAAAGGTCATTAAGAAGACAAGAAAGAAGGAAAAGACCAAAATGGATGTCAGAAGAGACTCTGAAACTTGATCTTCAGTGTAGAGATGCTAAAGCAAGCAGAAGAAATGAGAAGATAAGAGGCGAACAAAAAATTTCAAAGGTCAGCTTGAGAAGACAAAGTCCAATATTATAACAAAATGTGCCAAGACCTGGAGTTAGAAAATCAAAAGGGAAGAACACGCTCAGTATTCTCAAGCTGGGGAAACTGAAGTAAAAATTGAAGCCTTGACTTACAATATTGAAGGATTCTATGGGCAAAATATTGAATGATGCAGAAAGCATAAAAAGGAGATGGAAGGAATACTTAGAGTCACTGTATCCAAAAGAAATAGTCAATATTCAACCATTCCAAGAGATACTATATGATCAAGAGCCAATGATACTGAAGGAGGAAGTCCTAGGTGCATTGAAGTCATTGGCAAAGAACAAAGCACCAGGAATTGATGGAATACAACTTGAAATCTTTCAACAAAATGAAGAGGTACTGGATGCACTCACTCATCTATGCCAAGAAAAGACAACTACCTGGCCAAAAAATAATCATAACCCATATTTGTGCCCATTCTAAAGACAGGTGACCCAATGGAATGCAGAAGTCATCAGACAATATCATTAATATCGCCTGAAAGTAAAATTTTGCTAAAGATAATTCAAAAATGGCTGCAAACATGTAAGGATAGAGAACTACCAGATGTTCACGCTAGATTCAGAAGACGATGTGGAATGAGGGATATAATTGCTGATGTTTGATGGATCTTGACTGAGAGCAGAAAATACCAGAAAGATGTTTACCTGTGCTTTATTGACTATGCAAAGGCTTTATATTGTATAGATCATGACAATCTATAGATAACACGGAGGAAAACTTGATTGTGCTCATGAGGAACCTATACATAGGCATAGAGACAATATTGTTGTAACAGAACAAGGGAACACCAAATAGTTTAAAATTAGGAAATATGTGCACCAAGGTTGTGTTCTTTCATAGTTATTCAATCTGCAAACTGAGTAAATAATCCAAGAAGCTGGATTACATGAAGA
>NW_006408574.1:2614689-2620133 GCF_000296735.1 Chrysochloris asiatica | reverse complement strand
CACAGAGAACAGGAGCCGGGGAGACAGGAACAACGTGCAGGGCTCACTGGTGGGCCTCCTGTTTTCAGGCACACTCGGCGGGCAGGCCCAGCAGGCAGACACACAGTAGAACTGGCCACTGGCTCAGGTTCAAATAACTGGAGGTTGGAGGAAGACTCAGACGCGATCCAGATCCAGCTGCATGTTCGTCATATTAGGAGCAGGCCACGCCCCCAAGGAAGCATTCTTTCAGTTGACGGGCTGCTCATAGCCAATCATCATAGAGTTAACGATCAACTGCCAAACAACTGGGGGCCATGGCTCAGTCACATTGACACGTGTCTCAGTCCCCTCTTGGTCCAAGTGCCCTTCCAGGAGGCAGCCCATCCCTGTTGGTCCCCACTGTGTCTCAGCTCCATGTCCCGGTTTAGATGAGCGAGACATATCTTCGCCCTCTGATGTAATAACATCTTACACAGTCACCATCTGTGGGTGTGAGGACAAGGTTAGTGCTGACCTCCGGAAGCCCACACATTAACCATTACTCAGGCCTCTAGCTAGCCAGCAAGATGACCAGGAGAGTCCAGGTTGTCTTCAGCGGACACAGTGCCACCTGGAGTTCCTGGACTCTCACAGCACGGAAGGTGCCTTGGCTGTGTGCCTCAGTGTCCCCACTGCAGGAGGACCTTTGTAGCCCCATTGAGGTGCTATGGCGAGTTAGGGGGCCTATGAAACAACCTAACCAGTTCCAGTCCCTGGGAAGTGGGGGCTGTTGGTTCCACTTTCATAATGCCCCATCCGAGCCCCCACCTTCCGTCCGTGAGGGACAATGTCCAGCTAGGATGGACGAGCGGCTGCTCAGCGTGGATCAGTGGACAAGCGAAGGGACCTCAGGCCACGGCGAAGTCCAAGAGGATCTGAAATTTCTCTGCCAGGACCCAGGACTGCCGTTAGGGGAGCCTGTGGTCCGGTGTGAGGCGTTAGGAGCAGTACCTTGGGGGAGGAGTCACGCGGCGGGCTGACCGTTGTGGGCGGAGTCTCAGGAGTGGGGGCGGAGCTTCGAGGGATGCGCTCAGTGGCCCCTCCCGCAGCTCTCAGAACCCCTGGGCAGTGGTCCAGGTCGGGCTGGGTCCCAGAAGGGACGAGGCGCGAGTCCGGGTGGAGGGGAGGGGGAAGGACATGGCAGAACTGCTGCGACCGCTGCCCAGTGAGCCGGCCCTGCACCCAGAGGGGGTACGCAACGGGGTCACAGGGGGGACCCAGCGCCGGAACGCTCATCTGGGGTCCCGGAGCCCCCGCCAGGGCTGGTGGGATAGGCTGGACCGCCGCAGAGACACATCAGCACTCTGGAGATGATCTTGCTGCTCGCAGCCCCAATAGGGGGTAGTTGGGTTCACCCTGGAGTCCTCGATCCTGGTCAATCCACATCCTCTTTTGAATCCGTCTTGAATTTCTGGCAGCTCCCTCTTGATGGACTGCTGCGAACATTTTGGAAAGATCTTTTATTCTGTTTTCACTTCACATCAGCCTGAGCTCCTGGTTGAGGGTTTAACTTCCAGCCCCAGGGCTCCTGCTGGACTCTCCTTCCACACCTTCCTTCTCCCAGCCTCAGATGGCCTCACACTTAGCAGGCTTCGTTTACCCTCAAACAGTGAGGCTCAGGCGACCGGTACACATTTTTATACAACTTGCCATCTCAGGGAACCCCACCCCTCCAGATCAGCAGGTGTGTCCTGACTCAGCTGTGGAATGTTCCAGAAGGGAGATCCAGGAGTCTTTCCCTGCTGCTGGCCCTGGGCGGATTCCTGTCTGCTGTCCTTCCGGCAGGGCTGCAGGAACCCTGCCGTGTGTCCTCAGACACTGACCCCCCAGGACAGACCTGCAGGAGTGGGCTGCTGGGGGGAACGATGTGTACATTTCAAGTTAGGGTCCTCGAGCCAGACCGCTTCCCAAAACAGCTGTAGTAGTCACGTGGCCCCAGCAGTCTGTGCCCGTGGCTGCGTCCCTGTACCGAGCCGGTCCTGGGGTCTAGGGGTTTCTCCGTGATTTTTCATGTTTACGGATGTCCTGGTGTGGTTCTGTAGGATAAACCCTGGACTGCTAGCCGCAAGGTTGGTGGTTCAAGCCCATCAGCACTCCTCGGAGCCCCCGTGCGGGGTGTCTGTGTGTTGGAACTGATTTGACAGTACTTAACAACAACAAAGGAACCGCAGCGTGGCTTTGAGGGGCTGAGGCTCTGAGAAGCTGAACCAGCTCTCAGGCCCTAGCAGCCATTCCGAATCGCCCTCCCTGAGTCCAGATCCTTGGAGCTGTGGGGGGCTTTCCCCACCCCAGGATCTCCAGGCATTCATCCTTGGCTGGATCTGAGACCCCCCAGAGCTTCAGGTCTGAGTCTTTAGTGTGTCTGGTGTGAACTGTCCCCAGCTGGGGATGGTGTGAACTTGCACCAACCTTCCCCTCTGAGTCAGAAGCAGAGGGGGCCTCACTTAGCGCAACGGGAACACCACGGAGCCCAGGTGTCCCACACTTCTGAGCTGGGACTCTGTGGCTTAGAGCAGACGGTCACATTGCTACAGCTCTGTTTTGCAGGTGAAGGCTCATAGGGACACTGTGTGTTTAAGGGGAGGTAGTATTTGTAATTTAAACCATTCGGGGTTCCCTTGTTCTGTTTGAATGCCTCTCCGTCCGTCTATGTACAGGTTTCTCATGAACACAATCAAGTGTTCTGGAACACTCATTCTCCACAATGTTGTCCATAGGTAGTCATGATCCACACAATTGAAAGCCTCTGCATATTCAATAAAACACAGATAAACATTTTTCTAGTCTTCTCTGCTTTAGCCAAGATCCATAAGACATCAGCAGTGATAGCCCTTGTTCCGTGTCCTTGTCTAAATCTGACTTGAACCTCTGGCAGTTATCCATGAATGTGTGTTTGCAGCCATTTTCATATTATCTATAGCAAAATTTTACTTGCATGCAATCGCAATGATATTATCCAATAACTTCCACATTCTGTTGGATCACCTCTATTTGGAATGGGCACAAATATGGATCTCTTCCTGTCAGTTGGCCAGGTAGTTGTCTTCCAGATTTCTTGGCATCGATCCGTGAGTGCCTCTAGCGCTGCATCATTTTGTTGAAAGATTTCAGTTTGTGTTCTCAGTTCCCAGATCCTTGTTCTTTGCCAATGCCTTCAGTGCACCTTGGACTTCTCACTTCAGGATCTTTGACTCTTGATCACATGTTACCTCTTAAAATGATTTCAACAGTGACCTCTTTTCTTTTTGTCTTTGCTACAGTGACTCTGTGTATTCCTTCCATCTTCTCTTGCGCTTTCTGCAACATTCAATATTTTGCCCATGTTGTTGCTAAGTGTTGTCAAGTTGGTTCTGATGCAAAGCAACCCTGTGTAGGGTTTCCAAGGAGCAGCTTGGTGAGCTTGAACTTCCAACCTTGCAGTTCAAACAAGTTTGCAGTCCAGCGCATTAAGCCACAGCGCCATACCATTTCCCCATTTTGCTCACAGAATTCTCCAATATTACAAGTTGAGGCTCTTATTTTTTCTTCAGTTCCCTCAAACTGAGAAGTGCTGAGGGTGTTCTTCCCTTTTGGTTTTCTAACTCCAGGTCTTTGCACATTTCATTATAATACTTGACTCATAAGAATCTGCAATATGCAGATGATACAACCTTGCTTGCTGGAAGCGAAGGGGACTTCAAATACTGACTGATGAAGATCAAAGACTACAGCCTTCAGTATGGATTGCATCTCAACATCAAGAAAACAAAATTGTCACCACTGGACCAATAAACAACATCAAGATATATGGAGAAAAGACTGAAGTTATCAAAGACTTCGTTTTGACTTGGATCAAGCATCAACACTTAAGAAGCAGCAGTTAAGAAATCAAATGATGTATTGCATTAGGCAAATCTGCTGCACAAGACCTCTTTAAAGTGTTGAAGAGCAAAGATGTCAGCTTGAGGACTAAGGTGCGCCTGACCCAAGCCATGGGTCATAACCTCATATGCATGCAAAAGCTAGACCATGAATAAGGAAGGCCGTAGAAGAATTGATGAATTTGAGTTAATGGCGTGGTGGTAGTGGCTGTGTGCCATGGAGTCGGTTCTAGCTCATAGCGACCCTGTACAGGGTTTCTGAGGCTGTAAATCTTTACAGGAGCAGAAAGCCTCATCTTTCTCCCATGGAACAGCTGCTAATTTTGAACTGCTGACCTTGCAGTTCACAGACCAATTTGTAACCATTACGCTACCAGAGCTCCTTAATGGCATAGGAGGAGAATATTAAAAGTACTGTGGACTACCAAAAGAACAAACCCATCTGTGTTGGAGGAAGTGCAGCCAGAATGCTCCTTGGAAGCCAGGATGGTCAGACTTCATCTCTCATACTTTGGACATAGTATCAAGAGGGACCAGTCCGTGGAGAAGGACATCATGTTTGGTAAAGTGGAGGGTCGGAGGAAAAGAGGAAGACCCCCAACTAGATGGATTGGCACAGTGGCAGCATCGATGGGCTCAAATGTAGCAACAATTGTGAAATTAGCACAGGACCGGGCAGTGTTTCATTCTATTGTGCATGGGGTCACTATGAGTTGATTCCAACTCGATGGCACCTAACAACAACAACAACAACATTTTTAATAGCCAAAAAATGCATTGAAGTCCCTAATGTTGGATCACCTCAAGCTCACATTCTACTCTGAAAGCTGATCCCCATCTTCTGCTGGAGGCAATTGGGTCCCATCTGCTGCCACAGGACCCTAAACCTCATGGTGGGTCGGGGACAACCTCTGACAGTATGTCCCTCCTCTGCCTCACCCCAGTGTGTTTGTGACTCTGAGCAGGACCTCGATGATGCCACCATCAAGGCAGAGCTTGGGAATGAGGAAGACTGGGCATGTCTGCATATGAGCTTGTGAGGAGGACATGGGCAGGGTCATCCAGGGAGGACCCCAGAGCTGGGTTGGGCCAGAGCTCAGAGTCATTTCAGACTCTGGTCCAAGGGGGCTCGCTGTCTGGGAGGACATCTGGGGTGGACGTCTTGGGAACTAGCTTCCTGGCAGCATCGTATTTCCTGTCAGTAGAAAGGCACAAGGAAAGACGGTCATGTTGGTGAACTTTTCTCCTGCTGCAGCTTCACAGCCAGGACCCAAGTTAGAGGTGACGGGAGCGGACGATCCACGCCAGCCTGCAGAACTGGCTCCTAGACCACCTGATGATGGGCATCCTGCTCCCTCATCAGGAGAGAGCACCAGGGTGTCTCGTGCCAGCTCCCTCACTGGCAGTGGACCGAGAGCCTTCTGGAAGGCAGGTTCTCTTCCTGGGAAACTTCTGGACTCGGCTCATGGACCACTACTGTTTTCAGTCCTGCTTCTGCAACATCATTGGAGGTCCTGCATCAGATGGGGAGAGCTTGTCCTCCAACATCATTGGAGGTCCTGC
>NW_006408574.1:2559352-2614524 GCF_000296735.1 Chrysochloris asiatica | reverse complement strand
CCTGCGTCAGATGGGGAGAGCTTGTCCTCCAACATCATTGGAGGTCCTGCGTCAGATGGGGAGAGCTTATTGAAGGCCAGGTCTTCTTTCTGGGCCAGCTGCAGACCTGGCTCCTGGCCCAGCAGCTGGTGTCTATCCAGCTCCATCCCCAACACTGGACACCGGAGCTGCCTGGAGAACCGGCTGCCCCGTCAGCAGCTCATGAACCACTGGGTGAAGCTGATGCTGGTGATGTACCATCGATGGAGCTCCATGGAGCACCAGGTCCTGTCTCCAGCCCCATCACCAGCATCAAATGGAGAGCCTGCTGCAGGGTCGGGTTAGCACCTGAACCAACACAGGAGCTCTGTCACCGTGACCAGGTGGAGAGACTGCCACAGGGCTGGGCTCTCTTCCTGGGTCAGCTCCACAAGCAGCTCCTGGGCCACCGGCTGATGTCCATCCTGCTGCAACATCATGACACCTTCATCGACTCCCGGGTCCTCTGTCACCAGGTCCAGCAGTGGCCCCAGATCGAGAGCCTTCTAGAGTACTGCATACTTTTCCTGGGCCACCTCCAGAACCGGCTCATGAACCGCCCGCTGAAGTGAGACCTTCTCAACAGTGGAACTCCAAAGAGCCCACATTCTCCTTCACCACTTCCATCATTGGCAGCAGTGATGAATGTCTTTCTTGACTATTTCTAGAAACAAAAGAACATGTGAGGCAAGGGACTTTAGAGTCATGGAGGGAGAGGGGCTGTGTGCTGACAGCCAGGGGGCAGGCTTCAGGATGTGCCCTTTGTTTGTTCGAATGGTTGTATATTCCTGAGTGCTTCGGTATACATTAAAAAAAAAAAAAAAAAAGGAACCCACAGAGGGACTAGAAGCAAACACTGTTGAATGATGACAGATGGAGGGGATTGTAGTCATTGCCATGAAACGAAATACGATAGGATGAGCGGAAAGCGGATGCTATCCCATGTAAACGATCACTCCATTCACAATAAAAACTTTAAAGAAAAGAACATCTCATGGTGTCAGTTGTAATCTGCAACAACACTTGGGCTTGAGGTCACCCCGCCTGGGCATTGGAGGCCAGTTTCCCAGTCATGAGCCCAGACCACTGGAATGCCCCAAGTCCCTGGAAGCCATCTCTAAGCCCAATTCCATCTTCCTGTACTGTTTTGTGAGTTGGGCAGAGCAGGTAGCACCCCATCTTACAGAAAAGGGAAACTGAGGCCCAGGAATTGAGTTCAGAAACTAGAACGAAGCATGGGATGAGCAGGACAGGAGCCCCGGTCCAACACGCATCTATCGACCGCATGCTCCATCCCAGAGGGATGAACGAAGGAGACAGGAGCCAAGAGTGAGTGCTGCTGGCCGCAGGGGACCTGAGACCATGTAGCCCTTGACTGGGCCTGGGGGCCTTGGATGGTAGGGAGATGCTCTGGGGCTGGCCTGCTCTTTCTGCGCCGCGTTCTGCCTTGTGAGCCAGCTGGACCCTCATGGAGGCTGCCACAGGGAGCGGGAGAGGACGGTGGCTTCAGGGCTTGGTCTGGAGGACCGGGGAGTGGGCAGAGCCATGAGTTCTTCCAGATCTGGGCTCAAGGGACTGGACACTGAAGTGGGGTGAGCTGGGAACCAGCAGAGCTTGTTTGTGGTGGTTGGTAAGGGCCTTCAACTAGATTCCGACTCAGTGACCTTGTATAGGGTTTCCAAGGAGAGCTGGTGAGTTTGAACCGCCGACCTTGAGGTTCAAACCAACCTTGCAGTCCAGTGCTTATCTTAAAGGGCCAAACTTAATAAATCCTACTTTTTAACGTTCATGAGGGTCAAGATTTGAGTTCTGATGTTAGAGAAAAATATTGAAAGTACCATGGACTGCCTGAAGAACAAACGAATCTATGTTGGAAGAGGTACAGCCGGAATGCTTTCTAGAAGGAAGGATGACAAGATTTCACCTCTCATACTTCAGACATATTATCAGGGGGACCAGTCCCTGGAGAAGGACATCATGCTTGGTAAAGTGGAGGGTGAGCGAAGAAGAGGAAGCCCCCTAACGAGATGGCTTGGCTCAGTGGCAGCAGTAGCAATTGTAAGGATGGAGCAGGACCGGGCCGTGTTTTGTTCTACTTTTCATAAGGTCTCTGTGGGTCAGAACCAACTCATTGGCACCTAACAACAACAACAGGTTCGAGATGTCAGCCATCTGTCCAGGCGGGTGGAGGGTTTGTGCTCAGAAGAAAGGGAGCTGGGGTGTAATAAGTTGGGGTTCCCTGGCTGGAAGGAACCGCCACAGAAGGAGGGAAGGACAAAGGGCTAGACTCGCCCCTGGACCCTTTACAGACATCCCCATCCTACCATGCACCCTGGTGTCTCAGCTCTAGAGCTGCTGTAGCGGACATGTGACAGGGGGGCGGGCCGTTTAGACAGCTGCTTTTCTCACAGATTAGGCGGCCAGATGTTTGAATTCAGAGTGCTGCCTTGAGGGGAATTCTCTCCCTCTCTCTCCGTAGCTCTGAGGAAGGGCCTTGTCTTTTGCTTCTGGGATCCTTAGACATCCCCTATCTCTTCTTGGATTGTTTGTTTAATCACTTTTTATATTTCAAAAAAGATGGACTCTAGCCACCAATCCTGCCTCACTAACACAAGAAAGACAACGCATTCCTAGGTGGGATTATAACCACAGGGTTTCTGAGGAGCGGCTGGTGGATTTGATCCTCTAACGTCGGTCCTCGGCCATGGTTAACAGTCCAGAGTTTACTCTACAGCATCACACCAGGACTCCAACCACAGACATGGAGGCTAGAATTTATAACCCAGATCTCCGGGTGTGGCCCTGTGGGTTCATTCACTGGACTGCAAGGTCAGTTTGAACTGCAAAGTCAGCAGTTCAGTTTCACCAGCCGCTCCTCGGACAGTCTATACAGGGTCGCTATGGGTCAGAAACAACTCGAAGGCACTTAATAAAGGAAAACGGGGGGAGGCGATCCTGGTGTGGCGCTGCAACTGCAAGCTGATCTTCGGAAACCCTATTCGCTAGGAGTCAAAACCGACTCGTTGGCACTAAACAACATCATGGGGTGGGGGGCCCAGCACAAATCCTCCCAGACTAGAGAAACACCGTCTTGGCTGTATGTCCTATTGTTTAGTTTGGTGTGCCACCGGTTCCGACTCATTGCGACCCTGAATAGGGTTTCTGAGAGCGGCTGATGGGTTTGAACCGCAAACAGTTCAGCGCTTGCTCTGGCTCCCATCCCGCAGGCGAGGAGCTGGCGTGAGCGCCCTCTAGGTGGCGCTGCGGTGGCAGAGGCTGGGGCGGGACAGACGACCGACGGCGCTGATTGGTCCTCGCTGGCCGCCGTACGAGCTATAAAGACCGCAGTGCGTGCTCGTGCATCCTTTGCGGGTGGTGGAGGTGGTGTCTGTTTCGTCTGCTTCTGCTCTTCCCGTGGGCCTTCTCCCTTCCAGAGCCTGGCCTTGTTCACCCACAGCCACTTCTGTGAGATGTGGTGCGGCAGGACGTTCCGCTGCACCCCGCCTTCCTCCCGGGGTCTTCTCCCGGACCCCGGATTGTACGCACTCGGGCCGTACTCGGTGGAAACGCGACCCCGGGGTTGAGGCCCAGCGGGTACCCCTTTCTCCCGAGACAGCCCGCATCGTCGGAGACCCGCCCACCCCCGGGACTCTGGGGTGGACATGGCACCGAGTGGCCGCTCCCCTTAGCCACCGGACTGGGGCCTGAGGACGCGGGTGTCCGCTGACAGGCGCCCCTCCCGGCGGCTCCAGCCTGGGGGGACAGCCTGCTTACAGGGTGAGTCTCGTGATCTCGCCGAGACCCCGAAGGCACAGGCCTGATGGTCACCGCCCAGAAGTCGGGGACTGGGCATCAGGCCGGTCACTGTCACCTGCACAGGCCACGCTGGACAGGATCGGGGAGGGCAGGAGAGTAACAGGCCCGGGGTGTTCTGAAATGATCCTAGAGACCAAGTGCTGCGCTCCATGAGCTGCTCCCTGTAAACTGGTCTCTTGTTTTCCTGCGGAGTCGGCTTGCTGGATCCCGGGTGGCTATAAGGGTGCAGGGCCTTGGGCGTGGGACAGGTCCACCCCCAGAACCAGAGGTCACCCTTCGTGTGACTTTAGGCCAGCACCAGTCAGTCGTGCAGGGCGGGCCCACGACGCTGCCCCTAGAGGCGTTGCAGAGTGGCTGTCGTGCCACCCCTGTGTCATTAGGTGGCGGAGAGAAGAGAGGCTATGCGTAAGCTGGGTGTTCTGCTCGTGAGCCACCTGAAAGGTTCATAGTCTGACACAGCGGCGCCCTGGAAATCTGGGTGTCGTCTGCAGTGGAACCTGGGGGCGAACTGTCCCAGGAATTAGGACATTTCTTCCTGCTGCTAGGGGAGAGGGGGCTGGCGGTTGCCGGGCTTGCTGGATGGCACGATGACTGTCCTGCCTGCTGAGTGCCATCAGTGGTCTTAGGTGACCTCACCTGTGGGCCCGCAGTTCTTGGCTGGAAGGTGTTGGGCGTTTAAACAGCGCTTATCTAAGGGGTGCGTTTTCGGAATGGGCTGGAAGGCCTTGCTGAGGTCAGGTTCAGCTGGCATTACCGGGATTGCCCATTGTTATTTACCACAGGAAGGCGGGTGATGGCGAGCCTGTGAGCATCGCCGTGGGCACTGGTACCTCGATTCAGCCATGGTGAGCGGGGAGGGACCCAGCGCCACCCCCTTGTCATGGGGAGGCCTAGCACTGCCCTGGACCTGAGATGGCGGGGCACAGAGGAAGTGGCTATTTCTACACTCAGTGTTCGGTCAGTGAGCACTAAGGATGGTTGATAGCCTGACAGTCCGGTGACCCCAACAGCTGAGGCATTCCAAGCTGTCACCTGGGGGACTTCGGTGGCCATGGGTTCAGAAACCCCCTGTAGGAACTAAGTTGGTGGTCGTGGCGGCTCGTCACAGAAATGACAGCAGCGTGTACTGGGAGCCCAATGGGTATACAGTGTCAACATGGGAGCACCCCTTGGTCTGAGGTTACATCACTCATGGTGTGGGGGGCGCGTTCCATGGGTCTTGGTGTTCTCAGGGGTCTGGGTGGTGAGTGCACCACACATGGCGTGCTGAAGTCTCTGGGGCCACACCTGCACGCTCCCTCTGCCACACAAGGCCCTGGTAGCCTTTGAAGTGACTCGTTTTCTATCCACAGACGGAGACCTTGCCAGAGTTCCCCAGAAGGACAGTCCTGCCCCTGACATAACCACTACCTTCCACACTGAGGAAAATAGACGCACAGCATCCTGGGAGTTGGGGGTGCAGGGCAGCTGGGGCCACACTGCAGGAAGCTCTCCCTTGGGGTCCCATCCATGAGGCTGTGCTGTGTGGCCCAGGGGCCAGGCACTCCTGGAACCACCTTGTTTCATCACAAGAAGAGTTTATTGATGGTGGAGGAATCATTTGGAAAAGAATAAAAGGATTTGTTGAATGCACTTTTTTCTCAAAGCATTTATTTCTGTGTTGGCAAAACTAGAGAATAAATTGGTCTAAAACGGAATGAAATGAGTTGTCTGGCTGTGGGGTCCCCCTCCTGTGGGAGAGGACAGGTAAGAAGGCAGCGCTCCATCACGGGACAACTGACACATAGCTGGGTTCCTTTCAGTGGCCCAGGGCTGTACTCCCAGATGGACGTGTGTGAAGTCTGAATCCACAGCCTCCTTCCCGGCCATCCACCCTGCTGGGACACAATCCTGTAGGAGATGCTAATGAGTTGACAAAATGTTCCATTTTCTGCTGCCCAGAGTGGCTAACTGCATTAGTCCAGCTGTAGCCATCAATCTGCAACCTTAAACCCATATATCAGCGGTGTGGAAATAAGTCTCTCTGGGACACCTGACCTAAAAACCCGCAGCTGCCTTGTAGCATCAGACGCTGGAGATGGGCTCAGACAGGGCCCCACCAGGCCACAGGGGGGCTTCTCTCCTAACAGTTCCTCCAGTCCCCACAAGGCAGAGTCCACAGGTGGGATGTTAGAGCTCCGTGTGCCACAAGCAGGGCACCTGATGACTCTGCATATTTTATCTTCATTGAATTCTTCAAAACAACCCACAGCACCTGTGAGTCCCCTCGGTCACATTCCTTTATCCTTGTCCTTTCCCATTGGAGCCGGGACTCCCTGTCACCTATGGGCTGCTGGAAACAGGCCCTCATGCTGGGGGCAGCGGCTGCATTGCTGCCTAGGGCTCTGGCTGGGATGGAATCCCAGGACCAGTGTAGCCAGGGAGGGTCCCTGTGGCCTTCATCTGTCTGGCGGCGGGGTACTGGGAGGCGCCGGCTCTAAGAGTACTTGGTGTGGGAGATTTCCTTCCAGAGCAGCGTCTTGAGATGGCTGAGCACCAGTGCATGGCGCGCCTCCACCTGGCTGGCCAGCCCGTTGAGCGTGGTGCAGGTGCGCAGCTGGCGACCCAGTTCGGGGCGCAGGGCGGCGGGCGCGCCGGGCAGCAGGTAGTCCCTCAGCAGCTCGCACACCTTGGCCAGATTGGGCTGCACGAGGTCGTCCTTGCACTGCCGCATGAGACGGTCACAAGGCGCCCGGCAGTCGCGCCCGTAGGTGCAGTCCCGGCTGTGCTCGCAACGCCGACCCCGCAGGAAGCGTCGCACGGCCGCCTCGGGCGCCACCTGCTGCAGGTCGGCCATCTTGAAGTCGTACCTGGCCGTGTAGCCCACGCTAGCCAGCGTGGTCTCGCACAGGTAAAAGGTCCCATAGGCGCCGTGGAAGAGCTCCTCCAGAAATTCCAGGAGGCCCACAGCCACCTTGGCCCGCCACGGCCAGGCGGGGCCCACCCACTGCTGCAGGGCGCGGAGCAGGGCGGTGGGCAGCAGGGGGCGCAGCGGGGCGGGCAGCGCGGCAGCCTGGGCGGAGCCCGGCGGGCGGCCCTCGGTGAGGTACAGGTCCCCGCAGTGGCCCAGCAGCCGCGCCGTGTGGCCTTTCTCCTGTAAGACCAGCAGCAGCAGGAACTCCGTGCGCTGCAGCAGCGCCCACACCGACTTGGCCTCGGCCAGCGACACCCGGCTGTCCTCGTTGAAGTCAGCCATGGCCAGCACCTGCCCCACCAGCGCGGGCAGGGACGGCAGGTCTCCCAGGGTGGCCTGCTCGGGAGCCACAGGGAGAGAGGGATACAGGGAGTGGCTCAGCACCTGCAGAGCCGGACCCAAGTGGATACCTCTGCTCCGCCCTCCCAACCGGTCCCACTGACCTTGAGGAAGCTGAGGGTCATCTCCCGGAACTCCTTCATCGAGGTGCCCCGTGTAGGCTTGTCAAAAAGCACCAGCTCTCGCTGGGGGGCCACATCTGGCCGGGCCTTGGTGCCCAGGGCCTCTTCAATGACACATTTGATGGTTACCTCCTTGTCCTGCCAGAGCCCGCTGTACACCTGGATGGGACCAGAGGGACAGCTCTGGCCTCCCTCCCCGGGCTCCTTGGCCAGGTGGAGCCCCCTAAAGGGAGGGAGGGAGGGTCTCCTGGCTTCTACAGCCTGTAGTAACCCCTCTCCCCCGCCCCCCCCACTCACCTGCTGCCTGGGGGCGGAGGACAAGCAGGTCCTCCACTCCACTGTGTGCAGATCACACAGGTCCTCACAGATGGGGCCTGAGATGATGCCCTTGTGGTACTGGTCACACTAGGAAGAGAGGCCAGAGGGGCTTCGGTGGCACACACCCCACCAGTGCCAGTCCTCCAAGATCCCCCGGGGTGGCCAGGCACTCCAGCCCCCAGTTCTGGCGAGCACAGCCAAGGGAGGAAGCTGCCCAGTGAGCCTGGCCCGCCTGGCCCGCCCCTGCCCAACCGCCCCGCCTCAGGGCACCATCATCCCCACCAGCACCCCCCCCCCCCATGAGGGACCTTAGAGGACAACTCCTACTGGCTGGGGGAGGAGACACTAGGTGGGCCACGGGGCCAACCATGGGGGACTGCGAGTCTATAGGTACCTAGTCTGGGTGGTGCCTAGGGGCCCCTCATGCGTGTCTTATCACTTGGGAGCACGAATGTTCATCTACCAGCAGGGCTGGGGTGTGTCTGGAGTCTGCCCCCCACCCCCACCCCTTTTTTCACAGGACAGGTCTCAGAGGTGAAGCCAGCAGCCTGCAAGTCCCACTGAATGGCTTGCCACCTGCAGTGAGCCTGCTCAGACCTCCCTCTCTCCCTCTGCGTGCCTCCCTTGTCTCCAGAGGTATTGCTGTCACCCCCAACAAGGGGCCACACCTCCCAGTCTGGAAAGCCAGAAACTTGGCCCCACAGTAAACATTCTCCCACCTTGAGACCCGCTGCTGTGAGGTGGGTCCTCCCTGCTCACCCCCTTCCCAGGTGACCAAGGTGTGCAGAGGCTGAGCAGGGGAGAAAGGTCAAGATGACCCATGCTGTGCCCTGCCATCGTCTGTCTGCCACCCCCAGGCACTAGCCGGTCTGAGCCCACTCACTCTCTCCGAGGAACCTGCGGCAGCCACCCAATGGTCTCCCCACTTCCAGCAGAAACTCCCAGTCCTGCACACCCCCTGCCCCTTAGGACCAAGATCCCATTCTTGGGGCGGGCGTCTTGTCTGAAAAGCTGCCACCACAGCTGGGCCCATGTACCGAGCAGCCCCAGACCTATCTGGAGTCACAGTCTCAGTCTTAAGGATCAGACTGTGCCCCCAAGCCCACAGGCTGAGTCCCACCCCTGCTCCTGTGAGGGTGACCCTGTTTGGGGAGATAGGTTCTTTGCAGATGGTCTTGATGAAATTGTCAAACCAGGTCATAGGGAGTAGGAGTTGTTGTTGTTAATTGCCACTGAGTTGGCTCTGACCCATAGCGACCCTGGATAGGGTTTCCACCGTTTCTTGGAGAGGGGTTCCTACACTACAGCTCTCTGACTGTCGCTCATGGACGGGAAGCCGGCAGGTGAGACTCCGTCTACATACACACCATGGAGCCCAGGACCACCCCAGCCACAGAATCGGCAGGAGCTGAGGAACAATCTCCCCAGAGCCATCTGAGCCCACCTGACCCCAGAGGCTCAGCCCCAGAGCTGTGAGGGGATATGTCTGCTCTTTGACCAGCACCCCACTCCTGTCCATGGTATTTTGCTACAATAGCCCCAGAACACAGAAACACTCAGCAACCCACCTCCCGGCTGAAGAGAAGGGACTGACCCGTCCCCACCTGCACTGGCCCAGGCAGCCCCGCCCTTCCGAGGCCACAGACCCAAAGGCACACTTACAATGACCAGCCGGCAGACGTGGCCTCGGCAGAGCTCCGAGTAGGATGAATAGTGCAGGTACACCATCCAGCTGCCCGCCAGGATGCCCAGCCAAACCAGGAAGACATACCGGACCCTGAGACCTGGGAGCCGGCCCTAGAGGGGGGAGTCGTGGGTGGCACTGGGACAAATGCACCCATCGGCCCACACAAGGTGTCTCCCCCTCCTGCTCTGTCTGCCTGGGGCTCCCCAGATCCTCTGTGAGGCCCACGCAGACTGGGCACCTCAGGGACAGGTCAAAGTAAACATAAAAGTGCAGAATGGCACTTTAATTTGACAAATAAGGGTATCTGTTTAATCGTTCCTCCTATGTGTTCTCATTGCTGGTGACATCTTGACCTCTGCACAAAGTCGAGCCAAATCACACCCACACTGTCCTGTCCCCCCGGGTCCCCACCCCCATGAGATACTGCAGGCTGGTGGAAACTTCCAGCAGGAAGGGCAGGGCTCAGCACCCCATATCTGCTTACCGTACAGAGCCAGCTAGGTCCCTACCAGCAGAGACCCTGCATCTCCATGCCTGGTGGGGCTGGCACTTTCATGGGGGGTTCTAAGTCCTCATCGTACTCAACCTCCCGCCTCAGTTTCCTCAGCTGTCAAGTGAAGCTTCCGGTGCTTTTGGTGGCATGGGTGGGGATCCCAAGGGTGCAGGCCAGGGACTGGCAAGGTGCTCCCTCCCTCCCTCCCCACCCTGGCCTGGCAAACCCCCGCCTCAGGAGCGGCCAACAGAGGCCCTAAGTAAAGGCTCTGGATCCCCTGGGTGCCACGCTGAGGCAGGCGCAGGATGGCAGGGGATCAGGGATTCACAGTGGACTGTCCCCAGAGGCCCCGCTGCCAGCGGCTGAGCATCCCTGTGATCCTCCATCAACCAGCCACTAGGGAGGACTGACAGCTGGGGAGACCCGAGCCTCAGGGCCACCTGGCCCACCCATGGAGCCGAGCAGCAGTTTGGGCTGTCTTATTAGCTCTGGCTCCTTCCTGCAGCGGGTCCAGAGGTTGCTCGTGGAAGACAAGGGTTTCAGCCCTGGGCAGCTGCAGGCGTTTTTATGGATTCTTGCAGGAGAGACGACATCCCACTTCTTGCTTCCTGGGCATCATTTCATACTGCTGGCCACCCCAGGAGGGGGCCCTGCATTAGGAAGGTTCTGCTGCCCAGGGGACCACCCCCGGGGGTAGGGGGAGGCAGGGCTGCACTGACCACTGAAGCCCAGCCAGACTGAGGCCAGCTCTGTGGAGACGTTCGAGAACCCAGGTTGTCTCGCCTGCCCTGTGCCCCCACCCCCCACCCCATATGGCTGACTTCTCCCTGGCACTAAATCACAGAATCTGCTTCCTCAGAATTTGTTCAGAAGGAAAACAGGAAAGCAAACAGCGCGGGTCTGGCAGGAGCAGGTCTGCGGACTTCCTCGGGGCAGCCAACAATCGGGACCAGAGGTCTTTGGGGCAAGACCTGAAGCTCTGGAAACTGGGGAGGGGAGGGGTCCCGAGAGGCTTCCCTATAGGGGCCGGACCCAGAAGGCAGCCAATGGGTGGACAAATGGCCCAGTACCCTCAAGTCCAGCAAGTCTGGGCTCTGGGCATTTGATGGGCAGCCCTCTCCTGCTTCCCCGCCAGCTACATCCCCAGGGGTAGGTCAACAGCATCTCTCCACCTAGCCCTGACCTCCATGAAAGGTCCACAGGCAGACAGGATGCCCTGGGCAGTGCCCAGATTTAGGACAGGGTGCACCCCGCCTCATCACCACCCTGCCACCATCCCTGTGCCAGCTTCCGGGGGTGGGGGCCTGCACTGGGGGCTCTACAGACGACACGAGGGGCCCGTGGGGGAGCAGGAGAGTCAGGCCACTCCTCTGGAGGACAGTGACCGCTCTGAATCTGTGCCATTGGTCCAGGTGCCCACACCGCAGCACTGACCCTCGTCACTCACTCTGGAGGTTGTGGTAGGGAGGGGACTGTGACTCAGAGCCTTCCTGAGTCCACTAGAGAGGACAGGCTGGGCCCATCCCAGCTTCCTCCAGCTACATCCTGGGGAATATGTTCCCACCCCTTCCTGCTCTGGCCTGGTTAAGGTCCCTCACTCAGGGCTAGGGTGCCCCACTTACTGACCCACGCAGGGTGGCCTCCAGGCCCCTCATTGCCACCTTTTCCAGGGTTGGGCAGGAAGAGACAAGAGGCCAGAACCTGGGAAGTCACGAGGACAGTTCAGTCATCTCTGCTCCCCACCCTTTCCCAAGGAAGGTTCAAAAGCCAGCAGACCTCGAGCCAAGGGCATCCCAAGATCCCTCCTGCCCTCAACCCCTGGACGGTCCTTTAGGGTCTTCAGGGCCTGTAGGGGTGGTCCTGGCGGTCATCGGGCGGGTCCCAGCCGATTGGCGGCTCTGATGAGCCCTTGGCCAGCATCAGCCCAACGCAGAAGGGACGAGGGGTCCCTGGCAGTTGGAGGGCACAGTGGCTGATCCAAGGTCACCCATGGGTCAGATCACATCACTGCGTCTGACTGGCCAGGGAATTACCCTGGGGAAGTCCGCTCTCCCTAGGGCGTTTCTATTTGTCTCAAGTTTTCTAAGACAGGAAAACCAACCTTAGTTTTTAAGCAAACATGCCAGAAAGCCAGTGGGCCTTGTGGGGTGGCCCAGAGGCAGGGGGTGTGCCTTTCCAAGGCCTACACCCGCGACCCCGCAGGACACAAGCTCCCGGGCATTAACCCCTCCAGCCCTGGCGCCCAGAGCCCACCCAGCCACCCCTCCACGCGCGCCCCCGCGCCTATCTGGTCCTTCCCCGCCGCGGCTGGGCGCGAGCACGGGCGTTGGGCCTGCGCCGCAATGGTGGCAGTGCCGGGTGGCGGGCGCCGCGGACCCACCCGGACCCGTCCGGCCGGGCGCCGGCTCACCTGCAGACCCTTGGAGAAGGGGCAGAAAAGCGCCAGGTGCGCCAGGCGCCGCAGCCGCCGCATGGTGCGGGCGCGGGCCCGGCGGGCGGCTAGCTCGGCTCAGCCGGCGCGCTCCCTCGGCGGCCGTGCGCGCCCCTGTCCGCGCGCCCCCCACCGTCCGCCCGCGTTAAAGGCGAGGACGCGCCTTTCTGACGGCCGATTGCGGCGCGGGGCGCGGGGCGCGGGACGCGGGCGGGCGGGGGAGGGAAGAGGCGGTCCTGTCCCCCGCCCTCCCGCGAAGAGCTCGACTCGAGCCCACCCGGACCTTCCATTCCCGCACCCTCTGAACCGCGGGGTTGTAGTGAGCCACGTGCCACCCTCTGGACACCGGCTGGACCACGTGGGGCGCGCAGACTCGGCAAGGCCTGGCCTGGAGGGCAGTGGGCGCGTTCCTGTGAGTTTAAAACGGATCTGCCAGGCGTGCTGGAAGATGCGCCCTGTTTACTGTGAAGTTCCGCCGGGTTTACAATTGCGTGTGGCCAGTGGCAGCCAGCAACCGATCCAGAGAAGTTCTACGACCCCAGAAGATGCGTGCTTCTAAGGCGCTGTGGCGGTGATGGATTGAGGTTGTTGTGTGCCGTGGAGTCCGTTCCGACTCATAGCGACCCTGTACAGGGTTTCCGAAGCTGTAAATCTTTACGGGAGCAGAAAGCCTCATCTTTCTCCGGCGGAGCAGCTGGTGGTTTCGAACTGCTGACCCTGAGGTTCGCAGCCCGATTAGTAAGCACGTAGTTATTACAAAATGTCTTCATTCTATTGTTAAGTACCTTCCAGTCGGCTCCGACGCATAGGCTTTCTGAGGAGCAGCTGGTGAATTCGAACCTCCGACTTTGTAGTTCACAGTCCAGTGCTGATCCACAGCGGCACACCAGAAGTCCCATTCTTCTGGCAGTCCACGGTATAGTCAATGCTGTTATTGGGGTGTAGGGGAACCCCAGCCCTTCAATGAGAGTCCTTGTCTTTGCTGACCAAGAATGACCAACCAGATCAGACAGCGTTTCACACAAGCAAAAGATTTCTTGAAGGGTTAGTAGTGGACAGAAGATCTATCTCATAAAGGCCTTAGGCACCGCCCTCAGCTTCATGTTTATTCATAAGGGCAGGCAGGGCCTAGTTAATGCACTGGACTGCAAGGTTGGTGCGTACTGCAACGTCAGTGGTTCAAGCTCACTAGCTGCTCCTCAGAAACCCTACACAGGGTTGCTATGAGAACTGATTCAACCTGTACTTAACAACAACAACATGCTAATTTGGGTGTGTGTACAGCATTTCTTCAAGATGGGTTTCATCACAAAGGATTCTGGTTGTTGTGAAGTGCCGACCCATAGCGACCCTGTCGGTACAGGGTTTAAATCTTCATGGGACTTTCTCCCATGGAGCAGCTGGTGGGCTTGAACTGTGGACTGTGTGGTTCGCAGTTCAGTGATTATCCTATGGAGCCACCTCACCCCATGTTGCTGTTAAGTGCTGATGAGTTGGCTCAGACTCATAGCGACCCTGTATAGGATTTCTGAGAAGCAGCTGGTGGGTTTGAACCACCGACCATGAGGTTTAAACCAACTTTGCAGTCTAGTGTTTTATCCTACAGCACCACATCAGGACTCCCTCACCTCTTATAGGTACGACGTTGAACATGCATGGTTTTCAGGACCCTAGTTCAAACCCTCCCAGGGTCTGCTGTTCTGTCTTCAGCATTAGATTGTCCTTTAATGCTTGGCGCATTGGGTAAACCAATCGCCTGTAAAACATGTTAAGTGCCGTTGAGTTGGCTCGACCCTGTACAGGGTTTCCCAGGAGCAGCTGGTGAGCTTGAACCACCGACCTTGCAGTTCAAACGACTTTGCAGATCCAACGCATTAACCCACAGCGCCACACCAGGACTCCTGGAAGTATACAATACAGAATTTTCATGGACGGTCTTCCTTAACGGCATGTCCCATCTTACAAGGGAATCAAACACTGCATTTTGATGGCTGGTTTTTTTTTTTATTGGTGTATCCCAGGATGTAGATGCTCAGCTGTGGCCCTGAGCGTGTCTTACACATCTTCACAATTGCTCAAGCGAGCAGGCCTCAACAGTCCTTAAGGTTTTAGTCACAAGACTTCAGTAAGTGGCTCATGTTTGCTCCTGATTTCCGGACCCCCTTTTCTTCCTGCCGCAATACCATGATTCAAAGGCATCGATTCTCCTCCAGGTCTTCCTTAGTCATCCTAGTGATCCGCAAATGGCTTCTTTGTCTTGCTGAGTAGCGTCTCACAGTGTAGGTGCACCGCAGCTGTTCAACCCTCACCTAGGGGACACTTGGGTTGTTTCCAGTTCAGAGTGATTAGGAGAAGAGAGATATTATAAGCATGCACATATAGAGGTTTGTATAAAACATACGTTTCGTTTCACTTGGGTAAATACCTAGGAGTGAAGTTATTGAGTTGTAGGTTTGTGTTTCATTTTCACAAACATCTGCCAAGTGTTTTCCCACAGGCATGTACTTGCACCCTATCGACAGTAATAGTGTAAGAAGGTTCCGGTTGCTCCATGCTACTCATCAACACTTGTTATTGTCAGTTTAAAACACTTAACCATCCTAATGGGTGTGAGGGAGTCCTGGTGTGGCGCTGTGGGCTAATGCGTCAGACTGCAAAGTCATTTGAACTACAAGGTTGGTGGTTCAAGCTCACCAGCTGCTCCTTGGAAACCCTACACAGGGTCGCTATGGGTCGGAATCGACACAACGGCACTTAACAACAACCACAATGGGTGTGAGGGATGCCCCAGAGGTGCCGAAGTTAAGCATTCATCAGTTAACTGAAAGGGCTGGGGGTCGTAGTCCACCCACCAGCTCCAGGGGGTCGATCTGAGTCAGAACCATCTGGCTGGCGCTCAGCAGTAGCAGCACGTAGAGTAGGTGTGTGGTGTTACTTGAATCTCCCTAATGCTGTTGGGAGTCCTGGTGTGGCGCTGTGGGTTAATGTGCCAGACTGCAGAGCCATGTGAACTGCAAGGTCGGCAGTTCTAGCTCACCAGCTGCTCCTCAGAAACCCTATACAGGGTTGCTATGGGTCGGAACCGACTCGACGGCACTTCACAACAACAAATGCTGTTGAGCATAATTTCGTGTGCTCATCTGTGTGTCTTCTTTAGTAAAGTATCCATTCCTTTTTTTTTTTTTTGCCCAATTTGGTTGTATTGTTTTATCTTCTGGATACAAATCCTTTATCAAGTAATACGATTTGCAAATATTTCTCTCCCAGTTGTGCCTTGTCTCTCCATTTTCCTAATGGCGTCTTTCAACAAAGAGTAGCAGCTCTTCATTTTGACAAAGTCCAACTTAGTGGTTTTCCTTTTACGAATTGCACTTTTTGCGAGTATCATTCCTAAGAAATCTTTCCCTAACTCAAGGGCAACTCATTTAGTGCAAGGGACTCAGATCTTCATCTGCCCTTCCTCCTGATCATGCAGAATTCCTCAACCCTGAAAAGGGCAGGTCAGGGGATAGGGGCAGGGAGGTGAGGTGCAGAGCCCCAGCTTGGGGTTCAACTCCGAGCTACCAGCTGGGGCGGGTCTCCTGGCTTTTTGGATCCTAAGCTGACGGACACCCACCATCTAGTTGCCTAGAGCCTGCTGTAATGCAGATACCACACAGGGGTGTTTTTAATGAACAGGAGTTTATTTTTTCATAGTTCTGGAGGCCAGAAGTCTGAATCAGGACCTTAGCGGGGTGGATTTCTTCCTTATCAGTTAAAGTGCCATCAAGTCGATTCTGACCCATAGCGACCCTGTAGAGATTTTCCGAGGAGCATCTGGTGAGCTTGAACCGCCAACCTTGCAGTTCAAACGGCTTTGCAGTCTGGCGCATTAACCCACAGCGCACACCAGGACTCCTCCATGCATTTCTTGGTTCCTTGGCTTACAGATAATCATCCCGGGGTCTCAGTCTTCCTTCATCTATCTTCCTGTGTGTGTTCTAATGTTCGTATAACTCAGAAGGAATTAGGACCCCCTCAGTAACTGGGCACATAACCACCACCAACAATGGTAAGTTCTACTGACATAGCAAAAGAAAACCTGATTTCCAAACAGGACCACAGGACCAGGACTTCAACACGTACTTTGAGGGGACACCTTTCTGTCAATAACACCTACCTCAGACAGTCAGTCACGTGAGCTGGAAGAAAACAATGAGCCTGAGGTAAAGTGATCAAACACAAGACACCCCAGGAAGTGGTTTTCATGTCATGATCATTACTGGGTAACTTGGGACAGCCTGCTTTTTCGGTTTTGGTCATCTCCCAGGATTTGGGGGGGTGGGGGTGGGGGATGTGTTTGTAAAGTTTGTCTGGTTCATTTCACGTTGAACTGGTTGTACCTGCTTCTGTTGTTTGTAAAGTGAGAACACCTTCGATGCTGACAAACTCCCTGTGCTCTGGACGGACACACAGCAGAATCCTCCACAGCTGTTAAAAGAGATCTGGGTGATTCAGAGAGAGACATGGGGTACACTTGTAAACGGCAGATTACAAAGCAGTGCCTTGCGATGATCCCAACAAACCTTCCACCTAGCACTGTGTCGTAGGAGAAGCAGACCGTGGTCTGAAAGAGCTGGGAGAACAAGAGGGAGGTGTGACCGATGCGTTTGTTCCATCTCTCCCAAATTCTGCTCTAGCAGATGGGCTGGAGCGAGCGCTTAAGAGGTGGGGACAGAGCGAGAAAAGGGAGGTCAGGAGAGAAGAGAATGGAATTGGGAAGAAAGAAAGGTGGGGGTTGGTACTCAGACCAAGGGAAAGAAATGAGGGGCCTCGTGGGGTTTCCTCAGAAATAGTCCTTCTGTCCCAGTAATTGTGTGCCTAATAATGTGTTTAGTGTTTCTTCTCTGACATCTAGTTCCATGCATAGTGCCAGGGGTCTTAGAATCTTGCCAGCGGCCATGCAAGGTACAACAGTTGGTCTTGGTCCATTTACTTGAAGGAACAGGTGAGGACAGAGCGTTCCCAGGAGGAGGAAGCTCTGGCTTTGTGGCCTCCATGAATGTCTGCATCACCAAACATTTTGATGAAAGAGTCCACAGAAAACTAATCCAAAGGGAGACATGTCAAACAGAATTTCAAATTTTCATGGTCTAGACTCTCTGGACCCCTGGAGGATAGATAAATTCTTGAACTATTGCCCTCAGATCATCTTGAAACCTTAAACCAAGAATATTCCCTGAAGTCATCTTAATAAAGGATGACAGTAGTTTCGTGTAGGACAAAGGGACTGTCTTGAGTATTGTGCTCCAGACAGACATACGGATGCATGACAGAATTCTCCACAGCCATTAACCTCTCACCTGCTGAGGTCTTAAACAGCAGTTGGCACAGTGGCAGTGACTGGACAACAGGTGTGTTGATTTGTTGTTAGTGGTATCGACATAGGGGTAGAATGGTAAGAGAGGGTCTTATTGCCCTTGAGGGGTTTAGAATCCAGAAGGTGAGAGTGTTTACTCTGTTAGGCCCTCAACAAAACACGGCAATAAAGTACCTCCCGCTCACTACCATCAAGTCTGTTCTGACTTTTAGCAACCCCGTGGGATAGAGTAGGAGTGCCCCCATAGTGTTTCTGAGACTAGGAATCTTTACAGGGGCAGACAGCCTCAGCTGTCTCCCAAGGAGCGGCTGGTGGGCTTGAACTGCCAACCTTGCAGTCAGCAGCCCAATGTGTGACCCTCTGCACCACCAGGGCTCCTAAAGTGTCTGTTGTTGTTGTTAAGTGTGTCAAGTCGTTTTCCAACTCATAGCAACAGTATAGTTTCCCAGGAGCGGCTGGTGGGTTTGAACCAATGTTGGGGTTCAAACTGACCTGGTGGTCCAGTGCGTTATATAAACAAGGAGCCTGAAGTCACAACTATTAGGCACTCAGCGATTAAGCTAAAGGTTGGTGTTTCCAGCCTACCTGGTGTCCTCTCAGGAGAAGGACCACGTGACCGTCCCCTATAAGAACTGCAGCCTAGGAAACCCTATGAGGCAATACTACTGTGTCTGTCAACTGCTCTGAGTCAGAAATTACCGGAAGGACACACCACCACCACCAACATGCCTGGGGTGGGAATCCCATTTGCTATGTTAGTGTGGCCACCACACTGAGCGAGTGTCTCAAACCTACTCACGTGTGTGTGTGTGTAAACCGCTTCCTGACGTCTTATGATGGTGTTATTGGTGAGTGCTGTCGAGCCAATTCTGATTCATAGCGACCCTATATAGGGTTTCCAAGGAGCAGCTGGTAAGTTTGAACCACTGAACTGACCTTGTGCTCCAGTACTTTGTCCCACAGCGCCACACCAGGACACCTTTCACTCTTGTCTCACACAGTAGTCTTGCAGATTCATCATTGCTTTAATGTTGGGCAGCATATCACTGTTGTGTGTATCAAAGTGTGATTTTCTTTGTTCTTTCATTGATGAGCATTTGGGATGCTTCCAACTTTGTGCTATTGTGAATGACGCTGAGGTAAACATAGAAGTAGACCTCTCTGTTTGTGTCCTCATTCTCATTTCTCTAGGATCAATCCCTAGTAACAGGATTTCCAAATCATATGGGATTTCTAGTCCCACCCTTTGAAGAAAGTGCCCCACTGTTTCCCACTGTACCATTTTACTGTCCTAGCCTCTGTGCACGAGGGTTCCAGCCCCTCCCACCCTCACCAGAATTTGTCATTTTCTGGTTTTCTGGGCCTTGTTATTAATGCTGGACTCCTAGGGTGGTGCTGTAGGGTCACCATAAGACTGTGAACCACAAGGTCGGCAGTTCAAACCCACCAGCAGCTCCTTGGAAACCCTATACAGGGTCACTATGAGTCGGAATCAATTCCGCAGCACTTAACAACAACAATTGCCCGGGTGAGATGATGTCTCGTTTTGATTTGCAAAGTTGTTTGAACTGCAAGGTCGGTAGTTCAAACTCACCAGCTGCTCCTAGGAAACCCTATACAGGGTCGCTATGAGTCTGAACCAACTCAATGGCACTTAATAACAACAAGTTTGTCCCTTGAGTGGCGCTCTAGGATAAGCAATAGACTGCTAACTTCAAGATCTGCAGTTCAAACCCACTGTATAGGGGGTTTCCTTACAAACCCTATACAGGGTCACTGTGAGGAGGAATCAACTTGATGGCACTTAACAACGTCAACAAAATTTGTCCCTATTTTTTCTTTGATGATCTTTATTGATAAACCTACTCACTTTGGAAGGAGGCTTGGCGGCACAGTGGGCTGTATATACACTGGGCTGTTAGCACAGGGCGGGCGGGTGAACCAGGAGGCTGTTACCGTCCAGACTGACAGTAGTTCTAACTCTGTCCTGTAGGGGCGCTAAGAGTCAGGCTCAGTCCACAGCAGCAGATTTGCTCCCTTCTGAGATATAAAAAGAGCAGGCATAGAGACAAGTGAGCAGATATGGGGCAGACAGACAGACAGTGAAGACAACCAAGATGGACAAGTCCACGAGTACTAGCAGTTCAACTAGTCAAGAAAGCGTCCTCAACTCCGACTTCCAGCTTCCCGAGCTAGGAGAAAATGAATTCTGTTTCTTAAGAACACCCATTTGTGGAGTTCTGTGGCAGCGACACCTTGAACAGGGTTCAAGTTCAAGATGCACAGCACTGTAGCTTCCATTCCCCTTTTTGGGGTTGCACAGTGGCCCGTGGATTATGTAACAACTGTCCTTGGACAGCAGAGCGGCTGCTCATGTCCTCTCCTCTAAGCAGCTCGGTGACAATCTGTGAGTGACCAATATGAGGACCCATTCCTGCAGATGACATTACTGAGTCAGGGGCTATTAACCGGCCACTTTCCTTGACCACACACTCTGCTGTCCCCCCACCTTTGGGGGACCCCAAGTAAAAGAAGCCCACTCCCACTCCTTCCACACCAGTCAGGTCACCGATGGGAGGAGGCCCAGGCCCCACAGAAGCCTCACTGTGTGGGTTCAGGGGCCACACTCTTGTGGGCTTTTGCTTCCTGCCTGCTTCTCCTTCCCAACAGCTTAGGCTGGGGGCCACCGACTATCCCTTCTCTGTGACCTCCACCCTTACCTATGCTGTTTAGCTGCTGGAAGGCACTTCCTTCCTACCTCAGAGCCTTTGCCCACGTGGTTCCTTCTTCCAGGAATATGACTACTGCAAGTCCTTCTGGGCCAGTCCCAGCCCTAACAACCCTCTGCTGTCTCTCACGGAGGCACCCCAATTCCATCAGCCCCCGTCCTGGCCTTCCCCACGGGACTCTGGTCCCCCAGTATCTGTGTCCATCTGTATTTTAGGCCCCAATTGTCTCTGAGGCCACCACCCAGTACTGGGTCTAGCTCACACCTGTGGGGTCTGAGTGGATGAACCGCTGGAGGAAGAGGCAGGTTCGATGGGAGTGGACTGCTCAGATGTGCAGTTCTGCCATGGACCATGTGAAATAGCCTGACGGAGTGGTCTGACCTCCTCTGATTTCACAGTGGGGGGGAGGGGGCGGAGAGAACCATGGTCAGCATCAACAGCCAGGGCTGATTCCTGAGGCGGGGTCAACCTTCTCCCACCAACCTCTTCTCTAATTCTAACACCAGCCGACTCATCCACAGCACGCTCAGCTTCTCTGCTAGGTCTGATCATTCGTTCCAATGGTCACGTGATTCCGGGCTATCAGGAAAGTAAGAGGCTGCATAAAGCCCACTGTACCGAGTCCTGCTGGTCTCTTGCTTGCTGCTGCTTCATGTCATAGGTGTCATTGGCACAGCCCTCTGTCTCCTGGGTCTAGGGGGTTCACAGCTCAGGGACCCCAGAGGCCAAAGGACATGATCCACTCTCCTTTCTTGGTGGTTGTGAAGTCCCCCTTCCACCTCTGATATGGCTCATTTTAAGTCAAGCAAGGGCGCAAAACTGACCAATCCCTTCATTAGGGTTCCATACACCTTATTTGCATGGGCTCACACCACAAAGTGGCCTTATTTACATTAACAAGTTATCCAATCCTCTCTGGTGCCCACCCCCAAGCACCTCATTTGCATAGTCCCACCCAGTCATTCTGCAAAGCCATTTGAACTGCAAGGTTGGTGGTTCAAGCTCACCAGCTGCTCCTTGGAAACCCTATACAAGGTTGCTATGGGTCGCAATAGACTTGACAGCACTTAACAACAACAAACCCAGCCATTTGGTGGGAGTTACAAAGACTATGATGTTCCACTGCACTGTAGACCCACAGAGCTTACTGGGCGGCCATGCAGCTAGACACCCAGGTGCATGAGCCAGGAGCAGACATCATGGCAGCAGGTGAGTGGAGAGCTCAGAGACCCACTCAGCACCTGAAGCCAAAGAGGTGCTTAGTGCAGGGACACAGGGCAGATAGCTCAGGTCCTCCCAGTCCCTCTCTCTCCCTCATCTGTCTTTGTTTGCGTTCCTTTCCTTCAATTCCCGTAAGGCTCGTCGTGGAAGAAGGGGAACAACCTCATCAGGGAGCTTTAGGGTCTCTGCTCCAGCTTACAAAAGTCCCAGGGGAGGGCTCTGATTGGCCCAGCATGGTCCCCTGCCCGCCCACCCTTGTAACTGATTCAGGACTGTAACTGATGAACAGATTCAGGACTGTAACTGATGAACAGATTCAGGACTGTAACTGATGAACAGATTCAGGACTGTAACTGATGAACAGATTCAGGACTGTAACTGATGAACAGATTCAGGACTGTAACTGATGAACACAGATGGTTTTTTATCTCACCTTCAGGTCACAGTCTCCAGGCTGACCGGGAGGCTCCTCTGTGTGGCCACTCAGGGGCCTGTCACCCTCCCTGTATTCAGGGGAGGTGTCCCTCACCCATGTGGTCACTCGGGTGCAGGCTGCCTGCAGTCCCTGTGACCTTCCATCCATGCAGGGAGGAGGATTTCCCCACCAGGCCTGGGAGAAGCCCACATCACTTTCACACTTGCCATGGGCTCTCAGCCATGTTGTGTCTACACGCACCTGCAAGGTCAGAATCAAATGTAGCCTGGATGGTACCCAAAGAAGGGAAGGGTGTGTGTGTGTGGTGTGCCCCGTCCACCAGGGAATGGGAGGCCCGGGGTGACCTGGGTCATGTGTACACCTGGGGTGGGGGGCGGGGGAGGCACACGTACTGGGCTGGTAACCTCAGTGGAGCCACACAGAGGGGGAAGATGCAGTTCCCCCAAGGAAAGGGGGCAGGGTCTCCAAGTGAGAACATACAGCAAATCTGAGAGGGAGATAGAGGGGGCTCCGGGTGGGGTGGGGTGGCCAGCTCCACTGTGAGGGCAGGGAGGACTCACATCCCAGTCTGCTGGGCCCAGGACTGTCCATGAACTCTGGAGTCCTACACCCACTGCCCAGCACCTCCCCCAGCACTGGAGGAGCCCCACTATGGCTCCAGTCTCCAGCAGTAGGGGCCTGGGGCCTGGCCCACGCTCCCCTTTCCCACAGAGCAGAAGGGATGGGGGTGGCTGTGCATCTGGAGGCCAAGAACCCCACTGATAAGAACAGAGGAGAGCCAAGTGCCGTAAGGCAGGCGCCTGACAGCTTCCAGGAGCCAGGGATTTCTCGTTGCTCTTGGAATTCGATGAGCTTGCTAAGAAGACACCACCAGGCTCTTGGAGAGTACCGAGCCCTGGGCCCTGCCAGAAGGGTCACTAGAGTAGGTATCACCGAGTATGGTAACTCAGGGTCTCACTCCCCACCCCCGCAGGCAGGGCCAGCCAAAGAAGACCCTGGGCTGCATGGAGCTGGGGGCTGCAACAGAGCCACCTGTGGACAGGGAAGGGGGACAGTCAGTGAGGCAGCTCGAGAGCTGAATTCTGGGGGCAGTCTAAGGGAGCCTCGCGGGAAGGTATTCACTTACCAAGTGGCAAAGAACTGGCAGCTTTCCCTCATGTTCCCTGCCCCGTCTCTGTCCCTTCTCCTCACTTTCATTCACTTGTACCCACCAGGCCTCTTTCCTCCAGACAAAGCTGGACCTGGACATGCACAGGTGGACAGCAGCTCTGGCACCAGGAGAGACTGTCCTCGGTTAAAAGGTAATATTCATTGCAGGTGGAATCAGAACTCTCATGCCGACATACTATGAACACTTGTTAAAGATGGTGCCACACATGCTCTTACGTTGGTTACTGCCTGATCCGGGGTCAGTAGGCCCTCCCCAGCCTTCACCTTCCCCATCTGTCCGCTAGAGGGCAGTGTAGCACAGGACAGCAAGGGTGAGAGGGCATTTGCTTGGTGGCCAGATAAAACGTAGTACATCTGGGGAAACTTGAATTTCAGATAAATAACAAATTATTTTAGCATAAGTATGAGTAGGGAAGGCTTAAGAAGAATGGATACCTTTGAATTACAGTGTTGACAAAGAATATTGAAAGTACCGTGGGCTGCCAGGGGAAGAATAAATCTGTCTTGAAAGAAGTTCAGTCAGAATACTCCTTAGAAGTGATGATGGAAGACTTGAACTCATGTACTTTGGAAACGTTATCAGGAGAGGCTAGTCCCTGGAGAAGGACATCATGCTTGAAAAGGAGACCCAGAGTCAATTCCAACCCACAACGCCCCCATAACACAGGTGGGGCTGCTCCATGGGGTCTCTGAGGCTGTAAATCCTTAGGGAAGCAGACCCCCTCATCTGTGTTCCCAGAGTGGCTGGTGGAACCACTGACCTTTTGATGAACAGCCCAGCACTTAACCCACTGCACCATCAGGGTTCCTTTGGAAAGGCAGAATTTCACCGGCAGAGATGAGTGTCCATGGGATGGCTTACCACAGCGGCCGCAGGAGTGGGCTCACACAGCCGTGACTGTGAGGGGACACAGAGTCAGCAGTGTACTGTTCCATTGTGCAGAGTCTTTAGGGGTCAGAGCCGACTCAACAGTGTCCCAAATACTGCATGGGATGTATGTTGTTGTTGTTAGGTACCATCGAGTCAGTACCGATCCATAGCGACCTTATGCACAACAGAACAAAACACTGCCTGGTCCTGGGCCAACCTCACAATTGTTGTCACGCTTGAGTCCATCGCTGCTGCCACTGTGCCAACCCATCTCGCTGGCAGTCTTCCTCTGTTTCTCTGACCCTCCACCTTATCAAACATGATATCCTTCTCCAGTGACTGGTCCCTCCTGACAATATGTCTGAAGTATGAGAGATGAAGTCTGGCCATCTTGGCCTCCAAGGAACACTCTGGCTGCACTTCTTCCAACATAGATCTATTGGTTCTTTTGGCAGCCCATGGCACTTTCAATATTCTCCTCCAACACCATAACTCAAAAGCATCGATTCTTCTATGGTCTTCCTTATTCACTGTCCAGCTTTCGCATGCATATGAGGTTATTGAAAATACCATGGCTTGGGTCAGGCGCACCTTAGTCCTCAAGCTGACATCTTTACTCTTCAACACTTTAAAAAGGTCTTGTGCAGCACATTTGCCTAATGCAATACATCATTTGATCTCTTGACTGCTGCTTCCATGAGTGTTGATAGTTGATCCAAGAAGAATGAAGTCCTTGACAAATTTAATCTTTTCTCCAATGATAAAAATGTTGTTTATTGGTCCAGTGGTGAGGATTTTTGTTTTCTTTATATTGAGATGCAATCCACACCAAAGTATTTTAAGTCCTTTTCATTTTCAGCAAGCAAGGTTGTATCGTCTGCATATCACAGGTTGGGCTATATGAAGGGGATTCAAAATTTTTGTGAAAAAAATTCCTTTATTTTTTCATTCCATTTGTCCCTGAGTTTTTGAAGTCCTTTTAGACTTATACTAAAAAATGGTTGTCGAAGTGATTATGTGCTGGCGACTTGTGATTCAATGGCCCTGTACTGGGTTTCTGACACTGAATCTTCATGAGAGCAGAAAGCTTCACCTTTCTCCCTTGGACTAGATGGGAAGTTTAGTTAGCAACCCAACTCGCCACCCACCTCACTACCAGGGCTCCTTGTAATAATAATAATAAAAGTTGTTTGAATCTGTCATTGAAATCTACGGGATGTCATGTTACTTTAAAATCTGTGTTGTTGTTGAGTATGCCCAGCGAAATACACCCGTTTTACATGGTAGCGCTGATGACAGTCTTCAGGTTGTTCACCCTTTCTCACCCTCTTTTTCTGAGTGGTTCCTCCCCATTCACAAGAACTCACGGATCACCAAGTTTCCTATATAGTCAAGTTGCCATTATCAACTTGATCCCACAGAGAAGCGTTCTTACAAGAGCAAGATGCTCAAGGCCGACATCCGTGATAGTTAGGCCGAAGTACTGTTGGGCACTAGGGGAGACTTCAGGGGATATTTTTGGTGTAAGGTTGAAAGCTCATCTCAGAGCAATGGTCTTGGAAGGTCATCCAGCCTCAATGGCTCTAGACTGTCTGGATTCCGTGAGAATCTGGAATTCTGTTCCACATCTCTCCCTGTTTGATCAAGATTCTCCTACAGAGTCTGTGACCAAAATGTTCAGTAATGGTAGCCTGGAATATGACAAAGGGGGCAGTTGTTCCACATCCTTCAGTTACTCCTGATTCTTTGGTTCCAGGCAAACAGAGACTAATTGCTGAGGCTTGGCATGGCCTCTGACAAGCTTTCAAGACCCCAGGCATCACGCAGTGAACTAGTTAACTGGAACTGGATGCACTTTAGGTTTATATGCTGAGTCGGGCAGTACAGGCAGCTGCAGGATGGGGCGGTACCTGAGCTTGGAGTCTGGGTGGGGCCGTGGATTCTGTTCTTGGCTCAGAGACTCTTTCTGGATGGGTCATCAGGAGGCCACGCCCACCGAAGTGGTGACTCATGTAGACACTGGCAGTGGGTTACTGAAGTCCAGATAGAGATGCGTCAGAGTGACAGGGCGGGCCAAGGTGTGGACCTTGCCTCCCTCTAATGTCTCACCCAGCATCGGGAGGACTGACCTACCCATCTCAGCTACCTCTAGGGCTCCTGTGCAAGGTGAAGGCCAGAGAGCCAGAGGACTGCTGTGCTGTGGCCGGGGCACTGGGATGTTGTACGTGACCTGCACAACTTGGCAACCCTGCTGCTTCTCACTTCATTCAAGGAGCCCCCTCCCCACATGGTCCTGGGCCGCTGTTGGGTTCCCCTGGACACAGTGACTCCACGAATCCACCAGGAATTCCCTGGGTTTGTGCTGCCAGGTAAAACATCTGGTGGCTTGTCCATCCTCAGGGGCGACACTTGTTCCAGCGGCTTCTTGTGTGTGTGAGCGTTGTCCACACACAGGGAGATCAAGAGCTCAGCACCACAGCCCTGCGGGAAGAAGATGGGGAGGCAGCTGCCCCTGCCTGTGTGGGAGGAGCTGCACCCTGCCCCACTCACTGTACTGGGTGTGTTTGGGGGTGGAGGGTGGGGAGCTATGAAACAAAACCCAGCAATCTCTTCTTCCCACAACTGGAATCACAGTCCCCCAGGCCTTTAGAGTCATCCCGGCCTTCCCACTGTGCTCCACCGTTCTGTGGGTGGTCCGCAGACTCCTCTTTTGACTTGTAAGGGAGGGCTCACCCACTTACGCATTCACCCAATCACTCACTCATTTGTTCATTTATTCACTCACTCACTCATTCACCCAATCACACACTCATTCATTTGTTCATTCAGTCACTCATTTACTTACTAATTCATTCATCCAATCACTCACTCACTCATTCAATAATTGAAGGATGTAAGGTCTGCCACACTGGCCCACCTCAGTTCCAGAGTCCCGTGGTGGGGAGCCTCCTGTAGAAACAAAGGAAGAGAGGGTGAGTCCCAGAGGAAGGTGCAGTCACTCCTCCCCGGCCCGCTCAGCCTGGGAGGGGGACAGGGTACTTCCCTGGACTCCCCAGATTCCCAGCAGCCCTGCCAACCATTCACTCCACCTGTACCTGCTCCATTTGTGAGTCCCGGAGGGTCAGCCAAGACCCTGCCAAGCAGGACACCAGGTCAGCTTGAAGACAGGAGGCTGGGCTAGGGACCCTGGGGGACAGAGGCCCAGGCTGAACTGTGTTGTTCCCTACCCAGGAGAATCCTACGTATCCAGAGGAGAGGGAACACCGTGCCAATCACAGACCACAGACCACAGCCAGGGCCCTTCCGTTCCACCTCCCCATCCAGCTTCTTCTCCGCTGTTTCTCTCTCCCAGCCCTCCATTGGCCCTTGTCTGCCTGCCTGCACCCCACTCCCACCCCCACCCCACATGCTCTGGGGGAGGTGGATCTGAAGCAGATGGAGCCTCAGCTAGAGAGAGGCCTCTGGATCCACTGCTATAAACTTCATTGCACAGTTGGGGAAACCGAGGCCCCAAGCCAGGTGTACAGCCTTCGCAGTTGGTGGAGAAGTGTGGTGCCTCCTCCCCAGCGGCCAGGTGAGGAGAGAAGACGCTGTGGGAGGGGAGCCCGGGGCCTTGGTGGCAGCTGGCCCACAGCAGCAGCTGATGGGGTGAGGCGGTGGCAGTCCTTGGCCTCAGAGCCTCGGGCACCACCCTCCAGGCTGGCCGGAGGAGTGCTTGCAGCTGACTGCGTCTGGATGCCAGCTCGGTCAGGGGTGATGTAGCCAGAGGGCAGTCACACTGAGAGGCAGCGGGGAGCTGGCTTGTCACCCCGTGAGTGGCCTGACCCCCTCTCCTGCTCCATCTGCCCTGTCACGAGGAGATGTGTGTGTGTGTGTAGGGGGGAGTGTCGTGACAGGCAGGGGAGGTGCCCATGTGATTCATCTGATACCAAACCTGGTGGATTCAGGGGGTGACAGAGAGGGTCGGGGGACGTTCTGAGCTGTGATAGAGGTGGCCAGGCTCACTGAGGAGGCCTTCTGACCATCATCCATGTCATCTCACAGCGCCCTGACCCATGCAGGATAGCAGCACCCCCTTTCACAGATAAGGAAACTGAGGCCCAGAGAGGATTGGCCCAGGGTCATGCAGGGCTGGACTCCAGGGTCGAGTGAGGGGTCTGTGAATTGCTGCAGGCTCTGGGGTGCACCTTCTGTCTTCAGTCCCTCTAGGCCCCACTTCGTGGCTGCTTGCTGCTGCTGCGTCCAGGCACCTTTGTCCTCAGATGTGGGGAGCTGGACCTGAGAGGCTGTTGGGGGCTAGGCTGGGTACACCTCTCTATTCCTCTCTCTGGCTCCCTGTTAGGGACAGGGCTGATTGGGGTTGGACCCAGCTTCTCCCAGTGGGGATGGATTTATCCTGGAGCCTGGGGTGCCTGCCCAATTTGGGGTCTGGTCTTCTGGTGTCTGATAGTGTCTGCCCAACCCCTCTGGCATTCTCCAAGTCCACCTCGGCTGACTTTTCGGCCCAGGCTTCCTCTTTAGAGCAGGAGCCTTGGGGACACACACTGCCCTCCCAGAGTGTGGACAGGCATCAAGGAGTTTTATTTCCTGCTGTCCCCGTCTCCACGTGGCCTCCTGCCCTATACCCTGGGGAGTGGGGCACTAGACCTGGGCTGCCCCCGACTGAGCCCTGGGAACTGGGCCAAGGGCCCCACCTCATCTATCTTTAACTGCAACCCATGAAAGATTCACAGACTGCTTCATTTACAGGTGGTGGATGGCTAGGTGTTCACCAGGGGCTAGGTAAGCATCACAAGGCAGGGAATCTCGGTCACTTCCCTTCCTCCTCGGAGCTGCCCACCTTCCCACCCCCAAGGAGCAGGGCCTCAAGAGATATCGTCCTCCCCCCTCCACTGGTATCCCTATCCCTGGCCTTGTTGGATGGCTTGAGAGTTCTCACGCCCAGCTTCCTTCCTGGATATCTTCCTCTTGGCAGGTGTGAAGGGAGAGAGAGGTCACACCTGCCTGGAGAGGACCTACCTCCGCTTGATGCTTAGTGAGTCAGTGGGCGCAGTGACCCTGTTTCCCATTTGGCCTGTGAGCTATCCACACCAGCGAGCTTCCTCTCAGCCAGGTGAGGGAGTGTCCCCATTCTACAGATGTGCAAACTGAGGCTCAGGTACCTCGCGTCCCTTAGAATCTGAAGCCAGGGCCTCCACCCTGGCCCCTCGCAGCTGGCACTTGGGGGCCAGGAAGAGATGGCCCAGCACGTGATTAATCTTTGCCTCGTGGACACAGAGACCCTGGCCCACCCCTTCACATGTCCTGCCCACCCCAAGAGACACAGAAAGACAATAGGGCCCCACCTGGTCTCGTAGAGATTGGTGGCTGGACGAGACCAGGCTGGATGGTGGGTGGTCAGTCAGCTTCCAGGCCCGAGTGTCCTCTGTGTCCAGCTGAGGTACCTTCGGCCCTAAAGCCCACTGCAGTTGAGTCGATTTGGACTCATAGTGAGCGTATAGGACAGAACAGGCCTGCTCTTCAAGGTTCCCAAAGGGGTAAATCTTTATGGGAATGGCTGGTGGGTTTGAACTGCCCACATTGCCCTGGTGCCTGCTCAGATGGATTGTCCCAGCGAGCACTGTGGGAAGGTTCCAATGGGAAGACTCTCCGGACTCAGTCCCAGATCTAAGCCCCTCCACTGAGCCTTCTCCTAACCCCTTCCTAGGGTCCTTGTGAAGACTTGAGGGACACGGCTCCTTCCTTTCCTGGGCTCTAGGGGTGAAGGTCAGCAGACCCCACGTTGTCCCAGTCTGAGAACCAATGATTCACAGAATAAGTCTCTTCCCAGCATGCCCTGCAGTCCAGAGAGTTTCCTGGAGCGGTGTTTTCCGAAACAAACGCGTTTTTGTCAATGTCCCCAATATGCCATGAAAATACCGGAATCTCTGTGTTTTCAAATTATACCCTTGGTCTGATGCCCCGGCTCTGTCTCCTCAGTTCTTGTTGGGGGCAGGTGGACTTTTTTTTTTTTTTTTGATACTTCCCTAGGAATCTGGGGAGGAGGTGACATTGGAGCTGGGGTGGTGACCCAGCAGGAGGGTAGGTGGCCTTCCCGTGAGGGGTGCCAGGCTCTCTCATCAGGTGGCTTTCACCTCTGGGAACCCCGGCCCCCCATCCGTGAGGTGGGGGTCATCCATTTTTTAAACAGTTACTGTAATAAATGAGTTTATTTACACAACAGTAGCCGCTTGAGCCTCACTTGCTCCGTGAAGGCGTGTTGGGGAATGCCAAGCATTGTTCTCAGAGTCTGTTCCAGGCCTGTCTCCTCCCAGACACACCACCCTAAGTCTGAGCACACATGCCCATGGTGACAAGCTGGGGCCAAGTGGGATTAAAGGACACTGGGCCTCCACACCCGCAGAGTCAGCTAGGGATCACCTCCCCTGACCGCCCCTCCCTACTTGACCCAGGAAATCTGGGTCACAAGCCCACAAGGGTGCAGGTGAACAGCCCCGGGGTGCTCTGGTAGCAGATAGAGCAGAGACAAAGGCAGAGCCAGGTAGCCCAGTCCAGCTCCCAGCCCTGGGTGACCTTGGGCCAGTCCTTCTCTCTGGCCTCAGTTTCCTTTCTGGGCAAAGAGGGTAATGGTACGCTGCCTCCAGTGAGGGTGCAGCCTGGGACTTTGTCTTTCTGTCACCTGTCAGTCAGACCAAGTCAGATGGGCACTTCCTCTCAAGGTCATGCCTCCCAGGTTCATGTCACACACACACACATACACACACACACCGTGAAGGGGTGGCAATGGAGGGCAGTAGTCTCTGTCCCATCAATCTCATAAGGCCCATGAGAAACCACAGGTGCTGGCTGCAGGCTCCAGGAATAGGCAACTGAAGAGCACTGCCAACTCCCCCACCCACGAGTCTCCCGTACCCTGGCTGCACCCACCAACACACCTTCCCCAGGTCTGGCTATGGCTAGACCAGGGAGCCAGTCCATCTTGGGGTCTGCAGTCCTTCTGGGCCTCCCAGGACAGGAAGACAGTACCTCCGAGAACTGAAAAGGACAGAGACAGGTGGCCAGCAGGCTTCAAACAAGTCAGACTATAGCCCTCAGGGTCCAAGGTAAGTGGGAGCCATTCTACTTTCATAGAAAGTGAGACTTTCCTTGAGGGACTAACTTCTGTGATAAGGATCAACACAAAGTTGGTTCCTACCAGGTGGAGGTTAAAGATGTGTCAAACGTCCAACTTCTTCAAACTGCTGTACCATGCCAGTGTACTTGATCTCTGACCTCAAGTACCGTCCCTCCTGCCTCAGGGCTCTGTAAAGCACCACCAAGTCTGGCAGAACTCACGCAACATCAAGGGCACGGGTCACACAGTTATGGAGGCTTACAGCCCCAAATCCATGGGTCAGGAGTCAGTCTGGAGGCCTCTCCTGACTCCTGTGGTTATAAGAACTGACGAACCCAAATGGCTCACAAAGTTGATTAGGTCCAATCAGGGGATGCTGGCTCAAGTTCCAGGATGCAAGAACCAGAACAAGGGGTGAACTTTGGTAAGCATTCCTATGTGCTAGATACATGCAAATCATATGCCCCAAGGGGACTCTCCTTACTGTGCAAAGTGGCACAGTGGTGTGGAGGGCGGAGACTCAAGTCACACCCTCTAGTAGGGCAGTAACTCAGGATGCATTCCACCCTAATTCTTCCTCATAAACATAAAAGATAACTAACTCCGAAACAAGACCATAACCACAGGCTAGGATTTACAGCACGCACACTGGCGGGCTCTGGCTAGCAGAGACGTATCAGGGAATCCATTGAACAATCTGGTAATAGACTGCAGATCCTCAGTGTTTATGGGGGAGAGAGACTTGGGTTCAAATCCCAGCCAATTCACTTCCTGGGCAGCTACCACCCATCCATCATTGGGGGTTTGAGGGGTCGCTGAGATGTTGAATACATTTCAGCAGAGCTTCCAGACTGATCTGGTTTGAGAAACAGCCCATGAAAATCCTGTACATCACAATGGCCCGATTCCGTTCTCCGAGGAGCCATCGTAAGCTGAGGGTGGACTCAGGGCTCCTGGTATAGACACTGCCCTCCCTGAGGGCCAACTTCCCCATCCATCTTGAAAGTCACACTTTAGTTCTTGTCAGGGAAAACTTGGAGCAGTTGGGGGTGGGGGGCAGAAGTGCCAGTCAGAGCAATGTTTTAGGAACGGGCTACTCCAGCATTGAATAAAAGAGGGGCCGTGAGGGAACTTCATGAAGAACAGCACAGATGTGAACATGGACGTATCCAGAAAAGACAGCTTTTAAAAGTCTCAGTCGGCTCTCCAGCCCATGGGGTGGCCTGGACCACCTGCCCCAGGGTCCCCTCCTCCCAGAGTGACCACAGTCCTTGTCCAAGTGCGCCTCACTGCACCCACGTGGTGAGAGGTAGCCGGTCAGTTGAGCTGGGCACAATACCTGATACCTGCAGCCAGTGTTCCATCCCTGGTGACACACTTATTCTGGAATGTGACTCTGGCACCTAGAGACACGTTACCCCACCCCCACCCCCAGCTGTCCAGAAACATCCAGTATGACTGCACAGCCAGGTTCCTCTGTGGGAAAACCCTAAGAGTTGGGGGTACCTAGAAGAGACCCACATTCTTCAGTCTTCCAGTGCCTGCCCCAGGGTACCCAGAGGGGTAGCTGCTTGTTCAGGTGGCCTTTGGTCGCTGAGCAGTTAAAAGGCCCCTTTGTGTAGTGACCAGACGGGCACAGGCGGCCGCGTCCTTGGGCTGCCTTTACGCCCTTGGGGAGCTGTGGGTCCAACCTCAGAGGTCGGGCCAGTCCCAGCGGCAGTGGCGGCGGTGTGGAGTGTGGGCGGGCGCTGCTGCCCGATGGCCTGGCGGGTGGCTAGGATGGAAGGGTCCGAAGGCTGGGGCGCGAAGAGACCAGGGCACGGGGCGGGGACCCTGACAGCCTAGCCCGGTGGCTCGGTGGCTCAGCGTCGGAGGGGTGAGCGGCCCGGGGCGTCGCGGGGCGGGGCGGGGCGGGGCGGGGCGGCCGCACCTCGGCGCTTCCTTGGCGGGCACGCTCCAATCTCCACCCCGGGCTGCCCCGCCCCTCGCCCTCGCAATAAGGGGCGAGGCAGGCGGGCGGGGCGGGGGCAGCCAAGCCGTCACCAGCCACAGGTCCGCCGCCCTCCCGCCGGGGAGGCGCCGGAGCAGCGCTGTCGGGGCCCGGGGCGGCCGAGGGCACGTTCGCCCGGCGCGCCGCGGGCATGGAGCTCTGGCCGTGGCTGAGCGCGGCCCTGCTGCTGCTGTTGCTGTTGGTACAACTAAACAGCACCGCCAAGTTCTACGCCAAGTTCACCCTCTACTGCGTGCTCTGCTTTGGCACCTCCGCCCTGGCCGCGGTGATCTGCCTGCTGCGCCACGGCGGCCGCACCGTGGAGAACATGAGGTGAGGGCGCGCGGGGGGCCCCGGGGCAAGGGGGGAGATCTGGGGGTGAGAGTGGGGCGCTAGGCGGGGATCCCAGGGGCGAAAAGGCGCCGGGCCGCAGGGAGACCCTGGCGTGGTGGTGAGACCCTGGGGGCGGGAGCTGGGGGGAGGCCGGACTGTGGCGGGGGGAGCGGGGGGGGGGGCGGGGGGCGGAGCGCTGGGAGGCGGGGGGGGGGGGGAACTTGGGGCCGCCGCCACCCGCTTCCGCTTCCCTAACTTTCTTCTCTGCTTTTCTTTCTTCCTGTCCCGGCCGCCTGTCTCCCGCCGAGCCTCCCTGATGGGGAGGGTCCTTGGGAGCCCCGCGTCACAATGACCTCTCGCCCTTGTCCCTAGGCCCGGCCGGGGCCGACACAGGAGTTTAGATGGGTCTCAGCCTTGGCGTCGCCACCGCGTCCCTTTACTCACCAGGGGCGTGCCGGCTACTGGCCGCTGAGTGCCCGGCGTCCTTCTGAGAGAAGGAGGGCTAGACTAAACTGAGTTCGCCCGGGGCAGACCTGTCTGGATCGTCGCCAAGTCGGGGCGCACCGGGCATTGGGGTCCCGTAGCACGGCTCGCTTGCCAGGTGATGGATGCACCTGCCGATAGAGCCCCCTCTGCCCCTTTCCTGGCTTGTCTCAGGAAGGAGGGGGACCGCTAGAGGAGCTAGTTCCTGCTGCGGTGAGGGGTCCAGCTTCCAAGCACTGGGAAGTAAGAGGCTGTGACTAGGATTTTCCCGTGTCCCTTCCCCTCTTTCCCCCCAGAGCTGGGAAACTTGGCTCTGAGTCTGTCTGGGCGGTGGGGTTAGGCTCTGGGTTAGAGACCCCGTGGGTGACTGCTTGAGATCGTTCTGCTTCCTGCTCTTTGTCCAGGTTCCTGCCCCTGAGGGCCGTTGCTACATCTCTGCCCCGTTGGGACAGCCTGTCTTGTAGCTTTTGCAATGGTCTTGTGGTCTGGCCTGTGGAAGAGCATGGTCCCTGAGGCCTCCAAGCCCAGTGTGGTTTCCTGGGGTCTTTCTGCCATCTCTGCCCTAGCCTGCAGGGGCCAGCTGATGGCCAAACTTCCTGGTCCCCAGACCCTGCCTTCAGGGGCACCTAGTCACCCCTTGTGGAAGGGATAATGTTACCTCTAGTGAACAGGGGTCGTGATGAATGACTGTGTCTGCCAAGCTGCTGTAGGTGGTGAGCTGGAGGGAGGGTCCTGGGGGAGGGGCTGTTCTGAGAATGTCCGTGAAGGGTACGCCTTGTCCACTCAGTGTAGGGGTGTTAGTGCCATTCCAGCATTGCTCAGGGCTTTCAAAGCAGGAGACTCAGTTCAGAACCCAGGAAGCCTGCAGCTTGGGAGCCGGAAGGGCAGAGGCTTCTGAGACCCCCAGGGGCCCTGGGGTGCTGGCAAAGGGCTGGGCCCTGTGTAGGTCTTCCCTGAAGCTGACCCCTCTGTTTGGTGTCATCCTGTAGTCCTCATCCCAGCAGCTCCTGTACTGACCAGTCCCGACTGGCGTTCCCAGAGGGCCCTAGATCTCTTTCTAGGACTGCCCTTCTGATACGGGGGCCGGGGTGTGGGGAGTGCCTCCCAGGCCTGGCCACCGGATCACCTGCCTCCACCTAGCCTGGGGGTAGGATCCTGGGTCCCCAACCTTGTCTTGATTCCCACTAACAAGGCTGCCCCTTTCAGGGACTCTGAGGGCTCTTGGGGTGCTCAGTGGGACTTGCGGACCACCCTCCTCTCCCCTCCCCAGGGCAGATTTCTGAAGGGGACACTTCAGGAGACTGGGAACAGCAGGTATTTTGTTCTTGCTGGGGCACCAGGCCCCCAGAGAGGAAGAGGGCTGGCTGGTGGGCAGAGTCCCTGGGAGGCACCTCCCTTCCTCTGGGATTCTCGCCTCCTCAGGTCCCTTAGTGTCATGTGAGGGCTGCCAAGACACTCTGACAAGGCCCCCCAAGGGATGTGACTGGAGAGAGATCCGCAGGAGGGGCTTGTCTCTGCACAGCCACTCTGAGAGAGTTGGCGGATGGTGAGGGAGGAGAGGAGCTTAGTGGTAGGTGGTCCCTGACTTGCCAGGTTGTCACCAGCCCTACACACCCTGAACCTCCTCCCCTCCCCTCCAGTGGTGCTCGACCTTCTGGGAAGCACCCTCCTCCCATCTCCCATGCCAGATGCCCCGCCACCTTGGGAATAGGGATTCTTCTGGGTGCTAGTTTACAGAGGAAGAGACCGAAGTTGAGAGAAGCAACTTGAATCTAAGGCCCGCAGGGGGTAGGGAGGATGGGATTGCTCAAGGATGTTTCAGGGAGTGATTCCAGAAGCCATGCTTTTCCTTAGTTCCATGCCCAGCCAAGTGCCAGGGGTGGAGCTCCTCCATGGAGGATCCTGAAGGGCCTGCTGCCCTGGGAGTGCAGGAAACAGTGATGGGAAGAGAAAGGCCGAGGGCTGCTTGGAGTGGCCTTGGCTAGACTGAGGGTGCCCCAGTCAGAGGTGCCCACTGAGGCCTCCCTGGTGTGCAGGACTGAGGGTAATGGGTCTTTTTCCTTGTCTGACAGCTATTGACAGAGAGCAGGTGGAGCGTGTGCCTTAGCATTTTTGCTTAGCTGTGGGTTCAGAAAACTCTACTAACATTGGCTTAACTGAGTTGTTTTGTGTGTGTGCATCCAAGGAGGCCAGTTTGGGGCCCTAGAGCATCCTAACTCTTCTGTCCTGTGCCTCCGCCATTCTCAGGGTCCGGGAGGCCATCACCTGGTTGTCATAGCAACTCCTAACTGTAAAGGAGGCTGGGGAGTAAGAGTCTGGTTCCGGAAGCATGGGCTCAGTTCTGTGCATGTGGCTAAGGACCTGGACCCCGAGCACCCGTGGCCTCTTAGAGCTGCTGCCCCCAGGGAGATGGCTGTGTGGGAAAAGGTCCATCCCCAGCCCACATTGCTGCCCACGCTGGGCTCACAGGGGCAGGGAAAGCGCCCTGGTCTGCTAGGGACCAGTCTGCCCTCCACTGAGAGACCAGAGCCGCCTGCCTGGTTCATTAGTGATCGGGTAGGGGGTTCCCTGCTGATCTGATCTCTAGCCCCCCAGAACACCTTTCTCAATACCTCGGGCATTAGCATTCTGGGAACCCCTCCCCCTCTGCACCCTCCTGCCCCTTCTTCGGGCCTCAGCTCAAATGACACATGTGGGAACCTCTCTACACCGTCAGGTGGCCTTGTGGCCTTGTCCCCTGAACCTCTCTCCGTGGCCTGTGCTCAGCCTTCCAGTCAGGGCCTCCATCCCCTGGCAGGGCTTCCCGTGCGTGTGGTCCGACTGAAGACAGGCCAGCGTTAGCCCCACACGGCTGCCTGGGTCTCCCACTGGGATCCAGGCCCCAGGACAAGGGTCAGCATGTGGCTGGGAGGGTGAGAGGGCAGCAGGGCCGTCGCCTGGACACTGACCTTGGCCTTCCTCCTCACTACTTGGAACTGGTGCTTGTTGGGGAGGGGCAGCCCACTGCATTGAACGTCTTTCTTGTCACCGTAGCCACTGTCTGTGCTCCAAGAGCACCCCCAAGTCCCCATGCTCCCTCCATACCCCCTTGGCCAAGGTCGCCAGGCTGGCACAAAGGAGCCAGGGTCTGTTTGCTCAAAAGCCAGAGCAGTTGTGGTTGAGTGCGGGTTCTTGGAGGCATCTGGGCCAGTGGTTCTGATCCACTACTTGGGGCGAGGACTCCTACAGCTTCTGGGAGTCCACTGCCTCTGCAGGGGACTTGGAAAGGACCAGACTGGGTCTGGGCCCACTGCCTGGGGGAGCCCCAGACAGGCATCAGTGACCTCTGACCCCACTGGGGGCCCTAACTTCCTTAGGGGAAGGAATGAAGCAGCCGCCTCATCCTCAGTGGGAAGTGGGGGCAGAATCTGGCTGATTTGAGCTTGCTGTGGGAAAAGGCCAGCCCCGACTTCCCAGCCTTCTGGGCATTGGATGGGGGCTTTACCACACTGTATCTGGTAATTCTGAACAGTTGAGATAGGGAGGCCAGCATGTGCACCGGCTCAGAAGTGGGGTAAGGGTCAGAGCCCAGCCCAGCCCTGCTGCCTTGCTGTGCGGCCTTGTCAGCCTCTCAGCTCCTCAGAGTCTTGTCGTGTGCCCCACCAAGCCCTGGGTGCTGTACTTGACATAGCATTGAGCGTATTCAAATGCCAGCTTTCGGGATGGCGTTGCCAGCCCAGTGACCCCAGACACCGGGGGGACCTGCTCACTTCCTCTGGGGAAATATTTTCAATGATAAGACTGACTTTCCGCTTGTATTCAAAAACTGGAAAATCCAGGAAGTTAGGAGAGGAGACACTTCTTCCCACTGTAGATAATGATTTCTTACCCTGAGGACAATTCCTCCGCCTCCCCAAGCCCCCAGGATGTCCCATGTTTTCTTAGCCAACAGGGTGGCACTTTAGTTGAGTGTCATTTGTAATTTGTCATTTGTAAATGTGCAGAGAGCGCTGCCCTGGAAGTCTTGGTCTGGTCTCCTCCAATCCTGTCACCTGTGAGGGTCTGTCTGTCTGTCCAGGGGATGCCTGGACTCACTTCTGTGGTAGGGGGGCTGCCTCGGGGTGCAGTCTGTTTCTAGTCCAGGAAACTTGCCCAGGCCGCTGCCGTAGTCCTCCACTGCTGTTATAGCAGGGAGGGCCGGGGGCCTTGGTTATTCTTCCCAGTTTAGGAGATAGCAGTCCGAATTCAGAATGCTGACCCTCTCTCTCGGCTCTGGAGGACGGTCCTTACCTCTCAGCTTCTGCTTTCTGCTTCCTGCTTCTTTGGAGGATGTTTTTGCATCTTGGCATTTGTTTTATCCCATCTCTCTCTCACGCTGCTTGCTTATTTAGATCTCAAAAGAGATGAACTCGTCATAGAGATAGATCCTACACTAATCTTGATTCGTTAACATACCAGAAACAACCCACTTCCCCAAACTAGAGGTTTGGTGCTTAGGATTTGCAACATGTATTTTGAAGGAGGATGTAGTTCTGGTTTGGTGCCACAAGATCAGCACTGGACTGCTTAACTGCAAGGTCGGTGGTTCAGACCCACCAGCTGTTCCTTGGAAGTACTATATATAAGGTCTCTATGAATCAGAACTGACTCGATGGCACTTAACAACAGCAATCCGCAACAATCCACCCTTTTCCCGCTCCCCCCAATTCATTTCCCCGAAACACGCCAAGCACCTTCATGCAAAAGTCCTTATCAATTCCAAGTCCAAAATCATATAGGCTGATTCATCTAAATGTGGGTGAGAATTCAGGCATAGTCCACAATTGAGTAAAATTCCTCTTTATCTGCGAGCCTGTCAAAGCAAGAGTACAGATTATCAGCTTCCAAAGTACAGGGGTTGAACTGGCACAAGGTAGATATTTCTATTACAAATGGGAGAAACCGGTACGAAGCAAGACCCAAACCCATCAGAACAATTTATCTGAGCTCTCAAGACTGGAAAACTGTTTGTTCCCTGAGACCATCTGGACTGGACGCCCTTCAGACTCTGGGCTCAGGCCACACACTCTGCATCCTGGATGGAGGCCTCTCAGGCCCACTGCTCCCTAGGCTTTGGGGACTCCCATGCGTTCATTCGTGAAAGGCGATCCAACAGAATGCGGACATTATTGAACAGTATCAGTAATATCATATGCAAGTTAGCTTTGCAGAAGAAAACTTCAAAAATGATTCCAGCAAGACATCAACACAGAACCACCAGAAAATCAAGCTGGATTCAGAAGAGGGTGTTGCTGATGTCAGATGGATCTGTGGTAAGCAGAGAACATCAGAAAGGTATTTACCTGTGTGTTATTAACGAATTATGGATAACATTTCAAAAAGTGAGAATTCCGGCACACTTCATTGTGCTTATGTGAAACCTGTACATAGAACAAGAGGTAGTCATTCAAACAGGTCAAGTGGGTAACTGAGTGCTTTAGATCGGGGAAATAAATGTGTATTTCAGGGTTGTACCCTTTCACCACCGTACTTATTTAATCTGTACGCTGAGCAAACACTCTAGGAATCGACCATGAAGAACGAGGCATCTGGGTTGGAGGAAGGCTTATTAACAATCTGCGATATGCCGATGACACACCTTGCTTGTTGAAAGTAAAGAGGACTTGAAGTTACTGATAAAGATCAAAGACTGCAGTCTTCAGTGTGGATTATACCTCAGTGTAAAAAGACGAAAATCCTCACAACTGGATCTTACAAGCAACATCACATTAAATGGAGGAAAGATTGACGCTGTCAAAGACTTGTGTTCACTTGGACCCACAAGAACCAGCAGTCAGGAAATCAAACAACCTATGGCATTGGGGAGATCTGATGCACAAGACCTCCTTAACGTGTTAAAAAGGCAAAGATGCCAGTTTGAGGTCTAAGGTGTACCTGACCCAAGCCATGGTATTTTCAGTCACTTTATATGCAAAAGCTGGACAATGAATAAGGAAGACTGGAGAATAATTGATACATTTCAGTTATACCACGGGCTGTCAGAAAAACAAGCAAATCTGTCTTGAAAGAAGTTTAGTCAAAATGTTCCTTAGAAGTCAGGCTGATGACATGTCACCTCATCTACTTTGGACATGTAATAAGGAGACAAGTCCCTGGAAAAGGACATGCTTGGCATATTGCTGTTAGCGCCATTGAATCAGTTCTGACTCATAGCGACCCTGTATAGTGTTTCTGAGGAGTAGATGGTGAATTGAACTGCTGACCTTGGAGTCCAGTGCATTATCCACAGCGCCACGCCAGGACATCATATATGGCATGTTGTTGTTGTGAGGTGCCGTTGAGTCAATTCCAACCCATACACCATGTATAGGGTTTCCAAGGAGCAGCTGGTGAGCCTGAACCGCCAACCTTGCAGTTCAAACGGCTTGCAGTCTGGCGCATTAACCCATAGTGCCACTAGGGTCAACAAAAAGAGGCAGACACCCCCCTCCCCCCCGCCCCACAATGAGGTGGATTGACACAGTGGCAGCTGCAATGGGCTCAAACGTAAGTATGTTTATGTCATACATAAATAAGTATGAGGTGGCACAGGACTGGGAAGTGCTTCATTCTGTGGTGGACAGGGTGGTTATGAGTCGGAACCAAATCCACAGCACCCAGCAACAGCCAAAGCCTCCAAAAATCACGTGGAAAGACATTTCTGTTAGTTCAAGTCGCCACCTACTTGTTTGTGGTGCCTGTTACAGCGACGACGATAAATAACTAAGAATTTCTACTTCTGTAAGAATACACTTTGCCGTATTTCAAATGCAGTGATTGATTTCTCTCTGGTCTTCCGTACTCATTGTCGAACTTTCGCCTGCATATGAGACCATTGAAAATACCATGGCTTGGGTCAGGCACACCATAATCCTCGAAATGACATTTTTGCTCATCAACTCCTTAAAGACGTCGTATGAAGCAGATTTGCCTGATGTAAGCATCTGATTTGTGGTGACTGCTGCTTCTATGAGCACTGACTGTGGACCCAAGTAAACTGAAATCCTTGACAACTTCAATCTTTTCTCAGTTTACCATGGTGTTTGTGAGGAGGAAGTTCCTTGTCTCTACAGCTTCTGTGTCCTGGTTCCTTGGAGAACTTCATGTGGCTAGGCATCTGTTAACCCCTACTTCCTCCTTGGTTAACCTCTTGATTCCTCAAAAGAGAGGCAGCCTACACGAATCCTGTCTGCAACACCACAGAGCCTGCCCATTCCTACATGAAATTATCACCGTAAGCACAGAAGTGAGGACTTTCAACACATATTTGGGGGTATGATTAAATCCATACAGCCACCAAGAGAAAGGAAGAAGCTGTAAAGAGGAAGAAGGTGGTGGAGATTGTGAGGTATGAGGATGGGGAGAACTCCAGCCCATTTCAGGGGTAGGGGACACTCCCTCATGCAGATATGTGCGGGAATGTAAATGAGTTTGTAATTATTTTTTAAAAGTACACCCTTCACAGTAAGCAAAATATTAGCTGCCATCTCTGTTCTAGTCTGCTTTGCTCAGGGTTGTGACGTGGGTCCTATTTGTGTCTCTGTTCCCTCATGGGGAGGGGACATTGAAGCGGCTCCTGGACTCACAGTGTAGGTCTCTGGACTACCTGGTCCAGGTAAACTCCAGGGAGTGACGACTGAAACCCAAGGGTCCAGGCTTCTTCTGAGCTGCCACTCTGCCCTCTGGGGCCCAGGCATGTGGCATCATAGCCCTGCTCCCGCCAGCAGCTCTAGCCTCCTCAGACTTCAGTCTATGTCGATCAAAGGACGAAGAAGCTGACTTTGTTTAGCTTTGCACCTCTCTGAGAGCATTGATTCTGACTGGCCACCCCTGGGTGCAGAGAAGAACTCCACGGAGATCTCAAGGCTGCCACCTTTCAAAAGCAGATCTGCAGGCCTGTCTTCCTAGGCTCCTCTGCATGGGTTTGAACCACCAACTGTTTGGCTAGTAGGTCAAGCACTTAATTTTCTGTGCCACCTAGAGACTCCTCAGCTTGCTAGCCGTGGATTCGGTTCTGCCTCATAGCGAGCCTGTATAGGGTTTCCGAGGATGTCAGTCTTTATGGGAACAGAAAGTTTCACCTTCCTTTCCTGCCTGATTGTTGTTAATTGCCATCAAGTTGGTTCTGACTCATAGCGACCCTGTATAAGGTTTCTGAGGAGCTGCTGGTGGGTTTGAACCACCGACTTTGTGGTTAGCCGTTTAGCCTTCAGTGCCTCATCAGGATTGATGGTTACTGGGATTGATTTTTTTTTCTTGCTCACTGGACATTTGCATTTGTATGTGCACACACGTGTCTAGGTGCCTATGTGTGTGTCCACATGGACAACGTGTATGTGTGAGCACATCTGCAATGTGTGTGCGTATGTGTGCACATGTATTCATGCCTTGCATGTGTGAGCATGTAGGTATGTGTGTGAGCGCATGAGCGTACATGCCTGGTCATCTGTGAGTGTGTGTGTGTGTACATACCATGTGCATGTGACCATGTGTGTGTGGACGTTGAATTGTGTACTTGCCTTGTGTGTATGACCATACCTGTGTATGTGTGCATGTGTTTATGTGCCTTGCCTATGTGCAGGCATGTATGTGTGCACACACCTGTACACGCATGCAAACATGTGTGCTACAGTACATGTGTGTGAGCATGTGTGTGTATGTTCACATAGTCCTGTGCAGGTGTGAACATGTGTGTGCATACATTCCTATGCACATGTGCGATCCTGTGTGTGCATGCTTGTAATGCCTGTGCACATGTGAATGCATGTGTGTGTGCAAGGGCATACATGTGTATGAGCATGCATGTATAGTCATGTGCATGTTTGTGTTGTGTGCTTACGTGCCTGTGCACATATGTGAGTATTGTCTGCTTATGGCTTTTCCTGTCTCCTTCAATCCTCACAACAGCCCCAGAGCCAGTGAGTCCTCCAGTGAGTGGCCCAAGCTGACTGAGGCTGGGACATCTGAGGAAGTGGCCCCCGGCTTCTAGATCTAGGGAAGATGGGCAACCCCAAGTCTCAGTTTCCCCCTCTGCAAGAGTGGGTAATGAGAGTTGTCCTTTCCATCCTGAGTTGCAGTTCTGTGGGGCGCAGCTCGCAAAGAGCAACTTTGAGTCCAGCCCAGTTTTGACTATTTTGAGCTTGCTCTGGGACCTCTCCTCAGCTGTTTGGAGGGGTAGACATCCTTTCCTCTCAGGGCTGTCATCTGGCAGGAGAGAGGGACCAGTGAAGGGAGAGTGGCAGTGTACCCCCTACCTCTACAGCCCAGGGGAAAAGCAGTAAACACACACCTTGGGGCTGTGATCCCCCTGACTTGTACTGCCTTGCGGGAGCCACTCCCCATTGCTTGTCTGCTCCTAGGGTGTGAGGGGGTCCCTGGCCCCTGGCAGGGGTGCAGGACTGCTCTCCCCACAGACGACAGCTCAGCTCTGGGCTCTCAGCCACTTCGCCCACCAGGACCCTCCCTCTACCCCTCTGCCCTGTGTCCCCCTCTGGGTCTCAGACTTGGCTGCTCAGCGTGCCTGGAGTGTTGGGGGAACTGAGAGAGTGAGGGTGTAGGGCAGTGAGGGACAGACCTTTTCCTGCCCCTTTGGGAAGCTCCGCTCTTGGGGTTCTCCCACCCTTGTTCTCTGGGGGAGACCAGGCAGGTCTGTGGACCAGGCCTGAAGGCTCCAGGAGGGGCAGGTGGGCTGACTCAACACCCACAAGTGGATGAGGGACTGCAGCTGCTGGGACAAAGCTGAGACAATGTGCCCCACCTGGGGCTGGGGTACCAGACAGCTGGAGTAGATTTACTCTCAGTTTGGGAGGCCGGAGTCAGAAATCAGGGTGTTGCAGGGCTCTTGGGGAGCCCCTGTCTCCTCAGCTCCTGTCTCTTCCGCATTCCTGGATGTCCTTGGTGGTGGCAGTATTGCCCCCATCTCTGCCTCTGTCTTCACATGGCCCCTCCCTCTGCATCCTTGTCTTCTTTGATGGAGAGTCCTTCCTGACCCAGTGTGGCTTCATCTTAACTTGTCTACATATGCGAAGACTCTGTGTCTAGGGTTGGATGTGGACAGATATTTTAGAGGTCACAGTTCAACCCATAAGCAGTCTGAGGCTGGTTCTGCCATGTGAGGTGTTATGTGTAGGGTTCCTGCTATGCATCTTAGACCTCCTTCTGCACTTGAACACCCCATCCCCAGGCCCCTGGAGGGCGGTGCTCACTGCTACCTCTCCCCCCTGCAGGATCATCAGCTGGTTTGTACGCTCCTTCAAGTACTTCTACGGCCTACGCTTTGAGGTCCAGGGCCTCGAGAAGCTGAAGGTGGACCAGCCGTGTGTCATCATCTCCAACCACCAGAGCATCCTGGACATGATGGGTGGGCAGGGCTGCAGGGGTCCACAAGGGGCGTGGCGCTACTTCAGGGTAGAGGTGGGGCCTGTGACCAGGGAGCTGACACTGGGCAAGAGGCCTTGGCCCTCCTCCAGCCTCAGAATGGGCCAGCCTGGAGCTGGGTATTGCAGGGGTTAGTGTCCCTTTCCCCAATGTGGGCAGGGATGGGGGAGGCTGGGCTAGAAGCGGAGACAAGTGGTAGAAGGAGCTGCCCTCCCTGCCCGGAACCTGCCTGCTGCTACCGTGAATGGAGGCTCCTTGGAGAGGTTGACTAACTTGTTCAGGCAGATAGTGGGCAGGTACAGATCAGACCGGGCTTTGGGGAGGGGCAGTCCAGGGCTCTGAGCCCCTTTTCTTGGCTCCCACCCAACAGGGCTCATGGAAATCCTCCCGGGACGCTGTGTGCAGATTGCCAAACAGGAGCTGCTCTTCATGGGCCCCGTGGGCCTCGTCATGTATCTCGGGGGTGTCTTCTTCATCAACCGGCAGCGCTCCAGCACTGCAGTGACCGTGATGGCTGAAGTGGGCGAACGCATGGTCAGGGAGAACGTGAGTGCTCGGGGGGCACATGTGCACAGGGTCCCCCAGGACCCTACTCAACGGGACACACACAGAGGCGTGGGATCCGTGCTCCTGGTAGTGGAGGGGGCTTGTTCGAGAAGCTTGGGGGCGGGGACACCCATGACCTCAGTGGGGTGACTGAAACTACTCCCTGTCCCCTGCAGCTCAAAGTGTGGATCTACCCCGAGGGCACCCGTAACACAAATGGAGACCTGTTGCCCTTCAAGAAAGGTGCCTTCTACCTGGCTATCCAGGCCCAGGTACGGGGTGTGCCCTCCTGGGGACAGGAGCGGGAAGTGACCTGTTGGTTTAAGCACTGAAGGTGGCTGCTGGCATTCAGTGTCCCCTGTCCAGAGCAGGTGACAAGGCCTACCAACCCCTGGACCCCTCACCCACTCTGAACCAGAACTCACGTGCCCCATCAGGGGCAACAGGCTGTAGATGTGGGAGGCTGCCTCCCTTGCTCTCTCCCCCATGCTTCAGTGCTGGTCAGCTAAGTGGCCAGTCTCCCAGTAGCCATGGCTGAGGTGGACCACTGTGGTGTGGGGCTTCGTCAGAGGGAGCTGCTGGCCTTACTTTGACCCAGGTGGTCCTGGAGTGGGCGGTAGTGCCCAGGGAGGTTGTTCTGTGGACCTAAAATGGGGTGATTCCTTCTGGGGCAAAGGGTGCCCTGTCCCACCTCTGAGATGAGGGTTTCTCCAAGTAGAGGGGCAGTGGGGGGGGGCTCCCATCCTGACCAGGATCTGCCCCTGCCCCTGCCCCTGAGAGGCCGGATGGAAGCTCACATGGTCTCTGCTTTTCTCCTGCCTGAGGGGCGGGCTCTTGCGCCCCCTGGTGCCTGACCCTTTGTAAGGGAAGATGAAGCCCCCTGGGTGTGGGAGGGGTGAGGGAACACATGCCTGGGACTAACGCCACTTTCCCCAGTGTGGGCAGGAATGGGGAGACTGGGTTGTTGGGAGGAGAGCGGTAGGGCTGATACTCAGCCTTATCACCCGGTCTGCCCCCACCCCAGAACCTGCCTGTCTTTATCTGCCTCTGTCTAACCCTGTCTTGCTGATACCGGGGGACAGGTTCCCTGACCTGCACTTTGGGTTAATGATTACCCTGCGACATTGAACATTGGAGTCATTGTTGGACTTGACTCCCTGGGCTAGAGCTGTCCATGTGTTGTGGTGAAGATGTGGGCGGGGGGAATGGAGAGGCCACGAGGGGGTGGTCTAACAAACAGAAGTCCGTTCTCTCCAATTCCAGGAGGCTAGAAGTCCAAATTCAAGGCACCAGCTCTTGGGGAAGGTGTCTTGTTCCTCTGAGAGTCCCTCAGTTCCCGGGGGTCTGTCCTTCCCCACCCTGCGCTTGCTTCTTTGGGTGTCTGACCGGTTCCATTTACAGCTCAGAAGGGAGTGGCACTGATGAGGTCCCATTCCCAGATGGGGTCATGGGCACTGGACTGGGATGCCAACTGTGTAATTGCTAACTGATGGGGAGTCTAAGTAACCTCCTTTAGCTGAGTCAGACCTGCCTTCCACCCTGAGGGGGAACAGACCCCATGAGCAAGCACAGGTGAAGGGTGGAAAGCTTCCTAGAGGTGGCAGTACTGAGCAGAAGTGTGCAGGATAAGCTCCACACCTGGATCCCTCCAAGGGCTCTGTGTACCTGTCCTGCACTACAGGGCTCCCAACACAGCTCCCCCAGGAGACCTTCCTTGGGCATCAGGGAGGGCTGGGGTTGCTCTGCCAGGCTCCTGTCTTTCTGCCCTCAGGTGCCCATCATCCCTGTGGTGTATTCCTCCTTCTCCTCCTTCTACAATCCTGACACAAAGCTCTTCACCTCAGGTAACCATCTGTGCACATGCTGGTAACTTCCACTTCTAGTGGTCACTGTGGGCCAGAGTTCTGTCACGCACTGCCTACTGGGTGAATGGGTGGATGGTTAGATGGGTAAGTAGATAGATCAATGAAAGGGTAGGTGGATGGATAAATGGGTAAATGGATGAGAAGGCAGATGGCTGGGTGGTGGATGTATGGATGAGTGGGGACATGAATGGAGATGAATGGTTGAACGGATGCATAGGTGTGGGGATGGATGGATGGATGGATGGGTGTGTGGATGGATGAGAAGATAGATGAGTGGATGGATGGGTAGATGTGTAGATGGGTGGTTGGGTGGATGGATGGATAGGTATGTGGGTATTGAGTAGATGGATGGGTAGATGTGTGGATGGGTGGATGGATGGATGGGTGGTTGGGTGGATGGATGGATAGGTATGTGGGTATTGAGTAGATGGATGGATGAATGAGTGGATGGGTGGAGAGTCCCAGCAAGGGGAGAGCCTCCCCTTCTCATTAACTCTTCCAATAGCCCTGCAAAGCCGATGACATTGGTCCCATTTTCAATGAGGAAACTGAGGCTCCAAAGTGGCAATGGTGGTGGTCCTAGATTAACATAGATCATGCTAGAGGGTGTATTCCTATTGCATATGGCCACAGCTGACTCTCCAAGTAAGGGTGGTGGAGGCAGGGCAGCCTGTGTGACTTAAGGCAACAGAAGGAATCTCCAGCTCTCTTGGCACCATTGACCGCTGACCTTGGAGTCTCTGTCCCTCCCTTCCAAGCACCAGGTTCTAGGTGGGGTACCCTAACCCAGCCCCCAGGTGAGAAGGGAGGGTTAAGAGTTGAAGGGCAGTAAGTTCTGTCTCCTCCACACCTGAGACCACTGTGGAGGACAGAAGTCTGATGGAGGGGTGGGAGTCACCAGGAAGGGATGAAGGGGACTTTTTGGGGGTAGGTGGGATACCAATGTCCGAACCCACTGTGCCACGCGCACTCGCAGTATAGTAAATGACACCTTCATCAGAACAAGTCAGACACTGGGGGGACTTCCTCAGGGAGGTGGAGCGGTGGGTTTTGGAGGAGGGCTTCAGCTGCCTCTGCCCCTCACAGGAACCATTAAGGTGGAGGTGCTGGATGCTGTCCCCACCACTGGCCTCACCGTGGCCGACGTGCCCAATCTTATGGACACCTGTTACGGGAACATGAGGACTACTTTCTTCCGTGTGTCCAAGATGCCTCAGGAGAATGGGGCCAGCGGAAGAGCAAGAGTCCAGCCCGCCCAGTAGTTAAGGCCCTGGGCTGCAGGAGAGCAGGATGGTGGGTGCTGGCCAGAGATGGGCAGGGGACCCCCAGGCAGCCAAATAGTACTGTGTCTTTTCCCTCGTTCCTGGCTGTTATTGAGACCCGGGAACAGGGCAACCCCTCCTGTTGCTTCCCTTGAAGGGACACTGGGCTGAGCTCGCCCCAGGGAAGAAAGCACGTGTTCTCGGGGGTGAGTATCCGGGGGCTGACAGACTCAGCCACTGTGCCTCAAGCCTTGGGACCAGCAGGGCTCCAGGCAGGGGCCTGGAGGCCAGGGGCCCAGGCTTCGGCCTGCATCAGGTCTGCAAGACACAAAAAGCGGGGTCTGCCGATCCGTCCCCTAGCCCGGAGGAGGGCCTACAGAGTGGCTACTGTACTTGGCTGTTGTTTTTTATAAACCACTCGTGGAAATACCTGGTGAACTGTGGTCACTTGGAAAGGGAGCATGCTGTGGGAGTCCCCATCACCCCCAAGTATTGTGTAATACATAGGTTTTCAGTGAAGGTCAGGGTGGTGGGTGTGCATGGCTAGTCGCCTGGGGCCCCTTGGCCTGTCGTTGGGGGTGGGGCCAGAGTCATCTATAGAAATTGCTGTCCCGGCTCATTTGGGGTTGGGGAGCCATGACCCCGGAGGAGCCCAGATCCCCATGGACAGCTGGACTCCAACTCCCACCTTCCTCAGTCCAGCTGACCTGCATTGGGGCCCACCAGCATTTCCTCCCTCCCTCGTCTGGAGGGTGGGTTTTTGATGCCTCAGTAAGGATGCCTGGTGGTGCAGTAGGTTAGGCATTGGACTGCTAACTGAAAGGTCAGTGGTTCAAACCCACCAGCCACTCAGTAGGAGAAGGATAAGGTGGTCAGAAAGCCTGTATAGGGGCACTGTGAGTTTGGAATTAGCTCAGTGGGTTTTGGTTTCAGGTTGGACTCCTGGTATGGCGCTGTGGGATCAGCACTGCTATGTGAATTACAAGGTCGGCAGTTCAAATCCACCAGCTGCTCCTCAGAAACCCTATACAGGGTCCCTATGAGTCAGGACGGACTCGATGACACTTAACAAACCCTCTGTGGGGCTGGTCGCGTTAGAGTAGCCCAACCGCTCCCAGACAACAGTAGGCACCCCTTGGTATCTGAGGGGTGGCCGGGTGGACACCATCCCAAGTCTCCAGTATCCGCTCCTCTTCCCAGGCCTCATCTGCCTCCGACTGTCCCCCATGGGTACAGCAGCACCTCAAGTTTCATTTTTATTTGACAAAACTCATAGGATAGGGAGCCCTCGTACCTTCCCACAGCTGTGGGGGACAGTGGGTTACAGGGCTGGCCTGGGCTGGGTTGGCTGGGTTCACACACATACATGGGGGTCTATGCCCGGTCCTGGCCACCGCTGCCCTGTGGGCCCACCAGCCAGGCATGGATTGGTGGCAGCTTGCTCAGTGTCGGTGGCCGGGCAGGTGAGGTGCAGTCCCGACTAGGGTTAAGGAGATGAGTCCCACAGGCTCTCTCGGTTGCCAGGGGGCCTGAGAGTCACAGTTCCTTCTTACAGGAGCCTGGGGGGAAGACACTGAGGTCAGAGTGACTAGGGACTCCTGGCCCCTCAATAGATCCCCAGCCCTGACCCCCATCTGAGGCCCAGACTTGGGTCTCAGTGTGACGGACGAGATACTTACAGGCCCCCAGCTGCTCCTCCAAGAAAGAGATTTGCTCACTCAGGGAATCGATGCGTTCAAGCTGCCGGAACGAATGGGCCAGGAGGCTGCCGGGATCTGGGAGGCCAAGCTGTAGGGCCCTGGAAGCCAGGCTGTGTAGGGGAGCCAGCACCAACTGCAGCTTCTGCAGGGAAGTGGAGGGCCCGGCTGTGGGGGGCAAGCCGCACACTGGCCCTCAAGGGCTTCCGCACTGGACACCACCTGCTCACCTCACCCCCTACCTGTCAGACCCAGCTCTTGGCTGCAGAGCCCTGGACTTCCACAAGAGGGCCTGGATTCACAGTGTCCCTGGCCTGACCAAGCAGGAGACTGCCGGGGTCTGGGAGCAGCAGGCTCAGCCCAGCACCCACACCACCTCGGAAGCAGGGCCACCCCGACTGGAGCCAGAGCACCGACATGGGCACCGCCTGACCTGAGTCTCACCTGCTCCAGCATAGCCACCCTGGACCGCAAGCTCAGCACTTCCTGGTCCACCTGACTGTCCACTCCTGGAGGGGATGTGGTTGCAGGGTCAGTGAGGCTGGAGCCCCCGCCCAGGCCACACCTCCCCTGCCAGCTCCAAGGCTACTGGGCCAATGCTCCAGGCATGGGGGAGGCATGAGCCCTGATCAGGGACTTGGTTAACTAATGAGGGCGGTCTGGTCTACCCCACCCGGCCTGCGTTTGGCGTCCATCGGCGTGAGGCAGTGGATGCCGTCCAGAGCTGGGCCGCCGACAGCGCATTATTACTCACGGTACGAGTTTGACGTGTCACAGCGCGTACCAAAAGTAATAATGTCCCGTCGTCAGCAGGGGCTGCGGGTCTTGTCTCCTGGCGGCCGGGCAGGAGGACCAAGGGGACCCAGGCAGAGTCTTCTTCCACTTGACTGAGCCAAGACCCTGGCCACCCTCCCCACAGTGCCAGCAAAGTGCCCTTCCTGCCCCACCTCCCACCCTGGAGGAATGCCCGGAATGTTCCAGATGGGTCCTTTCAACTCAAGGCAGGCCTGGCATCCCAACTGTTGACTGGGCAGTTGCCCCCACCCACCTGCCCATTCCCCTGGCCAGCAAGAGGAGGGCTGAGCAGGGCGTTCACCTGGCCCAGGACTGGGGGGCGCAGTGGGGGGCCCTCCCATGGGCAGGCAGAGTGTCCCGTCGGCAGATGACTGGTGCCCCTCAGGACAACGGCACTGGTAGCTGCCCACAGTGTTAACACAGTGCTGGGGACAGCTCCCCCGTCCAGAGCCACACTCGTCCACATCTGCAAGGTCAGGAATGGGGTCAGGAGGGGCTGCCCGTACTTAGTCACCCCCAAGGATTCCTCTATAGCAGCCATCCACATGACCAGCCACCCCCCCTTCTCTGCCCCCACCACGTGGTCACTGTTCTGGGGCGGGCAGGGCTGTGCCTGTGGTACCTGTCTGGCAGGTATTCCCTTGCCACCCAGCAGGGCAGTGGCACCGGCCTGGCTGGACGCAGCTTCCTCCGTTCTGACAAGGTGGCTGGCACACTGCTGTTGGGTGAAGGGGCTGTCACCCATGGGGGCATCGGCTAAGGAAGGGGACGTTGTTCGGCGAGGAGGTGCTTTGCAGCAGGTCTAGAGAAGGGACCATTTAATAACTGGGCTGTCAAGACTCGGGTCCAGGGGGTCCCCGGGTCCTGGGTCTCAGAGCTAAAGGGTTACTACTGGGTATTAGGGGTTAGATGGGTGTTAGGTCCAGGGGTCCAGGGCCTCAGAGGTGTTGGGCCCAGGGGCGCTGGGTCTCAGGTTCATAAGGGTGTTGGGCCCAGGCGCCCTGGGTCTCAGGTTCAGAGGGTTGCTGGGCTTCAGGGTCCACGATCGGGCCCTCACCTGCCCCACAGGTCATGGGGAGCCTGCTGGTCGTCTTCCAGCCAGGACAACAGGCGTAGCGTGGTCTGGCCGGGGCCTGCCCAGGGTTGCGGCGGTAGGCGGTTTTGTAGATGGTGCTGGGTAGGGGGGAGAGCGTAGAGGGAAGGGATCTCTGTGAGTGCCATCTAGATCCTCAGCACAATACTTTCACCCAGAGCTGTCTCCCTAGGGTGCAGCTCGGGGGACCCGGGCCTGCATGTACCATCCAGTGGGGCTTACTACACCGAGCAGGGACTCACCAAGGCCCCCAGCAGGGCAGGGCAGGGCAGAGCCTCACAGTTCAGTTCCCCACCCTGCCTCATCCCTCTTTCAGCTCCTGCCCTGAAGCCACAGGCATTTCATTTTGGGTGGGGTCCATGCTCCCAGGGAAGCCTCTAAGGTTGGCATTGGGCTGCCCTTCACCAAGCCTGGCGCGCATGCGGGGGGCATGGTCCTGAATGTTTCTGGGACTGTCCCACCCTCTGCTCCTGGCCTGCTGTGCTGGGTCTGGGTCCAGTCACAGACTGTCAGTGTCTCACAGGGGTGTCTCAAAGGAAAAATAATGTCTCGAAGTCAAAATCCCATGGTTCAGAATGGGGTGCATGCATGTCCCATAAGCTGGTGCAGCGGGCTACCAAGAGAAGGCTGATGGCTGGGCCCCAAGGACAGGGCCAGGAAGATGGGAGGAGGTGAGGGGGCAAAGCTCACTCGAGCAAATAACTCGTAGACCAAGATGTCCTGCACCCCATAACTGGAGGTCCTTTGGGGCTCCTTCCGAATCAGCCCCATCATGGGGCAGGGGCATGTAAGGCCCTTTCAGAGTCCTCTGGAATGGTGCAGGCCCTAGGGCGAGGTTAGGGACCTCTGGTGGTATTGTGAATGCTTTACGCCCACCCTCAGCTCAGAAAGAGATCCACAAGGCAGTCTGCTCCGGACACCCTCTGGGGGCAGTCCGGCTGTTGACTAAGGGTCACGTGAGTGGTTTCCACAGCCAGGCTGGAGAGGGGGGCTGTCTGGTGGGGGAGAGCACTCACCGGTAGGTGCTGCAGGCTCGGTGCCCATCACAGGTGGTCAGGAAGGGCTGGTAAACTCGTTGCACAAAGGACTCGAAGACCACTGCAGCCCCCGGAGCCCTGACTGCACACACCCTTCGTCTGTGAGACACCTGGGGGTCAGTGAGGGAACCCCGGACCTAGGGCCCTTCTAGCCCCACCCAAGGGAACAGGACCGTCAGGGAGGGACTACACCCTCACCCTGGTGCCCGCTAGAGCCAGAGGACAATGCCCACCTTCCTTTAGTTGGGGGGGGGGGGTTGTTGGGGAAGGTCCAGCTCACCCAGGCCGGTAGGCATGGTCCGTGCTGCCCGCAGCAGCTAGCACCAGCAGCCACACTAGGATTAGCTCCCGGGAGCCCCGCGTGGTCATCTCTCCAGGGCTTGGCCTTCTCTTGCTCAGGGGAGCCTGTAGCACCAAGCAGTGACTCCCTGAGCCCTGGGCAGCCCTCTACCATGAGCAGATGCTGCTGTCCTCTCCCCATTGCCACACCTCGGGGACTAACACCCAGGCTGGAAGCAGGGGTCACTTGAGGAAAGTGGGGTATAGGTGAGTCTCTGGGCTAATGCCCTGCAGCCCCCTCATCTACACTATTCGATACATGGGGTGTTGACAAAGCTCGCTGCCAGGCAGAGCCTCACCCCTGCTACCTGACCTGGACCTTCAGAGCCTCAGTTTTCTCATCTGCCAAATGGGCACCATCTCTCCAGAGTGGCTGTAGATTCCATCAGGGGGCTAGGGGACAATTCCTGGCCGCCAGCAGGTGCTGTTAAGGGGTACACATGTTCCCAGAGGGGGCTTGTGTTTGGGGGCGGCTCATTCCCATGCTGGGCTCTGGCGGGTCTGGGATTTGAGTGCGCACAGCCCCCGGAGACCCCAGGACAGTCCGAGTCTGGATGAGACCAGGGGTGGTGCACTGGGGTAGTCCCCAGGCCACTGGAGTTGGGGCCGCCAGGTGAGGAACCCCAGCTCAGAATCAATGGAGACTTGGTGGGGGAGTATAGAGAAAGAGCTTGGGGTCCAGAGAGCAGGTGAGTCCCAAGGCTTCAGGCACCCCATCCAAAGCCATGCGTGTGCACTTTCCCCAGGGTGGTGTCTGGGGAAAAGTCCCCTTCTCTGGGACTCAGTTGTTTCAAATGGTCTCAGAGGTCCCTTCTGTCGGCTAGGACCCTAAATAGTGACAAGCATAGAGGTAGGTGGCTGAGCCAAGTCAGGCCCGCAGAGAGACAGGAAAGGCCACTGCTGCTGGGGGCTGGGGACAGCACTCTTCCCCACTGCCTCATACTGCCCCCCACAGTATGAGAAGAGAGAAAGGCAGATCCGTCTGCACCCTGCTGGTTTTCTGGCAGATGTGGGGGGAGGCTGAAGTGGGCAGTGAGACCATCTCAGCAGAGTAACTCCACGGTGGGGGTCCAGGCAAGAACGGAAGCGGTGGGGACTTGTGGACCACTAAGGTGGGAGGCTGGTGTAGGGAACCAAGGGGCAGGGGGCAGGACTCTAGCCGGGCCCCATCAGGCCCCTGGGGTGTCAACCTCTTAAGAGTAGATGAAATTTAACAACTATTCATCCACCCGACCATACTTCTTTAAAACTGTTTAGAAAAGGAAACGTACTTTTACTAAAAAAGAGACTTAATTTTTGAAAGTCATGCGTCGGTCAGACCACGAAGCTGCCCGGCCGGCCGGGGTGAGGGGCTCTCATTCCCCCTCGGGTTCACAGCAGCCTCTGGTTTGGGGAGCCGGTGGCGCCACCGGTGTGGTAAGCAATAACCTCCCTGTCCCCTCCGGGTGTCACCATGCCCCCCCCCACCTGCCTGACCTGCATCCCCGCTGCCCCTACCTGAAGGCGGGGCTTGAATCCACCCCAGGGGCAATGGGCCTAGATCCCGCCTCCCACCGAGAAGGGGTGTTTGGGACTTAGGGCCAACCGGGGGAGGGGCGGAAGACAGTGCGACAAACAGCGCTGGCTTTCCGACTCTCCACCGCCCGCCTCTCGCCCCTCCTTCTGTCCCCTCCACCCAGCAAGACCCTCTCCGTGGTGGGTGGGAGTGGAGGAAGAACCCCCACCTGAAACTCCCGGGCTACTGGTACCGGGCTTCCGAGGTCCCGGTCGGGCCCTGGGACTCGCAGGATCCGGATCAGGGCGTGGGGGTGGGGCTGCAGCGCCCCCTCCGCCCACCGCCAGAGCCCCTCGCGCGGGTCACCCGTCACCAGCAGGGGGAGCCCTTTCCCAAGGCCGCTGGGCCCATTCTCCCGACAGAGCCGCAGAATCGGGGGCTCGGGAAGGGGTGTGGGGTCCTGTGCAGCCAGGCCCCGCCTCCTGGAGGCCGGCACAGCCCAGCCGCGGACGCCCCCGGCCCGCTCACCTCTTGGGTCCCTACGATCTCTCTGTGTCGCCCCCGTGGGTGCCCCGCAGTTTAGTGGCCCGCAAGGTCCCCTACACCTCCTCCCCTGAGGATTCTAGAGAGTTCTGCCCCTGTTCCCAGCCCAAGCGCCGTGGAGGCCCCCACCCTCTGCGCTCTCAGCGACAGGGGACCGAGCGCCCTCTCCCTCCGCACTCACCGCCCGATCCCGGACGCGCACGCGCCACCGCCGCAGCCGCC
>NW_006408574.1:2544509-2559232 GCF_000296735.1 Chrysochloris asiatica | reverse complement strand
AGGGGTGGGCTCCAGGCCAGGGGGACTCCCCAGGGCCAAGCCCACCACCCCGCTCTGACCCCGCCCCCAATTCGCAGACGGGGAGACTGAGACCCCGTCAGCTCTTCAGTTTCTTTGGTCAGTGAGTCAGCTTGTACTTGGGCCTGTCGACGCAAACTCTGTCCCCCGAGTGTCCCTGCCCTCCTTCCCCCCTTTCCCCCCCCCGCCCGAAGTACCAGAGCCCCAGCAGTGAGGCACTAGTGGGCCGGCTAAACAGACCACATGGGGCGTTGTACTGACCACCTTGGTTCGCTCTCACCCCAACCCCCGGCCATCAAAGCCACCAGACAGCAATGACTTATCCAAGACCACAACAGGCCTCAGATGTGGGCGTTCCTCACTGCCCACCATGTGATTGTTGTGTTGGTGTGGAGGCTGACCACTGGGAACTGTTCCCAAGAAGCCGTCCTGCGTGGTGGATGGCTGGTTAGTCGCCGCCACTGTCGGTATTTGTCAGTATTTCTGTTACTGTGGGGTCCCGGACATGTAAACCCGTGTTGGCGCCGGGATAGGCCCTTGTGTTTGGGCTTGTGGGCACTGCCTAGGTTGGTGTGGGGGGCTCTCACCTGGTGTGGGGGGCTCCGTCATCCCATGGAGACTGGTATTGATTCCTCTTCAGGCCGTGAGGGGTGGGGTTGCAGGTCAGAGGTGAGTTTGCGTCAGAGTGACCACCTTGATGTCCAGGGGCTGGGCTGATGAAGATCTCAGTCTGCAAGGGTCCCATAGTCCCCTGCCCATGAGAGTAGCACCCCTCCCCCCCTTCTCAGACAGCTCACACCCTCAGCCATGGACAGGTACAGCCTTTCCCCTCTGCGGCTCGGTACCCTAAGTCCTGGGGTAGAGTGAGGGTGTCAGAGGGGAAGCGTCATCTCACCAGCCTAGTGACTAGAGGCCTGTCTGAAGAACATGCCTCCCCCTCCTTCAAAGGCCACTGCCCCTGGGGGCAGATGGGTCTGAGGGGTGGTTGCAATGGTTGCCTGACACCTACAACTGTGTCTGGGGGACCCTGTCTTGGTGTGGGGAGGGGGCAGTTCTCTTCCATCCCAGGCAGTAAAGGGTTAAGAGCAGGCTCAAGAGGGAGTGGGTGAGAGAGCTTGAGCCCTGTTCCCTGGCCTGTCCTCACCCCCTCAGCTGTGACCCACTGGACTCAGCAGATCCTGTCCAATGGTCCTGATGTTACAATGGGGAAACAGGCTTCTTTGGGGGATGTGACGGGTGCCAGGTAGGGGAGTGGACCCGGTGGGTGGGGAGGGGGGCAAGAGGCTTTTCCAGGGCTCAGGTGGGACCTGACACCCTATACCCCCAAGCTTGAGTCCCTAAGTGAGCTGGGTAGGAGGTGGGACCCCTCCTGGTCCCGTGTTCAGCACCTCCTGACTAAGGCACATCCCAGTGGTAGACTTGGCTTTGGGGGTCCCTCCTCCTGGGCTGATCTCCCAGGCCAGCACCCGTTGCCCCCAAACCCCCACTGGAGTACTGACTAGATCTTGGGGAATCTGAAGAGATCCCCTTCCCCTGGCACACCCCAGACCTCCACTGAGGGAGACTGAGCCCTCACATCCCCCGGGACAGCTCCCCGGGACAGTGGGGTGGAGCTGAGACTCTGGGGAAGGGGATACAGAGCTCATCAGAGCTGTCCAGCTCAGGGGGACGGCAGCTGCTGGGCAGCCAGGGGTTAAGTGTTGGAGTCAGGTAGTGGGATTGAAATCCAACTGAAGCCCCACTAGTTGGCACCCCTAGATAAGGAACCTCAGAATCCCCTCTGTGCTTGTCAGCTGAGCTACACATTCTGAGCTCAGACCCTCCCGCCTGCTCCCAGGCCACCCTGGCATACCTGATGCGGCCCAGGCTTCACCTCTGCCATCGCTGCCTTGTTGGGCATCAGGCCCGCCTGCCCGGCCCTCCCGCCTGGCCCGTGGGCTTGAGCCCCCATCCCTGCTTCACTCAGCTCAGGCTCCGGCAGGGAGGCGTCTCCCGGGCGGGAAGGGTGGCTTTTTATGCTCCCAGCCCGTGTAAATCAGGATTGGGATGGGCCCTTCCCGGCCGGACTTCCTGCAAGTGTTCTCTATTGATAAGGGGATCTGTTAGCAGAACAAACAGGAGGCAGAGGGGTGGGGGTGGGCGCCGGAGACCAGGAGGGTGCGGGGGGGCGGTGGGGTGGTGAGACAGGGAGCATCCCCCTCCCCGAGACCTTGGATCTACCAGGGACAGCGTTGTACTTTGAGATGGAGCCCTCCAAGTGCATGTTTGGGGGTGGGGACACACCCCAGTACTAGACAGAGGCACCCTCTGAGCTGAACCACAGACTTCGTTCTGTGACTCTAGACCCCAGAACATCCATCTGCACCCCCAGATGTATCTGACAGTGTAGAAGTAGCCATGCAGGGTCCAGCAGAAAGGGGCCAGGGATGGACAAGGCAGGCTGGGGGCTCCAAGGACAGCCTGCTCTGTGGATACACGTCTGGATGGTGGTGCTGGGAACAGATACTAGCTCAGAGACAAAGGTTTCTTCCAGGATCTAAGCTGCTTGCCCTTGGAAAGGGTTTCCAGTGGGCGGTGAGCTCCCTGCTCTTGGAGGTGTGCAAGTGGGGTGCTCAGCTGGGGGCACCTGGGACCCTGAGACCCCCAGCCCTACCTCACAGGGGTGCTTGGGGCTGAGGGGGTCTTCTCGGCCCTCTTCTTCCATGGCCCCTATCTTTTGCCCCAGTAGACTGAGGGGTATAGAGTGGCACCTTTAGGTAGACAAAGGGGGTGACACTGTGGACTGGGGGCTCATGTTGGCCTCAGGCATGTCGCTGTTCCTCCTGATAGGGACAGCTTCTGTAATGGGGGACTTAGGTAGCTCCTCCCTTCATATGAAGCAGGGGGTATATGGCGCTGACAAGCTGAAGACCACCCAGGGCACCTGACAAATCCAATTTACCTAAAAGACAAACCCTGCTTCCGGGTCACCCCCTCATGCCTGTGGATGGCACACTTTCATTTCTAGCCCTGAGGGTCTCAGTGCACCCCAACCTCCCTCTAGCCCCTCCCCCCCCCCAATCTGGATGGCCAGGGTCAAGAGGGAGGCCAGAGTGCCTTGGGAAATTCCCCATTGGCCTGCTGAGGACAGACGGGAAGCCTCACCCCACTTGTCAGGGATCATAGTCCTTGTGTCTGCCCCCCGACTCTCCCTGCCCAGGAATGACACTGTCCTATGGGACTTCTCCTCTCTGAGCCTCACTTGCCCCATCTGTTCAATGGGGACAGTGAGGTGGTCATGCTCTGACTGGCAGAGGCTGCTTCTGGTACTCGCCTTGTTGGTCCAAGCATGGAGGGGAGGTCTCAGGGTCTGGCAGAGGTGCCCCCACCCAAGGCTGTCAGATACAGCCCCACCCCCAAATTTTCCCAGCCAACCACACTGGCAATCTGGGAATCTGGCCCTCATCCGAAAGGCCACCCCTTGTTTCCCCACCCAAGGGCCCATCCGCCCAGGATGGCGTGTCTGCAGAGTACTCCTGCCTGGGATTAAGGGGATGTGTGCCCCAGCCCCAGAAGTACCCCCTGCCTATTTTCTAACCATGCACATCATGGTGGGCAAGCTGCACCCAGCAGCCCCTTCTGTGGACACTTGGGGAAACTGAGGCTCAGAGATGGAAAGGGCCCATCAAGACAAAAGCCCCTCTCTGTCTTGTCCTCTTGTTCTAAGTGACCCACCTGGCCACCCTAGCTGCCAGCCCTGTCCTTAGCAAACATGTGAGTGGTTAATGAGTGTCATGGAACTTTCTAGAAGCCATGCCATGGTGAACAGTGAGTTAGTTGTGTGAGGGAATTTCAGGAGTGGAGAAGGGAGACAGGCTGGTGGATTGGGTGTTTCCCTGGCGTGGAAGCGGGAGGTTAGGGCCTAGATTCTCCCTAGATGCCTGAATGTTAGTCGGGATGGGCTCCTGCCCTCTGCTGCGCATGGATCACCAGGTCTCTCCCCCTGCTGTGATCAGGACCACCTCTGCCCCCCTTCTTTACTGTTGCAGTCTTTGAAGTTGTTAAATGCTGTCGAGTGGGTTCTGACTCATAGTGACCCTGTATAGGGTTTCCAAGGAGCAGCTGGTGGGGTTGAATTGCTGAATTTATGGTTCGAAGTCCAGTGCTGATCCTACAGCACCTCACCAGGAGCTGGGCCAAGTCACCTCACCCCAGCCCCAGCCCCAGCCCCAGCCCTATCCCCAGCCTCAAGGAATACAGGGCCCTGTATTCTGGGCCCCTCCAGTGCCTGGAATCCCTTCCGGCACAGTTATGCCAAATCCCCAGACAAAGGCACAAGAGGTAGGGTGGAGTCCCATCTTCAGCCTAGTGTCCTCAGGCATGTCAGGAGAGGATAGGGTTGGGTGCAAGTCAGGGACCCTGTTAGACTCCGGGAGGTACTGGCTGTGAATGGGCTGGGGTCTACAGAGGGCTGGGGAGCCCATCCCAGGATGGGTGCCCCAATGGACAGAGCTCTCTGCTCATGGGGCAGACTAGGGCCCCCGCACCGGTCCCACTCCTCTTCTCACCATCCTGAGTCTGCCCCAGGTGTTACCCAGACCTGCATCTCCATCTTTGGCCCCTCCCCGACAACAAGGCCCACCCAGAGTTGTGTATGTGGTGGTGGTGGTGTGGGGGGGTGGCCCACCATCCCAGCGTCCATCCACCTGTCCTCTCCTGAGCCACTTGGAGCTTGGAGCCATGTCCTGCCCACTAGTGGAGCAGAGGCTGCTCTGGCTCGGCTCCAGGTTGCCCATGCTGGGCCTCAGTTTCCCCATTCGCCTCAGTAAGGGTCATAGCTGCTGATGGTGAGGGAGACATGTTATCTTACCTCCTCAGGTCCAAGTGAGTTGATCAGGTCTGGGCGTGGCAGGGGTCGGCCCTCCTGGGACCCCTCACCTCTGAGCTTTGGGCCCCTGCAGCCCCAAGAGGAGGTGGACTGAGACCCCAGCAGAGGCTAGGGTGGGCATCCCAGGAGCCGGGCTGTAGGAAGGAAAGACAGACTTTGCAGGGGAGAGATGGGGCTTCCTGTTTGTCCCTGAAGAGGCTGCTGCATTGGACAGGATGCGCCTCCCTGACTGTCCCAGTGGGCCCTGGGCCCTGGGCCACACAGCTTGTCACACCTGCGCTGGACTGGGCCCCATACTTGGACAGAGGTTGGGGCAGGGATGACAGGTTCGGCAGTCTCTCTGTCCCACTGTTGGAAGGACCACTGGCAATGCCTCACTCACGTACTGCGAGGAGAGCTCTCCATTCCTCAGCTCAGGCAGCCGAGCCTCATGGGTGTCTGGCAGACAGGTGGACCCCTATACCCTCCTCTCCTGGCTGTTCCCTGGCCTCCCTCTCCTAGGGGTTACACAATCTTTCCATTGTCCTCCCTCCGCTCCGCTCAGACCTGGGGAACGCCTGTGGCCCCTATATTAGGTGACCAGGATGATACCACAGCCTGCTCCCAGACTCACGTGGTCTCGCCTTTTCCCTACATGCTGCCTCTCAGAACTTTGTAAAGGATGACATTAGGTCTGTCCCTGACATGCCCCCAACACTACCTCCTACGTCAAGCTCATGAAACCTGGGTCAGGGGGCACTTAGCGCTGTGACATGCTTGTGTGACTGCCACCACAGCTGTCCCCCTGGGGCATCCCCGTGTGTGCTGGGCCCCACAGCACATGTCCTCATGGCTGGTTAATGCTCGCCGGGAGGCCAGACCCAATGCACAACGACCTCGGAGGTGTTCTGGGCTTCTTGGGGCCAGAGTTACTTCCAAACTTCACATGCCTCCTCTTGGCAGATGTAGGGAGAAAGCTCTCCTGGGTCTTAGGACAGAAGACCTGGTCTGGGAGAGATGACTGCCCCAAGAATCCTCCAGCCAACCCCCAGCGGTGAAATGTTGTCTGCTGCTCACACACTCGCCCACACTTGGAAGTCTCATCCTCTATATTTTAGCCATTCCTGTGTTGTTGTACCTTTAACGTAGGAGCAGGAGGGAATTTGTAGTTTTGTGCAGTATCTTTTCCCTTCTCCTTCTTTATTGTTATTATCCGTTGTAATGAACAGTGACCCCACGTGTAACAAATAGTGCGGAGTCGGCTGGAGGAGGTGATGGGTTCTAGTCTGCCTTAGTCGGGAAGCCCCTCTGGAACCTGCTCACCGTGACTGACCCTCCTGGTACTGGAACCATGGTGGAGAGTTTGCAGCCTCAGCATGTCACCCTGACAGGCAGGGGCTGGGAATGGAATTGGGGTGATGTTGGACAGGCATGCTGAAAGTCCCATGGACTGCCAGAAGAACAAACAAATCTGTCTTGGAAAAAGTCCAGTCAGAATGCCAGACTTTGTCTTTCATATTTGGGCATGTTATCAGGAGGGACCAGTCCCTGAAGAAGGACATCGTGCTTGTTAAAGAGGACGGTCAGCAGAAACAATGAGAGCAGCAACAGACTTAGATGTGACCACAGTTGTGAGGGGGATGCTGGACAGGGCAGTGTTTTGCTCTGTTGTGCAGAGGGTCGCTGAGGTGGAACTACCTCTATGGTACCTAACAATGACAAATTTGGGGTGGCCGATGGGAGCCTAGGCCAGTTCACCGAGCAGGCAGCCTGTGAGAGCTGAAACTATCCCTTTGATGACTGGATTTGGAGTCTGGTGTGATCCCACTTTCAGGGACTTTGGGGCCGGTACAGGGACACATTCAGACCATCAGGCAGTGGGGATTGGGGCGGGGGGGCTGTGTGTGTGCCTTGCTCAGGTGGGCCTGACCCTACACATTGGGGCCCCATCCCGTGTTGTGGCTGAGGCCTGGGGTCACCCTTGGGGTCTTCATGAACAAGGGGGTCCAATGGACTCAGGTTCCTCCCAGGGCTGCAACCTCCTTCTGAAACCCAGGCTGTGGAGGTTGTCCCACCCTCCTGAGCGTCTGTGGGGCCCAAGGAAGGGGGTCCACTGCCCCTCCCTGTGCCTGGCGCCTAGACGGAAACCCCGCTCAGGGTGGCCCCCCGACAGGACAGTGGTTAAAGCAGAGGGGAAAACACTTTATCTCAGGGGTTGGGGGTGGGTCCCCGAGTTCCAAGAATGCTGCTGTTGGCGGGTTAGGCAGAGGTAGAAGAGGCCCCCAGGCAGCCTGGTCTGCAGCCCCCCCCCCAGTGCCCACCAAGGATAGCCGGGAGCCCCCCATCTCGCACCCCAGTCCCAGTGGGAAGATCCAGTTGTGTGTGGCTCAGCACAGTCATTGGGGAAGTAATGAGAGCATGTGAGGGGGGCGGTGTGAAGGATGCTGAGCACTCTGCCCCCCCAGGGACCGTCCACCCACCTGCTGAGCACTCAGGGGTCACTCAGACCCTCCCAGGCGTCTGCTCGAGGCCTAGTTGACTGTGCAGGAGGACTCTGTGGAGTCCCCCCACCTGAGCAGGCCCAAGCCTCCCTCCACCTGGGGGCTGTCTGTTGATCCCAGCTGGGAAGGGGGTGGGAGTCTCACTGGGACTCAGCCTCTCCTGACGGTTGGCATGAGCCTCCCTGAAGGCCAGGCCTCAGGTGCCGCGAAGACTTGGCTCCTTGGTTCCTCAAGTGTCAGGTCAGGGCGTGAGTCCTGGGGAGGCCCCGGGATCTCTGAGGGGCTGTCATTCTGCACACAGCTCGGTGACTCTGGGGGCAGGGGAGGGTCCATAGCGTCCATCAGATTCTCAAAGGGGCCTGTGACCGACTCCCCATCCCAGAGTCCCCTCCTCCAGCCCTCGCAGTACTCCACCCCCCCACCCCCCAAAAAAAACTACCAAGAGAAAGAAAAGACAGGCCCCTGGCACTGGCTAGGGCCAGAAATCTCCGTTTCCTCAGGGCCAGGAAACAGGAAGTGAGTGTGCAGCTGAGAACAATAAAAACCCCTTCCCCTCCGGAGGGAAGAGGATCAACGTCAGGGTGCTGGGGCCAGAGTGGAAGAAGAAAGGCTGTGTGGGGCATAAAGTTAGTCTGGGTCCTCTTCCTGCTGCAAAGCCAAAAGGCCCATTGTTCAGAGGGGCTGGGAAGCTCTGCCACGTTGGGCACCTGAGACCAACTTCATGGCCATCACCCCAGCCCCCCTTTCCCCTATGGGTAAACTGAGGCCGCGGGAGGGACCGAGCTTGGTGCGAGGGATGAAGTGTCCCAGGCCTCTTGCATCTTGATTCTGCAGCTACAGAACTAACTTCTGCTGACCTGATCAGAACCGTGTCCCTTTGTGGGAACCCCGCCCCCAATATGCCCCATGAGCTGCCAGGTCTCAGCCCCCGCCTCCCCCCACCTCCCAGCTCTGGAGCCCCTTTCCCATCCCACCCTTTTAGGCTCCTGCCGCTGTGATGAATATTCATGTCCATGTGGCTGTCTGAGTCCCTGTTTCCCAGTCTCCTGGGTCCTCAAGTAGGCGTGGATTGTAGGGTCTTGGGGACCTGTCACATTGTTTCTCACGGAGTCGAGGTTCTGATCACAGCCCACTGTCCGGCCAGTAGGGACAGCTGGTGGGCTGTGTGAGGAGGGGGCAGGGTCCCATGCACAGGAGCAGGGTTAGGACCTGTTGGAGGTGGCAGGGCTGCCCAGAAGGTACCAGGGCCACCCCAGGACAGTCAAGCTGTCCCGCTTCAGCACCTGGACACTTCTGCACCTCACCATAGTGAAAGCCTGGGTGATGTGCCCAGGGTCACCAGCCCTTGGTGCCTCAGTTTCTGCTCCATTACCCCAGATGACACCACTTGTGTGTGCCGGCCCCATGCCAAGCCCACTGTCAGGTTTGCCTCCTGAATTCTCACATCAGCTGGCAAGGTGGGTCTGCCACAATTCCTACTTTGCCAGGAGGAAGCTGAGGTGGCCAAGTGGCCACCCCGAGTCCCCCAGATGTTCAGCATCCTCTCCTGTCTGCTGCTCCGGTTCTGGGGCCCCACGTGACCCTGGATCACTGGTCTGTGGGCCTGGGTCCCTGCTCTTCCTCTGTCCACACCTCCCCCAGGCTGCTCCCAGCAGTGGGTCCCCCACCATCGCCCTGCACCCCACCCCAAACCCAGTTCCTGCGTGACTGACATTCCCCAGCCACAGTCGAGCGTGACCCTGTGAAGGTAGTCTGGGAACCACAGGTTCAGAATCAAAAGCTTTGATGGGATGCCATCGGCCCCTCCCAAGTCCTGGCTGGGGTTCCACTAGGGACCCACAAGAAGAGCGCAAGTTTTTGTGCACTGGGGCTACCGCAGCAAGCTGCCATCCTGGCCCTGGGACACCAGCAAGTCTCTTAGCCAGGGTGCCCCCAGGACCCCCGGGATCAATGGCAGTTTCCTGACCCAACCCCTGCAGGGAACAGTGACCAGACCCTCCAGCCACACCTGGGCAGCTTGTTGGAGGAGAGACCACCATGCCCAGGGCCAAGAGGGTCTCAGCCAAATTGGGTAACACGAGGGAGGGTTCAGGAAGGTCTGTTACTGTTATTGTTGGTGGTGTTGTGATTATGGGCCACAGGAACACCGCCACCTCTAGTCAGCTAGCCCCCAAGAAAAATGTCCAGAGGAGAGACTCCCCCGCATGCTCTCCTTTTCTGCAGATAAGGAGCGAGGCAGGGCATCTGCAAGGGAGTCTGGTCTTCCACGGGATGCCACCCAGGTGCCGGCGAAGACGCATGTGCCTTCTGCAACCCTCCTGGGGCCACAGCCGGCCTTCCCAGCCCCCCCACCCCCCACCCCCGCTCCCAGTGGCCTTCCTGGAAGGTGGAACTGGTCCCTAGGCTAGTCCTCCTGGCCGCACCAGGACCAGCGATGGCTGACGATGGGAAGGCCGCTCTGGGCCTGGCGTGATTCCTTTAGATGTCATTTTATCTGGAATGCCGATTGGGTCTTCAGAGGTGTCAGAGAGAAACTCCACCTGGCCCTGTGGTGCTGTGGGAAACTGAGGCACTGGCAAGGACAGAGCACTTGCTGTATCTCACAGGCACTCGGGCCGAGGGACTGCGTGTTTTAGGTCAATGTGGGTATTGTTGACTGACTCATGGCCCCATACACAACAGAACCAAGTGCTGCCGGTCCCGAGCTGTCTCCACGGTTGTTGGTGTGCTGAGTTAACTTCTGTGTGCACTGTGTGTCTCAGTGCTAAGCTGCGGTCTGTAGGGTTTTCACTGCCTGACGTTTGCAAGCAGATTGCCAGACCTTTCTTCCTATTCTCTGGAAGTCTGGGAGTTCACCTGAGTGACTGCTGACAAAGCTCCCAGCAGCCCTAGAACCCTACAGTACAACACACGGACAGGCAGTGATGGCGGTGGGCGTCGCCAAGAGATACCATGTTAGTGGACATTCAGATGTGTGACTTCACCACCAAGAGAGAGACCATTTCCATGTTCCATGTCCCCAGATCAGACTTTCAGAACCTCCCATCTGTCTGGGGCCCCCATCCATGCGCCCGGGTTCAGATCATCTGTGTTGTCGTATGTCTGTGGGGCATCTGTTTATTGCTGGGCCCTGCTTACTGGCATTGCCCTGTGGAAATTCAAGCACGCAGAGCAGGAGTGGCAGACACATGACATATTTAGGGATGGGCACATTTAAGGGTCCCTGAGGGCACCCCAACTTGTCTTCTCTGCACATACTTGTGGGCTCAGAAACAAACAAAACCGTTCAGGTGGGGACCACAGGGTCTGGGGTCTGTAACTCTCCTCCCGGCCCAGGTCTGGCACCGGTCCTCAGTCAGGGGCAGCTCCCTGAGCTCTCGGGGGTGGGTAAAGGACTCCGGGGGGCCACCAGACTTGGTGTGGCTAAGGGCTGTGGCACATACACATGCTGTGGGGCGGCCTGTCCTCTCTCCCCTGGTGCTGGACTGTGGCCATTGCTGTCATGCTAGGCCAAGGAGGCCTAGGAAGAGGGCCCCTGTGGGCAGTACACGCTGGACTGGGAGATGCCCCTCAGGGGAACGTTGTCAGTGTTGAGGCCCCAAATTCTGACTGGGTCAGGGCTGACCCTGCCATTTGGGGCCTCGAGCCCCTCCTGGGCCTGGCCTGGACCTCAGAGCAGAGGGGAGGGGGACCAGAGGGGCCGGGGAGGAAGGGGTTGCAGGCTCCTGCCTGGCAGGAAACACTGGCTGAGCTGGGACAAAAGGCGGACGTGCGGCCGGCCATGTGTGTCCGCTTATCGGGACCTGCACTCCGCAGCCCCGCCAGCAGCGGAAACGCTCTTCTCCCGCCTTCCTGGCCGGTCAGCCGCATGGGGCGCCGGGAGGCTGGGCTGGGGGTGGGAGGGCACGCCCCTGGAAGCCTCTGCCGCCCTGTTGTCAGCTTCGCTTCCTTGGGCTCGCAGTGCTGAGGTTGGAGCCAGCTTGACCCCAGTTGTCAGATGAGGATGCTGAGGCCCAGCAGGCACGTCCTGTCTGAGGTCAGCAAACAGATGCAGTCCTACGTGTGTACTGACACCCCGCTGGTGACTGATGACGCCCCTACCTGGCAGAGATCCGGCTGCCAGGAAGGAACCCGCTGGAGAGGAGCTGAGCAGCCCCAGGGCACAGCTCAGGTTGGGGTGCTATTACCTGGGGTGTCTGTCTCTCACAGCCCACGCACGAGATGGTACCTCTGAGTGTGTCTGCTGGATACCAGCGTCCCTCCTGGAGTGGCAGGGAATGGGGGAGTCCCAGGACTCCCTAACCCTGTGGTCAGGTGTCTCTGTTTAGCCAATGAGGAAGCCCTAAAGCCAAGCCCTCCATCTGGTCAGACTCCTTGCCTGAGGCTCCCAATCCCGGCTGTCCCCTGGTGGGCTAGGGTCAGCTGTTAGGGGCAGGGCATGCGTTCAAGGATAGAGTTGTAGGTCACCTGGCAGGTGGGGGCCTTGAGGGAATCCAGGACCACGAGCCCCTCCAAGACCCTCTACCCTTGAGCTGGCTCTCTTGAACCTCCTTTGCCTGACCCCAGATTTGTGGGGTCTGAGCCAGAGGCTGCTCTGCTCTGAGGAGGGGGCCTGGCTGGACCTCCAGCCCCAGGCCACATCCGTGCTGACTACCTGGCTGGGGCAGGTGTCGGCTGGTCCTTCCCTCAGCTGTTTGCCCATCCGAGCTCTCCCTCCCTGCTACCTCCTAAAGGAAGCAGGAGCAGGAGGAGGGGACTTTGCCCTCTGTGGCTTGTTGGGCTTGGAGGTGACAACGGCCCCTGGCTGCCAGCTCCAAGCCCAGGGGTGGGCTGACGGCCCAATTCATCAAACATGACTCCAGCATCCCCTGATGGTGGATTTTTGACAACCTTCAGGTGTCTCCCCGGTAGAACGGCTCAGGTCCCTCTGTGGTGGAAAGGGTCTTCTAGTACCCACGCTGCTATAGACTCCCAACCTTTTCTGAGGCTGATTCTCATTTACCAAACAAGAGGGTAGGCTAGCCCTGCCAGTAATATCAAGACCCCTGGACCGCAGATTAAAGGGTGGGCAAACAGGGCAGCAGGCCTTATGGGGGGCTCCCTGCCAGGCCTCTTTTCTACATGAGGACAGGGGCCGCAGTGGACTCCCAGGTTTGGTCCCCATGACCTGTGACTTCTCATGCTAGTTGCTCTACAGCCAGAGCTGTGTCAGGAATGAGGGACCAGGGTCACAGGAAGGAAGGGGGAGCTCCTCTCTGACCAAAGTCCTCGTCCCAGCACCTGCACTGGGAGCTCTTCCCGTGGGCCTCGTGTGCGTCTGGCCATCTGTGGGCCATGGAGTGTGAGCCTGTCCAGGCCTCAGTCAGCTGGAGGTGGTGTGTGCGGCTCAAAGGGCACGTCCCCCAGGCCCTGGTTAGCCTGAGGCTAATTTGAGAGGCCACTGACCTCATGCCTTGGTGCAGCTCAGGAAGTGCTGGGCGGGCTGGGAGAGCCCAGGCGGTCACTACAGCCTGATGACCACTGAGACCAACCCCAGTACAGGACACTCTCAGGGCTAAGACTGTCTGCACTGGTTGTCACCTCATGCTGGGGGCTCAGACACAGCCACTGACTGGCGCTCAGGGTCCCCAAATACTGGGACACGCCCCCTCCTCCCTCCCCCTCCTCCCCTTAGACTCAGGAGTCCCAGGAGGGGGGCGTGGTTCATAGAACTTCCCAGGTGGATGGACTCCTCTCTCATACCCACTCCTCGGCACCCAAGCAAGGGTCATCAGTCTCCACCCCCATCCTGCTGCCCTCCCTATAATATAGCCATCAGGTATGGACAGCCACCTGGATGTGAGTTGATTGGACGCAGCCTCTGGTCACAGCTGGCTGCAGTTCACACACTGTCCACAGGGTGGCGGTGTCACCCCATGAGGACCAGGACTTTGCGCCACAGCTGTTCAGGCGCAGCCAGCAAGGGTTGGGCTTTGGGGGATCCTGGGCCATGTCCCTCTGATAGGCATAGTAAACCATGTGATTGTCAGATTCACGATGGCCAATACCAGTCCATTTCAGCTCACTAATGTCTAGGATATTGATGTTTATGCGTTCCATTTCATTTGTGACAATCTCCCATTTTCCTAGATTCACACTTCGTACATTCTGTACTCCAATTATTAATGGATTTTTACAGCTGTTTCTCTTCATTTTGAATTGTGTCCCATCAGCAAATAAAGTTCCCAGGGTCTTCCCTCCATTCACATCATCACGGTCAACTCTACTTTGAGGAGGCAGCTCTTCCCCAGTCGTATTTTGAGAGCCTTCCATCTTCCGGCACTAGATCTGACAATATTCTAGTGTTCTTCATTATGTTTCAATATTCAAGATTCTGGTGCAATAGTGTACCATTGCAATTCACTCAGAAGTCATCTGTCTCGCCTTCTTCCTAGTCTGTCTTAGTCTGGAAGCTCAGCTGAAACCTGTCCACCATGGGTGACCCTGCTGGTGTTTAAAATATCCATGGTATAGCTCCCAGCATCACAGCCACAGACACGCCACCACAGTACGACAGACAGACAGACGACTGGTGGGATTCAGACAGAAGCCATATTTAATAAAATGCACAATTTCAAGTGTAAACGTGTTCATAGCCGTGTAACAACCACCACAGTCCACGGAGAGCTTCATTGGCTGTTTCAGAAGAGATCGCCAGGACTTTCTTCATAGTCTGTCTTATGACTGGAAGTCCCACGGAAGTCTGCCTGGCATCAGAGTGGCACAGGGTGAGTGATGGCTGCACCCAGACGTACTGACCCAAGTCTTCAGCATGGAAGGCGAACAGTCTCCCACGTAACCACCACGCTACCCCAGGCCAGTCCAGGTATGATGCTGAAGAAGCAGCAATGGACTGCTAATGAACCCCCCAGCCGGTCTGTGAAAGCCAGGGTCACTATGAGTCAGGACCGACTCAATGGCACCTAACAACAACAACAATCCCCAGACCAGTTGTGTATCCCCGCACCTGGTGGAATACACTGAGTGATCGTGCACGGTTAGCCAACCTTGCATTCCCGGAACAAACAGCATGAAGAAGGTATGGCTTGATTTGATGTGCTGCATGAGTATTTTGAGAAGAATTTTTGTGCATTTGGTCTGAAATGTCCTTTTCTTCTGATGTTTTGTCTGGTTTGGTCTCAGGGTAATAGTTGTTGTTGTTAGGTGCCATCAAGTCAGTTCTGACTCACGGAGGCCCTATGCATGACAGAACAAAATACTGCCCGGCCTAAACAAACAATAAATAAGGGGGAATCTGATGCAGACCATGCAGACCCGGTCAGGAGGTCAAGACCCTGTGGGCACAAGCGTTGTTGACC
>NW_006408574.1:2523171-2544253 GCF_000296735.1 Chrysochloris asiatica | reverse complement strand
GGGGATTATAATCAATGTAATGAAACAAGCTATATGAATGGTTGAATGTGAAGCTGATGATGTGCCCTGTAAACTTTCACTCAATCCACAATAAAAACATTTAATAAAAACAAAACAAAATCCTGCCCGGCCCTGGGCCTTCCTCACAATTGTTACACTCGATTCCATTGTTGTCGCCATAGTGCCAATCCATCTTGTTGGGGGTCTTCCTCTTATTCGCTGACCCTCCACTTTAGTAAGCATGATGTCCTTCTCCAGGGACTGGTCCCTCCTGATAACATGTCCAAAGCATGAAAGACATACTTCTAAGGAGCACTCTGGCTGTACTTCCAACACAGATCTATTGGTTCTTCTGGCAGCCCATGGCACTTTCAATATTCTCCTCCAACACCACAACCCTTGTGATTTCCTTTAAAGTGTGTTACTGTGCAGAGACCTAACTGGAGTTTATTTCTAAATCGTCAGCGACGATCTCTGTGATTCCAGGTCTTCGACGTGCACTGATATTGTTTTGAGACCCAGGCTGTGGTCAGCTTGGTACCGAGCAGCATGTACTTGGCAGGAACTTGTATGCTGTGGGTTTCATATGTTCTATAAAGTCCGGCGGGTTTTCTGGGTCTTCATCCATCAGCTACTGACAGAGGAGCGTTAAGGTCACCAACAACAACAGTGGCTTGTTTACTTCTTCCTTGAGCCCTTTCCATTTTGACTGACATGCTTTGCAGCACTGACTCTGAGCACGCATGCATTTAGCAACAGATGCGGTTCGCCATGAAACATTCCACCTTCCCTTAGGAGCCCTGGCAGCCAGGCCCTGATGGGTTGGGTCCAGCGTCGTATCTTGGTGGGGGTTATCTCTGCATGCCCAGCCTGGGGCCCACTCTCCAAACCTTTCCGGAGATAGTGTAGGCTCTCAGCTCCCAGAATTAAGAACTTTCTGTTGTCCATGCGCAGACTGCTTTCAGATTCCCTTTGGCTCCTGGAACACACTGGTGGTCACCCACTTCACAAATGAGTACATGTTCAGGGGAGTGCTGGGTAGGACCTGACAGCATTGAGTGGTACCCCAAAGCCCCGCTGAGGCTGGCGTTAGAACGTGTCAGTTCAGGGTGATGGGGAGTTGCCCTCCATCCTGGGGAGAGGGTCCCATGACCCTGACCACGTGACAGTGGTCTGGCTGCTTGGGGGCAGTAGTAATCTCTGTTTGGGCCCCCAACCCCTGTGTGTGGTGAGCCACACCAGACAGTGAGGGTGGATGGAGGGGGGGTTCGAAGGCTCCCCCGCACTGGGCCACTGCAGCAGGGCAGGGAAGACTTGGTCCGGAGCAAAGCCTTAAGGACAGAAGCTGACCCAGAGAGGCGACTGTCTTTGGTCCACCTGCCTGGTGAACCTGGGTCCCTGGGAGGAGCAGATCTGTGCTAGGATCCAGGAGGCACATGGGGGCTACCAGACTTCGAACTCGAGCTCTGGGTCCTAGCCCCAGAGTTTCCTTGGGGATTACTGTCCGCACCCAGGATTCAGGGCTCCCAAAGTCTCCACGAGGCCAGGCGCTTCACTCCGGGCACCCAAGCGCGGGTTAGGGGCTCGTTGTGGACCCTACCTGTGCCACCGGACCCGGCTCAGCGTTGAGCAGTCCGCGGCCACCAGGGGGCAGTGCAACCCTACGAACGGCCCGTAGGCGCGTGTGCGCCGTTTGTTCTTAGCGCTGGAGAATCAGCCCCTACGCTCTCCCAGTTCTCTAACCCTCGTCCTGAGTCCCCCGGCCCCCAAAAAGCCCCTCCATCCGTAAGAGTTCCTCCTTGGGACCTCCTTCCTGAGCAAGCCCGCTCCTCCCGTGAATGTCTCCCACAAGTGAAAGGCCTCCAGGGCCCTTCCAGCATGAGCCCCTCCTCCATGTGAGATCCCCTCCCCACCCAACCCCGTTAGAACCCCTCCCCCTTACCTCCTCTACGTGAAAGCCCCTCACTCTAAAGCCAGCTCTCCACCCCCTCCTTGTTTGGGTGTACAAGCCCCTGTTTGGGTGCTTTCATGGATAGGTGGGCGCAGACCCCCAGTGCCCCCTTGGCCCACAAAGGGGTGCCAGGAGCTTGAGGACCGGGCCTGGTGAGGGGCGGGTGCTGTAAGGGGTGGGGGTAGCTATTTGCTGGAAGAGGCTGGGGGGACTCACAACAGCATAGGCCATCTTCCAGCCTCTGCTCCACTCTGGGGGTTTTGCCCCGCACCCCCCACCCTCTTCACACCAGAAGCCCTGCCAAGCTGAAGGCTGGTCTGGATGTGGGCACACTGCCTGTCTCCCCCTCAGCTTGGTGATTGTACCCCAGGTTTAGGTTATTTATTAAGCACCTGCAGGGGACATGGGAACGTAGTGGCAAGCAGGGGACATGGGAACGTAGTGGCAATGTGAGGCTTTGGCCTGCTAACTCCAAAGTCGGCGGTTCACACCCACCAGGTGTTTCTCGGGAGAAAGATGAGGCTTTCTGCTCCCATAGAGATTTACAGCCTCGGAAACCCCGAACAGGGTCAGTGGTGGTGGTGCTCTGGGGAGTCAGTTCCGACTCATAGTGACCCTGGATAGGGTTTCGGAGACTGTAAATCTTTATGGGAGCAGAAAGCCTCATCTTTCTCCGGCAGAACCACAGGTAGTGTCGACTTGCTCACCGTTTGAATGGCAGGCCAAATTGGAACCATTATGCTGTCAGAGTTAAGGGTTTTTTTAGTTAGGTGAGGGCAGGTGGGAGCAGCTGGGATGGGGGGCAAGGGTCTGAGAGGGGGTGAGCCATCAAGGGTCCACAGGTGGCAGGGAGCACAGGGTGGTCAGAGTGCTCATGGGGCCTTCCGGACTGCAGATTTAGGGGAGCCGGGCTGCCCACCTGTGGGACCCCTGTGGCAGGCCCTTGCTCCCTTGTGTGTGGGCGCTTTGACCCTGGACATCCAAGGTGGGGTGGGGTGTTGTTAACAAGGCTCAGGGAGTTTATGGCATGCCGGCCATCCTGAGCAGGAGTGGCTGGTCCCTAAGGGGCGTTTCTGTTATGTCAAGGAGGGTGGGTGGGCGGGCGGGGCAGTGCAGGTGTGTTATGTGCACCCAGCCCCCCCCCGCTCCCCCCCCCAACCAAACAAATCAGAGCAGCAGCATATGGTCAGCAGCAGGGCCTGTGTTGGGGACAGGCTTCCAGCCCAGCTCTGGAGACCAGGCCAGATCCCTGCTGCTCTGAGGGCTCCAGACTGGAAAGCAGGGGCAGAGCAGGTGACTGGCCAGGACTCATCTCCAGGGACCCCCCCCCCGACCAGGACACAGGGACCCCGGACAGACAGCCTCTAACCTATGATCAGCTCCTTCCAGAGGCCAGGTGGCCAAACCCAAACTTGTACACACACATGAAGGCATGTGTACCTGCCCACTCACATGCACACACATGTGCACACACACTATATAATACAAGTATATATGTTTGTGTGCCACACACCCACACATACAAACACATGTGCACACCTGACACGCACATAAACACACATGCAAGCATGTGTATATATGCCACCATCCACATGTATAAACACACACATGCATGCATGCATGGCACACACTTGAACACATGCACAACCCCCACCCATACACATGGATACACTCACACTCACGTACCCATGTATGCACACAAAATGCCCACATGTATATGAACACATGTATACATACCCTATACTCACATGTGCACATATGTACACACAACACACACCTGAACACATGGGCCACACACACTTACACAATACCCCCCATACACAGTGCACATACCACACTTGCACACTTACACCTCCCACATACACAAGGGGTGCCTGTACACACTATACACAGACCCAGATGTCGGCCCCCATGCCCCCCCCCCACAGTGCTAGTGAGGCAGGCAGTGGAGGGTGTCAGTTCTTGATAATGCCCCCCACCCCCAGGTGCAAAGCCAGGAGAGAGGGCTTACTTGGGAGCCTCTCGCCCAGTTTTCTCCCCCTGCAAATGGGATGGAAATTCTTGGAAGGGGGCTGGGAGTGAGGAGAAGAGTCCTGGCCCCTCCTCAAGAGTCCAGGACCCAGGCAGGCCCATAGGTCAGGGCTGCAGCCTACAGGCCTGCGCGGTCTCAGGGGCCCCCTCTGCCTCCTGTAATTGAGGGGCTGCTGGGGAGGGTGGGCAGGGCCATCAGCTCCCAGGCTAGAGGTCCTGGGAACAGCGGGAGCCGCAGGTGTGGAGGGGGATTGATGGTTGCTTCTCCAGGGAGCCAGGGAGGGAGGAGGGACCCCTCACCAGGTAGAGGGCCAGAGCCCAGGAGGGGTCCTGGGGAGAGCTCTGGAGTTGGGAAGCTGCCCCACTCTCTTCTCCCTCCTGGAGTGTTGCTAACACCTCTAATCCTAATGGCCACCCTGACCCCTGCCCACAATTCCTCCCTTTGTCTTTTGGAATTCAGCCTGGAGACCATCTTGCCAGCACTTCCTTGATGAATGAGGAAATGGAGACAGCAGTGGGGGCCCCCCTCCCATGTCTCCCACAGACAGCCAGGCCCGGGTACTGGCCCCACTGGCTGTAGCTGAAGTTCCCCTCTGTCCAGCAGCCCACTGACCAGCTCCTGTCTGACTCCTTACTAAACCCTCTTGGGTTCCCTCCTCTCCTCACCTCACCTCTCCAGCCCCGATACTCTCAGCTCCAAGGCCCAGCTAGAAAGACTCCCGTTTAGTTTAGAATCAGGAGACAAGATGTGTTCTGTTCACATGTCATGTCAATCCGTGTGTCCACACCCATGGCGTTCCATCATGTCACTTGTAATACTTTTTAATGATGAAGGTACTGAGAAGGGCAGATGTGCTGGGACCACCCTGGTCACTTGTGGTCAGTCCGGGCACAGCCGCCTGCCTTGGTGAGACTCAGTCTGATCAGTGTCAATGCCATTGGGTGACAACTGTGCCCGGCTCCTGGGAGGACCAGGGGTCCAGGACCACACGTCTTCCTGCCCACCGAGGTCTCCCTGCCCACCGAGGTCTCCCTGCCCATGGGGTCTCACTGTTTATTGAGACTCCGTGTCTGTGGGGTCTCGCTGCCCATAGGATCTTCCTGTATGTGGGATCCCCCTGCTTGTGGAGTCTCCTGTTCATGGCATCTCCCTGCCCCTGGGGTCTGTCTCCCTACCCCTGGAGGTCTCCTGGCCAGGTGCTCCAGGCTCCCCTGACTCTGCAGCCTGAGTTCCCCCCTGGGGAGCGGTTGGCAGGTACCCATCTCAGAGGTGACAGAGAAGGCTCCCTGAGCTGCTGGTGTCAGGACGAAGTTCCCAGGGGCCCCGGAACGGGGAAAACGTGGACGAGTTAGACCAGCAAACCCAGAAGGTATAGGGGCTCCCTGAGCTATGCAGCTGCCCAAGCTCACAGAATCTTCCAGAAGCAGATGTGCTATCATCAGGCTGTACCATCTGGTCCCAGCTGCATGGGTTTGGACTTAGGGCTCAGCCTGCCTCCTCCGGGGGAATCTACTCCCCCAGCCTCTGCAGCAGCATGAGGAAGGGGTCCTGATCTAGACCCAGCTCCTCCATGCCCCAGATACTCAGAGCTATAGGCCCTCAGGGATTCCCACATCCAGGTGTGGTCCAAGATGGCGTGGGGGTGGTGAGAGGGTGGTGGGGGGCATGGCCGTTTCTTGGGGTTTTCCTATGAGAAAGGTCCCTGGCCGCGCCTTCGTGGTGACTATCAGGAGCTTAGCACACTGCTAGGGAATGTCAACACGGCAAGGCTGCCAGCTGGCATCTGGTGCCCGGGCCCGTGGGGCTAAGGGGCCAGAGAAACTGAGTGCTATTTATAACCCAACTAGGAGAAGCAGGTAAGTATCATCCCCTCCCTGCTGCCCCCTGTGACCTCCAGTCCCGGTGTTTGAATTCTCGCTGGGCAAACAGAAGGCTGATAAGACCGGGATTAGAGGGGACACTTAGCTCTGAATAAACACAGCTTCTTCCTCTCAGACCTGCCAGGCCTCAAGGAGACATGAGCTGCTTGGGCCTTGCACCTTGGGGCTGCAGGCTGACCCTACCCTCGATGACCAAATGGCCCTGACACTCCTGCCAAGTGGCCTTCAGGAGGGACCCCTGCCCACCAGAGTGCCCTCCTCACCCCAGCATTGCCCTCCCAGGGTTTGGCTCCACCAGCAGCCACTTCGGCCTGGCTGACAAGTCAGAACCAGCTCCCTACCCGTGGGGATGTTGGTCACCACGGAACCCCTCCAGCCGGTGCCTCTGCAAAGAGAGCTGATGCTGTCCACCTTAGGGTTGCTGGGAAGAATGGAGGTGGAGGGATGATGAGGCCCACAGTGGGTGCTCAGTAAAGGTGGGCCCCATAGGTGAGCTGGCCTCCCCTCTCTGCACTGGCCTGGCGGCTCCTTCAGTCTTCCCCAGTCTGCAGCCTGGCCTCTCTCTGGATATGCTCCAGCTGGCCTGTAATTCTAGAGAAGGCATGTTCAGGGCCCAGCAGAGGGACCATCACCACCTGGATTCCTGTGTTCTGGCTGTAGTAATGAAGCTCTAGGTGGTCGAAGTCTGGACTCATGGCGCAAAAGTCCAGAGGCAGATAAAGCTGTGCTGAGTCCAAAAGAGATGACTGAAGCTCAGTCTGTGCTCGGGACCAGGGCTCAGCCTGTGCCTGGAATCAAGAGCTAATCTCTGCCTGGGATCAGGGCTCAGTCTGCACCTGGGATCGGGGCTCAGTCTGTACCTGGGATCGGGGCTCAGCCTGTGCCTGGGATCAGGGCTCAGCCTGTGCCTGGGATCAAGAGCTAATCTCTGCCTGGGATCAGGGCTCAGTCTATGCCTGGGATCGGGGCTCAGTCTGTACCTGGGATCGGGGCTCAGTCTGTGCCTGGGATTGGGGCTCAGCCTATGCCTGGAATCAGCGCCTCCTCAGTACTGGGGTTGGGGCTGGTCTGGGGGACTTATATCTTCTCTGGCAGTCCTGGGTCAAGTTGCTGCAGCTGAACTTTGCTTCCTCTCTGGATCAGTGCATTCTTGGCTGGCAGCCAGCGGCAGATTCCCGGGGGAGTGCTCCAGTTCCCGCCAGTCACATTCCCACGCCTGCCTGGGGGCTTGCCAGAGTGCAGTGGGGTGTTGAGGGGCTGCCTCTGAGAGGACCTGCCTCTGCCAACAACACTGGCCTTGAGCAGACCTGCGGGTCTTCCCCCACAACCTCCTCTGGAGTTGGTGCCCACCTCGCTGGTGAGGGGCAAAGAAGTTATGTATGTCTGGCAGCCTGTGGACCCACGTGGCCCGGCTTCTCCATTACCTCAGTTTCCCCATCTCTGGGCAAAAGAGAGGGGATGGAGCTAGACAGGGCTTTCCAAGATCCCTCATCTGGCCCTCCCATATACAGGGACCTGAGTCCCTCAGGGTCAGCAGGCAGGGTTAGACCCCAGGGAGGAGCCTGCTTGCTCTTCAAACTATAGGGCCGGGGATATAACACCCACAGCCAGCCTGACCCCAAACAGACTCACTCAGAGGTCAGGGTCTGTCACCAGAGGCGCCCGGAGGACTCTGAAGGGCTTGGCTGGCGCTGGGCAAGTGGGATAGGGTCAAAGTGCTGTATGGACTCGGGAACCCTTAAGACGTCCTGCTGTATGGCATGTGGCAGTAGAACCAAGCACCTGAATGTGTGGTCATCTCAGATCTTCAAGTCCCACCACCCTACTCTGCAGACAAGGAGGACTGAGGTCAGCGGCGCAGATGGTAATGGCCCAGTTCGGCCAGCTTGGAGTACACCTGACAAGCTGCCCAACACTGTGCACTGTCCCATGTAGATGTCCCCAGCAGCCTCTGCTAAGAGAGACCTGGTCTTTGGGACCCAAGTCTGAGAGAGGTGGGAACCTGCCTCTCTCGGGGTCCCTTACCTCCCGGAGGTGCCAGGTCTCCCGACAGGCCAGGACACGTGCTGGCAAGGCCAGACCTCCTGCAGCTGCCGATGGTGTTGCAACCCCACTCCAGCTCCGGGCCTACACCCTGCCAGCTGAGCTGTGTCTCAACTTGCAGCAGCTCCTGCCGTGGGCCCAGGGAGAAACCTCACCCGCTTCACCAGGACCGGATGACAAGTCCCAGCGTGACCTGGTCCCTGTACCAGCTCTGAGCGTGAGAAAGTGCTGCGCCAAGGAGGAAGGAGTGGCAGCTCCCGTCCCAGCCCCCAGCCTCTGACCTCCAACCTTTGGCCACTAGCATTGTGCCTGGACCCCCTGGCCTGTAGCCCCAGCCCTTGGTCCCAGGGCCCTAAACTCAGCCCCAGCCCCAGCCCCCAGCCCTTGGCCTCCAGCCTTGCCCTTGGGGTCCCTGGCTTCAGGAGGCAGAACCAGGCAGTTCGGCCAGTGGCCAGCAGGGGTCTGCAGAGGGCTGTTGGTCAGGGTGTTTCCTTCCTAGCTGGTCAGCAGCTACCTTAACCTTAGGGTGCAGGTATGGTGGCCTCTGGGGAGGTGCCCTCCCCAGCATGAGGGGAAGAACTGGGTTTGGAACCTGCCCTTGGCACAGAACGGTTCCTTGGGGGCTCCGGTCGCTCTGAGGCCTAGTGTCTGCACCCTGGGAGTGGTCCTCGGTCCTCCCCCAGGTCCAATGCTTGCTGGCAAGGATGAGAAATGGGGAGAGGCTGGAGCCAGTGGTATATGAGCAGGACCCTGACCGTGACCCACGAGGGTCAAGAAAGCATCCCCTTAGCTGTCCACAGCAGGCAGACCTTGCCCGGGCATGTTGGCTCTCGGCACCTGAGCCGATATGGGAACAATGGAACAGCTGCGGCCAACTGGGAACTGGGAGTTAGCAGGCTGCACCCAGGGCAGGGGTCTCCTCACGGACGAGGAGACTGAGGCTCCCAGGGATGAGGGAGGGGTAGGTCCACCCAAGTCCAGCCACATGCTCCATAGGGAGCCCAGTCCCGCCCATCCCGGCTGGGGAGATGGAGATCCAGTAACTCTGGGAAGCTTCCCAAGAGTTGGCCTGAGGCACTGAAAGCAGATATCTGAGGCCCAGAGTGGGCACCTGTGGTGGAGGGATGAGGTGGGGTGGGCCAGGTGCATGGGGGGCCTGTACCCACAGCAGCACATCACTTCCCAGCTGGCCACACACCCATCTTGTGCTGACCAGAGGCGCCCCCAGGGGCCTGCTCCCATCCCTCTCTCAGACTGCCCATGGTCCTGGCCTCATAGCTCCCCCGGCCCCCAGCTGAACATGGTGGAGTTCAGGGGGGCAGTTTCTCTAGGTTCTCAGATCCCAGAGCAGGCAGGGGAGAACCACCCAGTATGAGTTGGGCACAGAGCTTCCTCCTTCACCCCCAGCTTCTGCAGAGAGTGAGGGCTATAGAGGGCATGGAATGGGCAGCTGGAGCCAGAGGCCAGGGGCTGTGCGTGGCTACGGATGGAGGCCAGGGGCTGTGCGTGGCTACAGATGGAGGCCGGGGGGTGGGGGCTGTGCATGGTTATGGATGGAGGCCGGGGGGCTATGCGTGGCTATGGATGGAGGCCGGGGGGTCTGTGCGTGGCTATGGATGGAGGTGACGATCAGGGGCTGCCTCTCTTCACATCGCCCCCACTAAGGCTATCTGGTGTGTGCTTGAGAAGGCGCTGGGGGTGGGGGGCGCAGGCTGCCTCCAAAGATTACTGACCGCCCTGAGAATTCAGTTCCATGAACAGTGCACAATGTGCCCAACCACACAGGGCAGACCTTCGTTTGTGTTCAGCGTTGACAGCCTAGCCCAGCCCACACGTCTTCCACCTACTCTGAGAGACCCTCTCTCCTGCCCGCTCCCTCAAAGGGCACATCGCACCTTGCCCACAGTGGTGTGGCCTCACAGTTTCCACAGTGTCCCTCCCTGACCGGCCGAAGCGTGAAACCTCCACCTCCAGTTTCAACTCTTCCAACACACGATGTCGCAAGAGCCCTGGGAGGCCCTCGTGTGGGAAGAATGACCCCACCTGAGTGAGACAGGTTGGGGTGGGCCAGCACCCCTTTCCCACCAGGGCCTGGCATGGTGGGCTATGCAGTTGGGGGACTGGAGGCCCAGATGGAGTCTGGGGTGCCGTGGGAGGCACAAGCTGCCACCCTGAAAGGGCCCCTCCCACAAGGGAGCACCCAAGGGTCCCTGGAGGCTGCTCAGGTGTACGGTTGGGTTCTCGTGTGGATTTCTTCGAGTGCACCTGTGCCATCGGACCTGTGACTTGCTCTCAGCTCTGTCTCCACCAGGGACTGCCCACCTCCCTCAGGCGACCTCTTTCCCAGCGTTGGTCTGCCCACACAGTTATCTCAGGGCGGTGGCAGCACAGACAACAGGAACAAGCAGCCCCCTTCTAGCCATGCCTGGTCCAGTGAGGGGAGACCACACCCGGAGCAGCCCCTGATAGCCCCTGGCTCTGGGATTTCTCCCCATCTCTGTCAAGGGTCCAGATAACAGGGCTGGTGGCTCGGGCCAGGTCCCAGCTAGTCAGCGCTCAGCTGGCCCTAAAGCTACAAGTTCTGGTGCTGGGGAAACTGGGCTGTAGAGCAGGGCAGTGTCCAGGCCTGGACCCCTTCCCTAGTGACTCCCTGACAGGACGAAGGGACCCCAGGCTTCAGGGCCTTCTGGTGCCCAGCGGTTCTGGGGAAGGGGCTTCACCTCTCTCCTTGCCCTCCCCCCATGCTTTTCTTGGGGGAACATCTGCTCACGGAACCCTTCTCCTCACACTGTTCCAGGCAAGGGCGGAGGGCTCCTGCAGGGCCAGGTACCATAGTCCTTCGTCCTCTCTGCCATTGTGCTCTGGTGGCTCCTACGCTGGACACATGCAATGGGCAGAGCCTCATGTACGCACCTCCCACTTCACTCCTGGGCCTTCCCATCTACCAGAGCCTTGTCTCACCCCTCACCCTCAGGAAGCCTACAATTATGAACAGAACTTGTCCCCCAAAATATACACTGACGTCCTAGCCTATGAATGTGGCCTTGGAAATAGGGTCATGAAATCATCCTGGGACAGAGAGGGTCCTGAGTCCATCTAAGTGGTGTCCACTAATAGAGGACAGAGACTTGGAGGGGAGCTACAGCCATGTGGTCGCAAACCATTTAACATGAAGTTAGAACCTCGGGAGGGGGTCTAGTGGCGATGTCCTAGCCACACCTGATCTCAGACTCTTATCTCCAGAGCGTATTGCTTACCCCCAATGTGTGGTCCTTAGTTACAGTCACCCCAGGACATACATACAGCCAGGCTGGGATTCAACCCTCATTTCCTGTCTCTGAGGGCTGCCCTGTGGGTGCAGGTTCAGAGGAGAAAGTGGGCTGTATGCTCCTCCCCACATAGAGAACAGAGGGCTATGACCCATGGCTATAGGCCACCGGCCATTCTGGGTGACCCTGGCTGGCCCTTTGCGTGCTGACCGGGACAGCGGGCTTTCCTGCTTCTGTGTGTTGCACAAGCCCATGGGGTGGTCAACACAAACAACTGAGTTACACCACCAAGTTCCCTTCCCAACGTCTTCCTCATTGCTCTGTGGATGGACGGGTGAGTGGATGCCCACAGAGACCAGTGTCCTTTCCTCCACCTGCTCCTTCCTCAGCCCATCACTGGGGGACCCTGCACTCCGGGAGATGAGAGACATGAAGTGGCTTCATGTGGACACAACCACCACCTCCCCAATGGTCGCGCAGCAGCAGTGAGGGTCCCACAGCAAAGAGGAAGCTGAGGCTCACAGCACGGATGTGGTTGGAGTGCTGCCTGTCTGCGGCCTTGGCTGCTCAGGACCAGCGTTGTCTCCCCATTCCACGGGGAAACTGAGGCCCAGACATTCCTCCAGGAAGCCTGTCTGGACCTCTGCCTTGTTAGTGGGCTAGCAGTCCCGTGCAGATCTCTCCATACCAGAGCCCCCTCCACCAAGCAGTGGCCTCTCTCTAGCTGCCCAGGGGAGTGGGCCCTTCCTCCCTCCCGGTCTTTCTCCAACAGACTCAGCGTGCATGAATCCAAAACCTACGTCCACTGCCACAGAGCCAATCCCGCTCAGAGTCCCTACAGGTTGGTGTAACACTGCTCGCTCCTAGCTTTCCAGGCTGTTGTCTTGATAGAAGCAGCCTCATCTTTCTCCCATGAATACCTGGTGGGTTTCAGCCTCCAACCCTTCAGTTAGGCCCCTCCACTGTGTTAGGTGCTGTCGAGTGGGTCCTGACTCATAGCCACCCTGTGTAGGGTTTCCGAGGCTGTACATCTTAAGGAAACGGAAAGTCTCATCTTTCTCCCACAGAGCGACTAGTGGGTTTGAACTGCGGACTCCAGTGCTTATCCTCCAGCATCCCCAGGGTTCCTCATTATACACTTGTTGTCGTTAAGCGCTGTCGACTTGGTTCTGACTCATAGTGACCCTGTATAGGGTTTTGGAGCGGCTGGTGAGTTTGAACCATTGACCTTGCAATTCAAACCAACCTTGTGGTCCATGTTGGTCCTATAGCGGTAGGTGCTCCGTAAATGCTTGCCGACTGCCAGACATGACTCACATGACCACTCCCCGCAGAGACCCAGCAGAGGGGGTGGGCACACTGTCCCATATCCTCGCCTCCTGTGCTCCTGGCCTCCAAGCCCTCAGCAGAGGTCAGAGGTCACCATGGTGGCAACTCTGTACCTTGAGGGGCTGTCAGGAGAGAGTGGTCTTCCTTGTCCTCCTGCTGGGGTCTGCCCTCCTTACTTTCATTCCTGACCCAAGCCCCGACGGCTCTGAAGTCTTCCTGTGACTTTGGGGTCCAGAACTCAGAGGCTCAGAGTCCCAGCCTCAGAACCAGGCGGCTGGGACTGTGTGTTAGTGACCCTGTCACTGTTACCCGTGGGTAATGGTGATGGTGTCCCTCATGTGCCCAAGACACCTCTGACACACACTGAGTGGATGGAGGACATGCAGGGCTCATGACATGATGTCACATGTGATGGGAGCATGTGAAGGCATGTGGGCATCTTCTCAGAGGAAGGACAACATGGTCACTCAGAGGGATAGCTGCTTGTGTAGGACAACTCAGCAAATGCTGAGATGGAGGAAGGAGGGAGAGACATCAGCCCCAGCTTGCCCCATCCAAACCTTCCTCACGGCCAGTGTGGTCCAGTGCCTTGCTTCCTCCTGTTCAGCAGGCTGGACACACATGTCCATTTGAAGAATCCCCTGGTCTTTAAAGAGCCCTTCTCAGACAAACTCTGGCTCCTCCCCAGGTCCTGGTGGCTGCCCTGCCCAGCCTCACTGCCTCGGCTCAGAGAGTGGGCGGGCAGACGGGCGGGCAGGCGGGCAAGCTGTCCTGAGCGGGCCTGGGCTCGTTGGAGCCCTCTGTCTGGTTTCAGCTGTGGGGGGAGTTTATTGCCCTGAAACACAGATGCTTCCTCCGCTCGGGGCCTTCCTGCACCTGTCTGACTCAGGTGCCCCCTTTCCACATGAGTCTCCAGATCACCCCAAATCCTATCCTATGACCTGCTGCCGTCTGAGGGGAGTGACTCCAATCCCCCACTGCGTAGATCCAGGAGCAGACAGGGCACTGCTGGTCCTTGGACTCCTGGGGGACTTGCTAGGTGGACAGAGAGTCTGACGGGCCACCCTCCTAGGTGGTAGCCTCCCTGTGCCCTCGCTGCCTCCCACCACACTGAGTTCAAGCTCCTCAGGGTTCAGTCAGGTCAGGAGAGAACCTGAGATTAGCCTGCCCACTGACCTCACCATAGGAACCCAGACTGGTCACCATTCCCAAGCCCCAGCTGTCTTGGGCCTTGAAGACCCCCTGACTGGGCACCTGTAGCCACCTTCATGCTAGCTCCTTCCCTTCACAGCAGACAACACCTGCCCTGGCCCAGGGCTGCTCCGGGGGCTGCTGATCAATTCTGCAGGGAAGGCCCTCCCTGGGGGGGAATTCACTGTGAGACCCTCTTGTCTGCACTTTGGGGCCCGGAGACCTTCCTGAGTAGAGCCCTGTTGCCCCCACAAACAGCCCATCAGACCCCAATGCCAGCGCCCACCCCCAGATGCAGTTCGATGTCTTGTGATGGTCTCACCCTCGCTGTCACCACCCTCTTAAAACTGGAAACCGGACCCGACCGCTGCCACCCTGTAGGAGGACATAGAGCTGCCCCTCAGAGGGCTTCTGAGACTGTCGACCTTTACGGGAGCAGACAGTCTCCTCTTTCTCCCAAGGAGTCATTAGCTGGTTTGAACTGTTGACCTTTCCGTTAACAGTTTGACACTTAACCCACTGCGCCACCAGGCCTCTTAAAAAAAAAAATCCAAAGAAGAGAGCAAACCTGGACACAGATGGGCCTGGGGCTCCTGGACAATGTGGGGGAAGGGGTGCCCCTCACTCACTCAGCCTCTGCTCCCAGCCCCATACCCCCACACGACCAGCCACAGTTCATGAAAACAGGACTCAGCATAGGATGTGTCCAGCCAGAGTCGGGGTGGGAAGGGGAGGTGGACGGGCCAGTCTAGGAGAAGGCTCTGGAATTTGCTGTCAGCAAAGAAGACCCTGAGAAATCTAGCCCCCGACCCAACTTCCTCTCCACCCTGCCCCATCCCCCACACACATGTGACAAGTGGGGGAGCTCGTGCCCTGGCCCCGGGGACCTGAGTGGATGGGGGCTCCTGACCTATGCACCTCAGTTGGGGTCACAGGGGCAGGAGGAAGGTATATACATCCCCTCACTCCCAGCATGACAAGGACACCTCGAAGGTGGGCCAGCAGGCTCTGGCTGGTAGGGCTGAGGAGGTGGGGGTGGGGGGCACTCGGACACTGACCTCTATTCCAAGCTGGAAAGTTGGTGCAGAAGGGTGAGGGTCGTTTCCCCCACTGAGGATAGGCCCCACCTGAGCCCCGCCCTCACCTGGATGTCACAGCAGCCAGCCAGAGGCTGAGGGTGAGTCTCGTTCACGTGGCTTCAGGACCGCAACCCCCTTCACCCCATCCTGAACCTCTGAGGAGAACCTTGCAGAGGGTCTTGAGAGAGGGCTGTGTCTACCTGCCATCCATACTTCCCTGGTCCACTTCCATCCTGGGCCCCTGCAGGGGGCAGGCCTTGTCAGTGTGGGAGATGCACATGAGTATTTGTATGAAATGTGTGAGTTTTAAAGAAACCAAACTTTTCTTTTTAGAGCAGTCCTACGTTTACAGTGAAATTGCAAGAAAATACAGAGCGTTCCCATACCTGCTTTCCCCTTCCCAAAGTTGTCTTGACTCTGACTGTCTTGACTCACTTGGGACACTTGTCTCCAACAGGGCTCCCTCTCTGAGCCCAACCCTGTGGGTCTTGACAAATGTATGTCATGTGCACAGTGAGCTACAGAATAGTCACCACCGTCAAAACGCCCTGGGCTCCACCTGCTGTTCACAGTCTCTGCAGTCCTGTCTTTCCTGAGACGTCCTATAGGTGGAATCAGACTGGCTTCGTCCACTGGGCTTGTGCACTGAAGGCTCATCGTGCCCTGCCGTCACTGGATAGCACCTTTCCCTTCATGGCTGAGGACTACTCCATGTGTGGACGGGCCAGCTTACTCATCCATCACCCATTGAAGGACATTGTGGCTGCTTCCAGATTTTGACAATTATGAATAAAGCCGCTATAAACATAAGGAGCTCTGGTAGTGTAGTGGCTACGAATCGGGCTGGGAACCGCAAGGTCAGCAGTTCGAAACTACCAGCTATTCCACAGGAGAAAGACGAGGCTTTCTACTGCCGTAAAGATCTACAGCCTTGGAAACCCTGGCAGGGTCGCTATGAGTCGGAACCGACTCCACGGCACATAATAACAACAACAATAACAAATATTCACATGTAGGTCTTTATGTGGGTATACCGCTTTAACTCAGGTGACTCGGATGGTTTGTGCTTGACTACGAATCAGGAGATTGGTGGGTAGAACTCAGCCAGCGGCTCCGCAGAAGAAAGGTCCAGCAATCTGGTTCCGTAAAGATTACAACCAAGGAATGTTGTGAAGCAGTTCTCCTGTCATAGTTGGGAACCCGCAGGCCTCTCGTGAAGTTGGAACAAACCCCACGGTAACAGACTTTGGGCTATTTTTTTCTAGATATCTAGAAGGGCTGCTGATCGCTAGCCCATGTCTAGCTTTGAAGAATGCACCAGCCTCTCTCCAAAGTGGCTGTTCCGTTCTGCATTCCCACAGCGACCAACGAGCGCTCCGGCTGCTCCACAACCTGCACGCATTGGGTGATGTCAGAGTGCTGCATGCAGGACATTCTAGGAGCCGTGGAGCGCTAAGTCACAGTTGGTTTAATTCGCAATTTCTTCATGACGTAGAATGCCTGGTGGCATTGTAGGATCAGCACTGGATTACTAACTACGAGGTTCAAGCCCACCAACTGCTCCTCAGAAACTCTATACAGGGTCGTTATAAGTCAGAACCCACTCAACGGCACTTCACAATAATAGTACGAAATGAGCGCTGGTGCTGCTGTGTGTTAGGCGTTGGCCTGCTAACTGCTAGGTCAGTGGTTCAAAACCACAAACCTCCTCAGGAAAAAGACAAGACTGTCGTTCTTGTAAAGCCTTAGTCTCAGAAATCCGATCTGTGGTAGCTCTGAGTTGATGTTGAATTACGGAGAAAAATATTAAAAGTGCCATGGTCTTCCAGTAGAACAAATAAATGTCTTGGAAGAAGCACTTCCAGAATGTTCCTTAAAAGTCAGAGCGGTGAGACTTTGCCTCTTGCCCTTTGGACGTGTTGTCAAGAGGGACCAGTCCCTGGAGAAGGACATCATACTCAGTAAAGTGGAGACTCGGTGACCAAGAGGAAGACCTCCATGTGATAGACTGGCACAGTGGCAGTAGCAATGATGTCAAGCGTGACAAGAGTTATAAGGATGAGGGACCAGGCAGTACTGTTTGCTGTGCACTGGGTCATTATTAGCGGGCACGACTCGATGGCATCTAACAATAAATGAGTTGGGAGACACTAGAAGGTGGTGAGTCCTGCTTTAGAAATACATGGTGTTGAACGTCTTTGCGTGTGCTGGTTGGTGATTTTGTAAAGGAATTGAAGTCTTCAGCGGTCTCCATCCCAGGGTGCCTGGTCTGACTTGGACAGCTCTGTGGGGAGATTTTACTCTGTGATGTGACAGGGTGTGGGGTCAGGATGGAAGCATGGGACAAGCCCCCTCCTCAGGATGGCTGTCCTCTGCTTTCTGAAAGACTCCAGAACATGCCTGGGAGGTGGGCTGGACACCCATGGACCGGGCTCTAAGTATATGGGGCCCGCCAGAAATTGCTGTGTGGGTCTCTCTGGGTCCTGAATGCACACAGAGGCTGTGATATGCCCACTGGGATTAGAAGCTGAGGACACTTGGGGAGCCTCGCACCCAGGGTGAAATCACACACACACACACACACACACACACACGGAGCTACAAGGCCCAACCCCACCATGTGACCTGCCTCTGCTCTGCCTCTCTGCACTTACCCAAGCTCCTGGAACAGGTCCCCAACACTGACCCCCAGCAGGCTGTCCCCACTGCCTCTGGAGAGCTATCCCTCAGGCCATCATCCCATGGTCAGGGGCGGGCAGTGGAGGGCTGAGCCATGTACGGCAAGACACAGACAGTGCAATGAGATCAGAGGTCCTGTCTGGACAGACGACCTCCTGCCTTGTGTCCACTCTCAGGTTGTTGGTGCGTCACTGGGCTGGGCAGGAAGTGGCCCCTTCTGGGGCTGGCTGGTGATTCCGGTCAATTTCTGGGAAAACTTCCCCCACTGGACTCCAGTTCCCTGCGCTCTGTATGTGGAACCACATTGGAAGTGTGGCTGTGATGGGGGTCAGCATCTGGGGAGAAGAGGTGGACACAGTTAGGCTATGGAGGAGCCTCAGGTGTCGTCCCCAGGAAGGTCCACACTGGGTGCTGCCCCCCCCCTCCATGTGGTGCTGACCAAACCTCTCACACTCAAGGTGTGAATATTCTCCGGGCTCAGCCTCCTGGGGTCCCACAACTCCAATGGCCTGTGAGTGCAGCCCCGATGGTGTCAGATACTGGAGGAAGCAGGCTGCCTGTGAGCAGGGTGGAATGTGGGGACCGTCCCCACCATGCTGCCCGGGCTGAAGTCCAAACAGCATCCACTCAATGGGTCCCTGGGAAAACATTCTTCTTCTGAGAGACTAGAAGACCAGGGGGTGGAGGTGCTGGCAGGGTCGGCCCAGGGGCCAGCTGCACAATCACCTGGTGACCCTCAGAACCTGAGGGGTCAGCAGTCCCCACCTCCTCTCAGCCTCACTGGACTCTGTGCTTCCCTGCCTTCCACCCCTGGTAGGACCCCTCTGGTGACGGGTGTGGGTTTGAGTGAGCTTGGGACACTCTTGTGATGGTCTCCTGCACCAGGGACATCCACAGATTAGCCAAGGGGTGGAGACGCCAATGACCCCATTTCACAAGAAGATGCTGGGCTTCAAGAGGCCTGCTGGCCTGCATGTGGGGAGGCGGAGCTAGGTGCAGGGAGCCTGACCTGGTGCCAGCTCCCCACTGCAAGCGTCCTCCCTGACCAATGGCCCCCGGTCAGTGCTCCCTTCCTCCTGTGTCCTCTGGTTGCTAGGAGATGGCCCTGCCGGGGTTTGAGGCAGACATTGGACCTGAGTTTGAGGACCAGGGACCAAATGCCCTTTAGACATGGTGGCCAGCACCCTATCCCTCCCGCCTCCCCAGCTGGTCTTTCTTGGGATAAACCCTCCAGTTTCTTGGGGTTCACCTTCCTGCCGAGGATGAGGCCCCTTTCAGAGCCTATTCAGTTTGGGTTGGGAGAGAGACTGGAATGTTCTCTCCTCACAGTGTCCCAGCCAACAGAACCCAACACACACCCTGTGTGTGTTTTGGGGGAACGGTGCACAGCTTTGTGTGTGGGGTTTGTGGGGTGTGACTGTGTGTGGTGGTTGTGTATGGGGTGTGTGTGTGAGTGTTTGTGTATGTGTGTGGGTGTGAGGTGTGTGCACCTAGAGGGGGTGTGATTGTAGGGATGTGTGTGGTTGTATGTGTGTGGATGGGACTGTGTGTGCTGTGGTTGTGTGTGTGCGTTCATGGCTGAGCGTGTGGGCTGGGTTTGCCCCTTCCCTCTGTTGTTCAGTCACTAGATCCGTCATTCAGGCCTGAATTAGCTCCTCACACCGGCGTTTTGGTTAGGGGTCTATGACCTCGACCATGTGGTAAAGGTTCACTGTGCAGTGCCCCCCTGACCACAGGTGACTGGCTAGTGCTGCCTTTGCTGCCCCCACCCCAGCAGCTGTCATGGGACCCCACTGTACCCCATGGTCCACGTTTGCTCCACACTGAGGCCTCTGCTACCTGCTGGGGTGGGTATCCTGAGAGACGTCTCTGCTTGGCCATGAAGGGGCTGGAACCACGGTCAGATGCCACCTCGCCCCTGCTAAGAGGCCTGTGCCCAGGAGAGATGCTCACACGTTGGTGAGGATATGGAGATGTTGCCTCCTGCCCCCATTGTTGGTGGGTTATGACACGGTGTAGCTGCTGTGGAAAACAGAGTTAAGCATAGAATTCCGCTCCTGGTAACACCCAAGAGAATCGGAAGCGGAGTCTCAAACAGACACATGAACAGCGATGTGCTTAGCCACGTGACTCAGCAGAGCTGCCCATAAGGTTTCCAGGTCTGTGATCTTTACCGAAGCAAGTGCCACACCTTTCTCCTGCAGGCAGGTTCAAACCGCTGACCTTTTGCTTAACCACTGCACCATCAGCGTTCCTTAGTTACAATATCCCCAAAGTGAAAGCGATCCAAGAATCCACTATGGTCCATCATAGAGTGGCACGCCTCAGAAAACAGCTGGGCTTGGGCTCCAGACCTCCTCAATAAAGCAAATATCACAAGAAAGCAAGACACATGCGTTGTTTATTTCCCACTGCACATAAGACTGATGTTTATACTCTACTGTCTCCGTTCTCGATTGTTGTCTTAACAGATACCATAAGTGGATGCCTTTAACAGACAGAAACGGATTCCTTTCAAGCCCTCATTCAGAGGGCCAGCTTGAGGGAAGACACTCGCTCCTTGTTAGCTCTGGAGAAAAGTCCTTGTCTCCTCTTAGCATCCATAGATCCAACACTCCTTGGAGATCCCCATGTGTCTCGGCACCAGTCTTTCCCAGATCTAAGAGTCCTGGATCTAGTGCACTGGACAGAAAAGTCGGCTTACCCGCAAGGTCAGTGGTTCAAGCTCACCAGTCACTCCTTGGAAACCCTATACTGGGTTGCTATGGGTCAGAACTAACTTGACGGCACTTAACAACAACAAAAGCTTCACAGGGCAGGAAACCCAGGTCCAAAGGATATGTTTCAGTCTTGGCTCTTCTTTCTTGGTGGCAGTACCCCTTTATTTAATCTCTTTTCTATCTCTAACGAGACTGTCTCAACACAGAACCTGTCCCTGTAGGTTGCAGCTGTCACTGACATGCTGGAAGTGTGGATTCACAATCCACAGGGCAAGTTCATCAGATGAGAGCTGGGCCTATCCGATCATCATGGGGGGAGTGATGACATGGTATTAGATCTCATCAGGGAGAATTCTTCTAGCTCAACTGCTAAAGCACAGAGAGCCCAGGCCCAGCCCAGTGGACACATAACCCTAACCATCGCATGTCGTGTCGTCTCTGAAGTCGACACACCACTCGTCTGTCAGTGAGTCGTACTGTGGTGGCTTGTGAGGTGCTGTGATTCTGAAAGCTATGCCACCGGCATTTTATATACCAGCAGGGTCATCCATGGTGGACAGGTTTCAGCTGAGCTTCTAGACGAAGACAGACTAGGAAGAGTGACGAACTACTTCCGCATATTTAGTCACTGAAAACTTTATAAATAGCAGAGAAACACTGTCAGATATAGTGCCGGAAAATGAGCCCCTCAGGTTGGAAGGTACTCAAATGCGACTGGGGAAGAGCTGACTCCTCAAAGTAGAGTTGGCCGTGATGATGTGAATGGAGCAAAGACCATGGGAGAAAAACCTACAGGACCTTCATTTGCTGATGAAGAGAAAGAGCTGTAAACATCCATTAATAATCAGAACATGGAATGTACAAAGTATGAATCTGGGAAAATTGGAAGTTGTCAAAAATGAAATGGAA
>NW_006408574.1:2501090-2517261 GCF_000296735.1 Chrysochloris asiatica | reverse complement strand
TCAGGAGGGACCAGTCGCTGGAGAAGGATATCATGTTTGGTAAGGTGGAGGGTCAGAGAAAAAGAGGAAGACCCCTAGTGAGATGGATTGGCCAAATGGCAGCATTGATGGACTCAAGCATGGCAACAGCAGTGAGGTTGGTCCAGGATTGGGCAGTGTTTTGTTCTGCTGTGCATACGGTCGCTATGAGACAGCACTGACTCGATGGCACCTAACAACAACAACAACAAATGAAGTCTACAACGGTGCCAGGAAACTGTGGCGCTGTGGGATAAAGCAGTGCATTGAAAGGTCAGTTTGAACCACGAGGTCGCAGTTCAAACTCACCAGCTGCTCCTTGGAAACTCTATACAGGGTCGCTATAAATTGGGACTGACTCGATGACAGATGACAATAGCAAAAGGTGAGAATAACCAGTATGAGACACAAAGACCCGGAACAAGCACACGCTGTTGGCAAGATGGTGCCCATTGATTTGCTGAGTCCAGCATCTGCAAACATATAAATAAAACGAGGTAGCCTGTGGTCATCAGCCATAAAGATCACAGGTCCTAAGGCCGCTGGTCCTCACTGGGCTGAGTGAGAGACGCCGGACGCCAACGATGTCCGTATGTGTGTACAGACCCGTTTATGTGAACGTCCAGGACAGGCAAGTCTCGAGGCAGAAAGTGGACCAGGGCTGACCAGGACCTAGGTGTGGGGATGAGGGGAGACAGTTACTGGGAGCAGAGTTGTGCTCGGGGATGAATGGGTTTAGGAAGCGGATGGTGGTCACGCTGCACAGCCAGGTGAGTGTAATTCATAACCCTGAGCTGTAAAGGTACAAAAATGGTGAAAAGGGCAAGTTTGAGGTTCTAGACACACATGTATATCACCACACACACATCCACTGCGGTCAAGTCAGCTCTGACTCCTGTAGGTGTTGCGTGTCATCAAGTCGGTTCCGACTCATAGTGACCCCATGCACAGCAGACGAAGCACTGTCCTGCCCTGAGCCAATGCCACGGTCAGTACGTTTGAGTCCATTGTGTAGCCAAGCCACGGTGCCCGTCCGTCTCCTTGAGGGTCTTCCTCTTCGCCACTGACCCTCTACTTTACCAAGCACGATGTCCTTCCCCAGGGACAGGGGAGGGAGAGGGGGAAGGCTCATGGAAAGCCAGAGTTCTGCCTGAGAGGACAAGGTGTCCCTGGCTCCAACAGCCCTGCTGGTAACATGCTGCCCCCACTCACAGGTAGGGAAACTCCAGAATGCCACCGCCAGGATCTGGGTACTGTCCTGAGCTGAACCTCCTCCAGACTCTGGGCATGAGCTGGATAGGAAGTGGACGGTGGGCAGCAGCCACAGGCGTGTCCCCCGCCAGGCTTCTCTCACAGTGCCTCCCAGGTTTGGCCGAGGGGAATCCTGTCCTGAGCAGGAGACTTCATCGACCATTGGGCAGCACCACCAGCCCATTTGCTTTCCAAAAACTGCTGTCCCTGACCCCAGCAGACCACGGCAAATGGCCAAACAGACTGGCCTCTGAGCCAGAAGACCCCCTCCCTGAGGGTTGGTGGGCCCCTCTGGCCAGCTGGGCCTCCTTGTGTGCTCTGCTGGCTCAGCTGACCCTGCTGCCAGTCCTGGGTGATGATGGGAATTTCTGATGAGGCACCAGCTATGGGCTGGGGCGGGGAGAAGGCAGAACATCTCAGGGATGAATGTTGGTGTGAGTCAGTTCCAACCCATAGTGACCCTGTGCACAATAGAACGAAACACCGTCTACTCCTGCACCATTCTCACAATTGATATGCCAACCCGTCTTGTTGGGGGTCTTCCTCTTTTCCGCTGACCTTTCACTTTACCAAGGTATGATGTCCTTCTCAGGCACTGGTCCCTCCTGATAATATGTCCAAAGTCTGAGAGACAAAGTTGGGCTATCTTGGCTTCTAAGCAGCATTCTGATGGTCCTTCTTCCAACACAGATTTGTTTGCACTTCTGGTGGTTCACGGTACTCGTAATATTCTTCAGCAACACCATAACTCAAATGCAGACCCCAAACACCATCAGTTCCTTCCGCAGCCTAGATGGGCTCCTGCTCGGGGCTGGGGCCCCAGCACCCAGTGGGGATTTAATTACCAAGTGGTGGGTAGAAAGAAAGCCACCTTGAGGGCTCACAGAAGGGAGAAGCACCTGGAGCTGGGCTGTAGGCGTTTGGGGTCCTCAGACGCAGAGGAATGCAACTTCAGTAGCAGCTGACCAGTTACAGAAAGACCAGCAGGGCAGGGACACAGGCGTCCATGTTTCCCTTGAATACCCAGAGGGGGCAGCTGCAGGCTCAGCCCTCAAGGTTTAGAGACCCCGGCCCATCCCCAGGGTCCTGGTCTGACTGCGCACAGGCCCACGGCAGGGAGGGGGCCAGGGAGGAGCCCTCCAGGCTACTGGGCTGCTGGGCGGGGAGGCTGCCACACTCACCATTTGCTGGGTCCCAAGGCCCAGCTGTTGCCGGCCTCACCCCCTGGGAAGGCGGGGTGGCTCAGCCCATTTGTCATTTGTCCCCAACAAATGAGACCCTGCGGGGGAGGTGGGCAGCTGGGGACAAAGAGGCAGGGAGACACAGAGTGGAGAGATGCAGGGAGCCCAAGCAGAACGGAACCTGCCCCTCCACACCAAGTACCATGCCACCCAGCAGAGGGAGGGACAGCGAATCCGGGGCGCCAGCCTTCATGCCAGCCAGCCAGGCACGGGCAGGACAAAAACCCCTTTGAAATCAGGATCAAATGCTCCAAGTTTTATTTGGACACACCATAAGGCAGCCCCTTTCAGGGCCCTGCTGTGTGAGTGGGGGAAGGGACAAGGGAGTAGGAAGCCGCCTCTGTGGGAGAGTTACTTCAAAGGCCCCCGCCCCCAAATCTGAGGATGGATGAGGAAGCCACCCCCAAGGTGGGAGGTGCACCTTGTCTCACCGGAGCCCATGCCCACCCGGTCCCTCCTCCATGTGGCTCTGGGAGGGCCCTGGGCTTCTGGACCACCAGTCCTACAGTCAGCTCACGGGCAGGCAGGTGGGATCAGTCTGGAGATCATGGAGAGGACAGTCACCTCCTTCATTCTGGGCACTACACCTCTATTGATGCTACAGCCAGCCTTGCTTGGCATCCCAGCCCAGTGCCCTCACCCCCACCCCGTGGGAACCATCGGCTGCAGGCCTGTGGGGACGGGCCAGTTTCCCCAGAGCAGGTGGGGGAGGGCAGCTCTACCCACGGCCCCTGCCCACAGAGCCTCCTGTAATTATCCGCTGGTTTGATCCTTCACCTGGGAACCTTGGGCTCTGTCTCCCCCAGCTCCTCATTCAGGTGTCCACCAGACCTCAGAGACCATGTCCTGTCCACCCTGAAGCACACCCTCAACCCTCAACTCAGGGTGGACATGTGGTTGGCTGGGTCTGGGTAGCCGGGCCAACACATCTGTAACTCAGCAGGCCGGGACCCCAGCACACTTGGGGGATGTGTTGTGTGTCCAAGGGAGCAGACACTGAGGGTGGGGCAAGAAAGGGGTCAGAGAGACAGGTATAGAAGCATGGGTTCAGCCCCTGTCCCTTGGTTCCAGCGCAGGATTTCCTGCCCAGCTGGGCCCAGGGACTGAGGTATAAAGCCCTCTGGCTCTGCCAATCCTTCTAGCATGGGGTGTCCCCAGATCTGGGGGTGGGGAGGTGCAGGGCCACAGGACTTGCTCAAGGCAGTGTAGGGGCTCCAGCCTGGAACTCATGCTGCTGGGGAGGGGTGTGCACAGACACCCAGAAACTTTCCCTCCCTGCCTGGGGGCCAGTGGCCTTTGAAGTGGGCCAGCGTGGGGGGTGGTTACAGAAGCCAGGCTATAATTAGAGAGGCCGTGTCCCTTTCTCTCACAGGGAGAACCAGTTGTCCGATTCATCCCCAACACTGAACTAACTGGCTTGCCTTCTACATACAACCCTAGGCAGAGACTCTAGCTCCAGGGCCACCTGGCAGGACCTGCACTCTAGGCTGCCCACCTGCCCAGACCGAGCCTGGTCCCACCCCCAGTTGAAGGTCAATAGACAGAAAGGAGGCCATTCCCAGGCATGCTGTGTAGAATACAGGGGGCCTGGAGACCTCGGGAGCTTCTAGCAGGAATCGTGGGTCCAGTTGCTCCCTCGTTAGGGACATCAGGAGGGTCTCGGTGAGGGACTGGGCACAGATGCCCCTTTGTGGTTGGCATGGAGCCAGGACCTTTTTACACCCCCATTTCACCATATCCCTCCATCTCTACAGAGCTTGCCGTGGTGTGTCTGTGCCAGGGAAGTAGCACCCAGGCACACCCTCAGCTCCCAAGTCAACAAGGAGACAGCGACTCGGACAGATGCTCAAGGACCCACTCCCACCTCACCCCCAAACTCAGCCTTCCACACACTGTGCTTCTGCCTGGAACGCTCATATGTTCCTCCATTCCCTTCACCCGCTCCTACTGCTGCCCTCTCAGGTCTCAGCCTAACATCTGTGAGGCCTCCCTGGACTCCAGCGGGGGTGGGTGCCTCCATCTTGCTGTGTGCACTCAGGACTGATCACACTGAGTAATAAATACCTCCCAACCACTCATCCATCCATCCACTCATCCATCCATCCACTCATCCATCCATCCATCCATCCACCCATTCATCTGTCCATCCATCCATCCACTTGTCATCCATTCATCTAATACCTATCTGTCCATCCACCCATCATCCATCCATCCATATATTTATCCACCAAGGACTTCATTCTTCTTGGATCAACTATCAACACTCGTGAAAGTAGCAGTCAAGAGATCAGACGACGTATTGCATTGAGCAAATCTGCTGCGCAGGAACTTTTTAAAGTGTTGAAGAACAGAGATGTCAGCTTGAGGACTAAGGTGCGCCTGACCCAAGCCATGGTATTTTCAATAACCTCATATGGATGCGAAAGCTGAACAGTGAATAAGGAAGATCGTAGAAGAATTGATGCATTTGAGTTGTGGTGTTGGAGGAGAATACTAAAAGTGCCAATGGTTGCCAAAAGAACCAATAGATCTGTTTTGGAAGAAGTGCAACCAGAGTGGTCCTTGGAGGCCAGGATGGCTAAGCTTCATCTCTCATACTTCGGACATATTGTCAGGAGGGAACAGTCACTGGAGAAGGATGTCATGCTGGGTAAGATGGAGGGTCAGAGAAAAAGAGGAAGACCCCCAACGAGATGGATCAGCCAGGTGGCATCATTGATGGTATCAAGTGTGGCAGCAGTAGTGAGGTTGGCCCAGGATCAGACATTGTTTCGTTCTGCTGTGCATGGGGTCGCTATGAGTCGGTTCTGACTCGATGGCACCTGACAACAACAACATCCTGGTGTGGCACTGTGGGTTAATGCACCAGTCTACAGAGCCATTTCAACTGCAAATCCAGTGGTTCAAGCTCACCAGCTGCTCCTTGGAAACCCTATACAGGGCTGCTATGGGTCGGAACCAACTCGCCAGCACTTAACAACAACATCACCCATCCATCTAATATCTATTCATCCATCCACTTATCATCTTCCATCTACCATATATGTATTTGCTCATCATTCATCACCTATCTATACAACATACATACATCCACACACTCGGCCATCATCCATCCACTAAACCATCATCCATCCATTCAGTATCCATTCATCCATTATCCACTCATCCATCTATCCATCCATCCATCCATCTTCCATCTGTCCATCAATCATCTAGCAATTAGATACCCATCCATTCATCCCCCCACCCACCCACCCATCTGTCCATCCATTTATGCATCATTTATCCATCTATCCACTCATCCATCCATCCATCCATCCACTCAACCATCATCCATCCATTCAGTATCCATCCATCCATTATCCACACATCCATCTATCCATCAATCATCCATGTATCCATCCATCATCCATGTACACATCCATCCATCTCCTCATCCATCTTTACTTGTCCTTTCACTCATCACAGATTCATTGAGTTGCCATCTACACTCTGCTTCAGGCAAGGGGACACAGAGAAGAGGACAAACATGGCATCATGGGAGAAAGGCCTTCTGTCCAAGGGCATTTTGAGGTCTTTCTTGGAGAGTCCATCAGCTAGGTCTTTCCAGGGTTTGTGGATACTGGAACTGGGAAGAGGTTAGGGTCAGGCTCCCACCTGTTTCAGGTGCCATGCTCTAGAATGCTGGAGCTTGGCCACTGTTCTGAAGGACAGCAGCTGCCCCCAGCATAGGATGTGGCAATACATCATTTCAGGGAGTGACCCAGTTATGAGGGAAGGGGTGGTCCAGCAGCACATTAAAATACCCACAGTATTTCACCCTGGGGAACCCCTCTATTTTCTTTCCATAACTTGTCACCCCTTCCCTTTAGACCCAAGTCCAGAGCCAGGAGCTGGGAGTGTAGACCATGTAGCTATTGATGGATGGTGGTTCCCAGTGCAGGGCAGTCCAGGCTGAGGGTCAGGGTGGGGCTCGTGTCCCCTCAGGAGCAGCCCCACCTCCCTCTGAGGGGCCAGCTCTGGGTGGGCCCCTCCTCTAAAGGCATATTCCTTTCAGATTGCTCCTGGCCAGTTTCAGGGGTGCTGCCAGAAATGCCAACCATCCTTCTGACCAGAGTGGAAAGGGGGTTCAGAGTGAGAGAGGGGTGTCCCAGGGATTGCTGGGCCTTCTGCATGCTCAGAACCTCCTCTCTAGCTCCAGGTACTGGGGGATGGGCTGGGAACAGAAAGCTGGGGCAGGGGCAACCTGGGCATCATCTGGCTTCTGTAGTGCCAGGGTATGGGTCAGAGGTGCCTGGGATTGCTGTCTCCACTCCTCAAGGGGGGGGAGGGCGGGGGGCGGGGGGCGGCTCTCGGGATGTGGGGCCAGGACTTTCTGCCTTCAGGGTCAGGGTCAGCAAGGGGGACCAGAAGAGGAAAGACGATCCCAGCGCAAGGTGGGGGCTGTGGGTGCAGTGAGGGTTGGAGGAGGGATCAGAAAGGCTTTGGGGGTCATATCTCAGGTGAGATCAAGGAATTCACTGAGGAGGGTGGGGAGTACCCCTGCAGGGGAACAGGACTTTGCTCCAGAACCAGAGCATTTGAGGAGCGGTGGGAGGCGCTGCCGGTGGATTCGGCATCTGCTTGGGGCTGGGTGACCAGCTGTGCCCCAGGTCTGGTCTGTACAGTGTCCAGTGATGAGGGCAGCCAGCGGCTGAAGCCTCCTATGTACAGGGACTGGGCATGGTGTTAGCTGGGAAGAGATTGCGGTACAACCTGGCTTCTGGACCTTCTTCCAAGAACAGGCTGCTGGAGAGACTTGGAGCTAGAGCCCCCAATTCCTGGCTCTTAGTCCCACTTACCTCTGGGTCAACCCTTAGGAATAGGAACCATCCACACCTCCTCCCTGTCTTCCTTAGTACGAATTGGCTGACTGTCCAGGAGGGGCTCGGCTGCTGTTCCTTTGTCCCCCACCCAGAGGGGGCCCTCCTGAGAAAGGACGGGGTCTTCTTGGGGATCTCTCTGAGCTCAGAAGGCTCAACCTGTACCTGACAGGAGCGTAATCAATACGGGGTTCCCACAGAACTAAAGGTCCAGCCACAAAAGAAAAAGCCCTGTAATTGAGTGGACACAGCCCAGACACACCCCTGGCCCACACTGCTCAGAGCCCAATCCTGGGCTGTCCTTCCAATGGCACCATGACCCTGCTGACCCAGTGGCCTGCAGTCTCCCTTGCCTCAGCCCCCTGTAGTACCAAGAGTCCCCAGGTAACTCAGGTAAGGGGAAACCAGCACCCCACCCCACCCCATGTGCCCTGTGCCTCGGAAATGAGATTATACTGGGTGTCCCTTGGCCCTGCGCTCCTCTGGCCCAGCCCCTCCCAGCCTGCCAGCCTCCCCCTCACTCTCGGTTTCCCAACCCTCCAGCCCTGGATGTGTAATCCCTGGAGGCGGAGCAGCCCGAAGAGGCAAGTCCCCAGCCTGGGAAGGCCCCCTGGGCAGGAAGGAACCGATAAGTTGGTAAGTATGGCCTCTGGTCCCATCCACCTGGGGCCTCCAGGTGAAGGGCACCTGGTTGGGCCTCTCCTCTCCACCACTGGAGCCTCTGAGAGCCCCGTGGGGTGGCCGAAGGGAGGTCTGATGCGAGGAGACCCTCAAAAAGCCTCCCTTCCATCTCGCTCACAGAAACTGATCTGTCAGACAAGCTGTTTCAGGTTGGGAGGGTGAGGAACGAGTACCAGATGGAGGACTGACGGGTCTATGAGCAATAGGGAGCCATGGAAGGTTCCTGACCAGGGGAGGCCTTTACTCTCCCTTTCCAGAACCCACCCGGCTACTGATTTGTGGGCATGGATGGGGCTGGGGTCTCAAAGGGACATGGATTTCCTGTCCAGGGCTGGCCACTGAAAGGGCCCTGGCCTCCCCACTGCCCACTGCTAGGAACTCTGATCCATTCAGCTTCAGTGTTGAGCAGCTCTGAGCACAGCAAGGTGGGAGTAAGGCTACTATCCTGAGGGACAGTCTGCCACACTCCGTCCACTACAGCCCCAACCCCCTGAGCTGAGCCCTCACCTGGGAGGTCCCCACCTGGACTCTTTTGAACCTTGCAGACATGTTCGGAGGCAAGTCAGAACCCTCTCCCATTAAAAACACACTTACTTTTCCGATTCCTGGGGGGTGGGGTTACAGATGGCAGGAAGCTTACACCTGGGCAGACAGAGAGTTAATAGGCAAGAAGGTGCCCTTCTCATCTGAGGGGGAAAACTGAGGCCCAGAGGGAATAGGGGATGGAGAGTGTTACCAGGGGGTTCAGAGGTGAACCTTGGCTCTTTTTCCCCAAACACTGATGACCTCACAAGGTCCTAGGGGCCCCACCAGAGTCCAGATGCCCCCACAAGGTCCTATGTGTCTGACCCTGGAGATGACTGGGCTTTGCCACAACCCAGGACCCACAGTGGCTGTGGAGACCTGAGATCACATCGGTTTCCTCTTTGATTCACAGTAGCTCAACCCCAGGTGCCCAACAGAGCCCTTGTCCAGGAACCCTTTTACTGGAGACAAAAGAAGTCACTGGCGTCAGGCACACACAGAGGATGGACCAGGTGTCGGAATGCAGGCTGCACTGTGAGGGAGGCTAACCTTGGGCTAGAGGACAAGAACCCCACCCTGGGCCTATGGGTCGTTCCCCCTCCCCCACCATAAATTCTCAATCTTTCCCCCAGTTCTTTGCCTGTGCAGGAGCGGAGGAGGATCCGAGCTGTTTGCGGTGCCCCAGGCCCAAACTTGGTTCCCACGTTCCCAGTCAGTGACAGGTGCTCTGTTTCCACCTGTTTACCAACTCATCCCTGCCCGCCCCACCCAAATCCAAAAATCACTCCCCCAAGACATGGGACGCTGCCAAGCCTGGCGGGCTCCCATCACCCTTGTGCGCACATGCCTGGATTCACAGACAAGTAAGAGAGTCATCCCCACTGAAGGGACAGAGATATCTCCTCGGGGGGCCCAGGGCCTGGGGACTGGTGGAGGGCTTCCAGGGTGATCATGGCCCCTGAAGTATCCCTCCAATCAGCTTCTCTGAACCTGATCCTATCAGCTGCAGCCTCCCATGAGACCCCCACCCTGGGGCCTGTCACCACCCTGACCTGACAGCTCCTGGGGGGCTCTGTCTGGGTCCCTAGTGCCCATCCCAGGGTCATCTCTCTCTTATCCCCTGATCCCTGTCTTGGGGATCACCCCCAAGGTTCCCAGGAGGCCTTGTTGGGAGGGTGGCATCTACCCTTCCCATCCTGGGAGTGGGGGTCTGCGGACAGGCTCAGGTTCCAGAGTCTAAACTTAACGAAAGCATCTCAAGGGGCTGGAGGCTCAGCTGGGAGCAGGGAGTCTGCCCGGGCAGCACACCTGACAACACCAGGTGCCAGGTAGAGGTGTCGGCAGGATGGAGGAGGGGCATGTCCCCAGGGTGTGCTGTTACACATCCATGTTCACCTAAGTGCATGCATGCTTGCAATCACACAATGAGCTCTCCAATACGCACTCACCCACACACATGCACACACACTCACATGTGCCCATGTACTCACAACTCACACACATATATGCCCTACATACCAACCCAATATGTACACACTATCGCATATCCACATACAGGCACATGGTCACAGCAACATGCACACACATGTGCATCCACGTACACACACACATTCTCACACCCACCACATGTGTGCACACACACACATATGTGCCAATGTACCACACATGTACTCACATATATGTGCACACGTGCTCAAGCATGCACACACTCCCATGTGTAAACCCCCATGTTCACAGGCATATGTCTAGGAACTCACACACCTACACAATGCTCACATGCACCTATACATGTGCTCACTCACACATGTGCCTACTGTGTGAATCCACATGCTCACATATGTGTGCCTGAGTGCCAACAACCCCACATGTACCCACACACTCACATGTGTCTATGTGCTCACATGCCCACACACATGCTCATGTACATGCCCACACACACCTACATGCACATACCCACATGCTCATATGTGCCTATGTGCTCATACCCACACATGTGGTCACATTCACACGTTCATATGTGTGTACCCGCATGCTCACACACATGTACCTATGTGCTCACACACCCATACATGTGCTTGCATGCATAGATTGCCTGCCTGGTGGAGAGAGCGCAGTGCTGGGAGAACACAGCAGAACCCAGCAGGTCTGTGATCTGCGATTCCAAGATCTCTGACCCTGGGTCTGGGGTCCTTTTGTCAGAGGGGCTGTCTCACCAGGGGGAAACTGAGGCGGGTGGGGGGTTGGCCCTGAGCCTTGATGGCCAGTCTCTGTGTCATTCATCTGAGAGGGCTGGTGGGCATGGGCCCTGGATACTGAGGGTGAGGCCTCTAGCCCCGTGGCTGGGACAAAGCGTTCTTTATTCGGCCCCTACCCGCCTCACTGCCAAGGTTACGGTGGGTGGCGTGGTGGCTGAATGAGACTGCCGCCCTCCGCATGCCAAGGAGCAGAGAGGGGATAATGGCCCATTAGCATAACCCCCTCCAGAGCCTGCCATTCAGCGGGAACAGAGGGGGTGCTGGGTGCTAGAACTTCCCGCCCCCCAGGATCTCCAGACTGACCTGGACCCTTCCTGCTTGCCCCTGGCTCCCGATGCCTCCCACTCCCCGCTGGCAGCCAGGCCCTTGTCTGCCAGAGTCCTGAAGGAGGCTGGGAAGAAGTTAAGGAGGAGGAGTGGGGGCAGCCTCTCTTCCTGCCTCCCCTACTCCCATTCTCCCTCAGGCCAAAGTGGGAGGGTGGGGTCAGGTCCCGGAGGTCAGGCAGCTGGATGGAGTTTCTGCAAAGGGGTACCAGACAAGCTCTGGGGCTCTCTCCTGTCCATCAGGCCTCCGACAGAGACACCCCAAGTCTGGGTGAGGCTGAGGGAGCCAGCAGTTCTCCTGGGGCCAGCATCTGGACCCTGCTACTGAGGGCTGAGGACAAAACCAAGGACAGTCAGTGCCCCGAGGGTCTCATGAGCCCTGCTGAGGTGGGGGCTCATGGACAGAACAGGCAGCTGGCTTTAGCCGGGGTCCCCAAGGGTCTAGAAGCCATTGTGACTGATTCCTTAAGCACACCTCACTGGAGCTTGGATGGAGCGTGGTGTGATCAAGTGACCCTGTCAGAGGCCTGGCAGGATTCCTTGGAGCCATTCCTCAGACCTGCCCCTGGCCCAGCGTCACTCCTGTGTCCTCCCCTGCTCTGCTCTGCACACCTGTCAATCCACCTGTCTGATGTGGTGCCAGGCAAGGTGGTGTGTGGGTGGTCATACCCTGGCCCGGGTGGATGTGAGTTCATTGCAGCCTCACCAAACATCTGCCCTGCTGCACCCATTCTGTGGAAGGGGAAACTGAAGAACTGAGGTCGGGGGTGGAGGGAGTGAGTGGCCTGGGCTCACACCTGTGCAGAAGGACATTTCACTGACCACGCCCTCAGAGGATCCCAGGCCAGCCCTCCCAGTGCTGGGCCTCAGTTTGGTTGGTTGGTCATGTGCTGTGGAGTCGGTTCCGACTCACAATGACCCTTACAGGGTTTCCAAGGCTGTAAATCTTTACGGGAGCAGAAAGCCTCATCTTTCTTCCGCGGAACAGCTGGTAGTTTCTAACTGTTGACCTTGAGGTTCGCAGTCCGATTCATAACCACTACGCTACCAGAGCTCCTTGGGCCTCAGTTTACCCATCTGTAAATGGGCTCTCAGTACTTCGTTCTCCCAGCTGACATGACCTGGAGGGGAAGCAGCTGAGGGTGGGGGCAGAGGTGGCAGGTGACAAAAGAACAAGGGTGGGGAAAGGTGGGTGGATGCAGCCCCCAGCAGCCCAGCCCCTGCTCCTCTGTGGAATTTTATGGCCCCCTCATCTCCTGTCACTCAGAGGAAAGAATTCATGTTCAGGGATTCAGGGGTAGGGGGTGGAGAAGGGGCACAGCCCCTCTGAGCTTTCTCCCCAGCTCTGGGTTACCCTGAATTCCCATTCCCTAGTACTATGAGAGCGCTCCCTGCCATCGCTCCACAACCCCTCCTGCTCAACACCCCACCCTGACCCCACCAGGCCCACTTGTCCCCACTCGCCCGCCTGCTCTGCTCCGCTCCCGGAAATCCAACTCCCAGGCGCCTGCAGACCCCGCCCCACTTGGGGGCAGAAATGGGGAGGGAGGTATCCCTGGAGCCAGGATGGTGGGTCCTGATGCTAGGAGGGGCCTGGCTTGGGGCCCCCACCCCCAGTCTTGGACCAGGCAAACACAGAAACCTGGAGTTTCGGGGGCAAGGCCAGGCGGGTGGGCGGATAGTGAGTCTGTAGCGTGGTACCTGCCTCCAGAATTAACAGAGAGCGCGCCTGGGGTGGTCCCGATATTCCACAGACCCCCTTCCCAGGTGGAAGGCCGCCCAGGGTGCCAGAACGGGCAAGCAGCTGCCTGCCTCAGTTTCCTCATCTGCGGTGCAGGGCAGTAGTGTCTTGTCAGCTGCTGGTATGAGCAGAGCCCCCCCTCCTCTGTCCCCCTGTCAGGCGGCCAGGACCTAGTGGGTGTGGGGCCTGAGAGCAGGCGTCCCCACCCTCCAGCACCGGCAGCCCCTCTTGCTGGACCCAGCCTGGCTGGGACGTCCGCTTAATCTTTTGCTGAAAAGATCATTTCTCTCTGAGCCATTGTCGGGAGGGGGGACAAAGGGGCTTTTGTGCAGCCCCTCGGCTAGCCAGAGCTGAGCCCAAGCAGGAAGCTCGCTCAGGCTCAGCGCTGCCGCTGTCTCAGCGGTTCTGAGGGCGGGGCCACGCCTTTCTCTTCCTTCTTCCCTTGCCTTGCAAACGGCTGCTGCGTGCGTGGGGCTGGGAGCAGGGAGGGCCCTCCTCACGGCTGAGACACTTAAGCAAGCACAGCCCCCCCCCCCAGCCAATGCCCCACAGACCCATCAGTGTCCACCCTCTCTGTTTTTCGGAGCCCAGGGGTCCCTGAACCCTCACTGCCTTCCCGTTCCGTCCCACACATCCACTGAAGTGCTTTTGGAAATGCAAAAAAAAAAAAAAAAAAAATCACCCAGAAAAAGACAAACACCATTAGTGATTTTCCCCCGCAGGATTAGCTTGTCAGGGTGTGGGCACAACCTTACAGTTCCCATAGTTCATAAGCATCCCGCTTCACAAACGGCGGCCGCCTCTAAGTTCATTCATCCATCCCGGAAGAAGCTATGAATCTCTTCTCTTCGCCAGGCCCCTGACGAGGGCGCTCTAAGAACAAATCCACAGGCCTTGCCCTCCAGAGGCAAGAGGTCAGTGACAAACATACAGGTTTGAGGCTGGACGCTCTCTGCAAAATGATTTTTGCCTCCAGCAATGAGCATGTCTCTAGGGACCTTTAAACACTCTTAACGCAGCAAGCTTCCTCATTGCACGAGATCTCACCCAATGCTGTGCTCTCTGGTTCACCCAAATGCTTTCATTGCAGGACTGCTGCCCGAGTGTTCAGCATCCTTCTCGCCCCCATTGTACAGAGGATTAGGGGCATACTGTACCAAGCCCACGGGTGAGAGGCCCTGTGTGTTTGACTTTGCAGATGATATTCCCTCTGGGCTCCCAGTCCAATGGCATCTCTTTACCTGGGAGGACACTATCCCTGTCTTCTTTGGGTCCTTGAGGGTGGCATTCATCTCTGTCATCATGTCCCTGTAAAAACACTAAAGCCCTAAAACTATCACTGGGGTAGCAGCAGGTCCCTGAGGGTTTGTCATCCGCCCTCTGGCACACAAGTATAAGACACCCAGAGTGCTCGCCACTTCTTACTTCCCCAGTCTGATGAATCAGATCAAGAGGTCATAGGGTAGTTCATGAAATGTCTAGATAGACCAGGTGTTTTAGGACTAGTTGTAATAGAAGGCAGGAGAGTCAGCCCAGCTCTGACGGTGAATGTGCACTGCTACACACTCCAGATAAAAGCAAGCTGTTTTTGGGGATCCCCCTTCAGGCCCAATGTTGTTGGAATCCTGGTGTGACGCTGTAGAGCAAGCACTGGACTGCCTAAGGTTGGCTGTTCAAATCCACCAGTCACTCCTCAGAAATCTTATACAGGGTCACTATGCAAGCTGTTTCTAGGATCCTCCTTCAGGCTTAATTGGGATCGGAAGCAGTACTTTATCCAAACTTTTCAGCTCAGTTGCCAGACACCAAGGCCGTGCCAACCTGCTCTAGTGGCGATGCCCCACTGGTGGTATGGCTGGAATGGGGACCACCATCTCAATAAAGTCTACAGTCATCCAATCACCTGCTAGAGAAATTGGAACAGTAGTGAACAGAAGAGGCCTGAAGATTAGTGCAGAATGTTACCACGAGACTCCATAACCTAAAACCAAGCCGACCTGAGATCACCGTTCAGCGAAACAGCTGAGTGGCACACAAAACAGAGGCTATTACTCATAAGATCACCTCTCAACTTAAAAACCATCAATATGAGACCAAAAAGGTCAACAATTACTCAAAAGCAAAGATGAGAAGATAAGAGGGCAGGGAAAACAGAGCACTGGAAAGGAAATAGCCGGAATGCAACTGAAGAGAAGGCTGACACATTGTAACAAATGTCACCAATTTGTGCCCAAATCATCAACTGGGAAACTAACTTGCGGTGCAAACTTTCATCAAAAATGCCATAAGGTCTGATTATTTTTGTAGTTATAAAGGGAATATTTTAATAGCCTTTCAAGATAATTATGGATATTCTTCTTTGGTGCTACTCTAACCTCAACAAGTAAGAATTTAAAAAATGTCAGTTACATTAAGGTATCTGAAAGCATATCAATGAATTTTCCAGGGTTTTTTTACATTAAAATCCATTGATCTATTTTGCACTTTGAATGGATTCTTTACCCATGATATTTTATGAAGTTGCATTGGTCATTCAAAAAATATTGGTTCAATGAATTCTATAGATCTTCCAAATGCTGGCATATTTCATTATACAATATTTTAAAATGATATCTGTGCCTTCAGTGCACCTGGGACTTCTTCCCTTAGTACCACGGGTTCTTGATTATATGCTACCTCTTGAAATGGTTGACTGTTGACCAATTCTTTTTGGCATAGTGACTGTGTATTCCTTCCACTATCTGTGTGTGTGTGTGTGTGTGTGTGTGTGTGTGTGTGTGAATGTTTACAGGGTAGATCATCAGTTTTACATTCAACAAATCCCATACTTTTTTTCATTACAATGATTATAATTACCTCCATGTACCATCAGTTAACAGTATTTCTCTGTATTCATTTTTAGCTCCTTTTTTTTTTTTTTAGACACTCAGGCACATATAACAATTTTTTCCACCAAAGGACACATTCCGCAAATCTTCCTATGGGCTGCCATCTCTTAGTCCCTCTCTTCCCATGAATCTAGAGTCCTCAGCTGCTCCCTCTCTCCATGTCCCCATCACTGCCTCCATCTCTGGTGTCGCTGCTTCTCTGGAGAAGGTCTTGCATTCAGCTTGTGTTTTCTCCCTTGATGGTCCTAGGGTCCTTTATTCTGGACTGTAAGATTAACTACTTTCCTGTTTTTGTTTCAAAACTTTTACCTTTACAATTGTGAGTCTCAATTAGTCATAATAATAATTACTATTGAACCATAAGAATCTTATCCCCATCTTTTTAA
>NW_006408574.1:2495912-2499969 GCF_000296735.1 Chrysochloris asiatica | reverse complement strand
TGTCCATGGGCTCAAGTGTCCCCAGGTGTCACCACACTTTGGACCAACCAACCCTTCCTCTTCCCTCTCTCATCTCCAGGTCATCAGGAATCAATGGACTGTGGTTGAACTCAGCCCATTTCTTCATTGCTGCCTTTCCCCATCTTCTACTCACCAGTAGACCAATGTGGCCACCAGAAAGCTAATATGCCTGCTCATGTGTTCCCTTTGAGTTTCAGTCTTAGAGGGGGTATTATCCTGAAGGGACTTGATTGTTTGCCTTGATGGCTTCCGGGCAAACAACTTGCTTATTCTTATAGTAGCCAATCATACTGCATTTTTGTTTGGGGTTTAAGATATTATTTTTAAGAAACAGAAAAGAAAATATGACAGTTAAGGTTTTGTGTCAACTTGGCCGAGTCTAGCTTCTCAGTGCTTTGGCAGTTAAGAGGTAGTAACCCCCCCCTCATCCCCCCATGATGAGCTCTAACATAGTGTGATCATCCCCCATGGGCTCCGATGTGACCAGCCCTGATCGGATGTCAGTATCCTATGTGCTGTGAGTCCTCACTTCGTGGTGTTCATGAGGCCGGATGCAGTCTACAGGAGAAGGTTATAACCAGAGTCAAGGTCTTTGGAGATATAAAAGAGATTCACCAGACAAGCAGAGCTCAGATGAACCTATTGCCACCAAGAAAGAGGAGTTGGGAGTGGGGGGGGATTCTGTTAGACCTGGGGTTGCTGTCCTGGATTCAGGGAAAGATTGATGTGGAGACCCATGGGAATCAAAACTGTGAGGGGGATAAATTTCCACTTGTGGCATTTCTGTTATAGCGGTACTAGAGAACCAGGACAGAAACTGACATTAGGGTTTGACCAGCTGCCAAGTTTTGCCATGTAGATCCGTTCTCAGGAACGGCAGGGTGAGCTGCAGGCTGCTGTCCTTCTGGGAGATGGACCTCTGTCCTGTTCATCTCTGAGCCGCTGTCCTTCTGGAAGATGGACCTCTGTCCTGTTCATCTCTGAGCCGTTGTCCTTCTGGAAGATGGACCTCCACCCTGTTCATCTCTGAGCCGCTGTCCTTTCCATGCTGCAGGTGGGCTTTGCATCTCAGCCTTCAGAGTCAGAGGCGTCTTGGGGGTTCCTCACTGTGCACCCACTCGGGTAAATAGAACACGATACTACTGCATCCATTTCCAAGGGTGTTTCAAGGCCCTGTCCTCAAGGATGTTGGGCTCAGGAACTCAGGTGAGGAATTTCCCCCTCACAACAGCTGGCGTTAACATCTGGCTCACCTGCCCATGCTATGTTTGGTTACACGTATGAGGCCTTTGCTAGCAACCATCCACATAGCTCCTGTGGCCAATAGACTCCAGAACGTCACAGCCTGGTGGCCACCACCATGGGTTCCAATATATCACCACTCTCTGGTGCCGTTCTGGCTTTGCTGCCCGGAGGCGATATCTGTCCATCCTGCGTCTGACCTTTGGAACTCCTCAAGTTTCCATCTAACTGATACTGATGGTCTAGGTCCACGCATCTTGGATACAGTGGACCTCAGCTTACAGAGGACAGCCACACAGAACCCCACAGCCAAGACTCCTCACTGGGATAGACCATCTGGGCCCAATTAATTGATAAATACTGGTGTTGAAAACAAACAGGAAGGATCAGTAGTTGGAAAACATGGCCTTGGTGATAGAAACGATGCTGGAGATCACATGATAGAACTTTGCAAGATCAATGACTCCTTTATTGAAAATAACTTTTTAAACATCATAAAAGACGACTATACACATGGACTTCGCCAGATGGAATACATAAAAATCAAATTGACTAATTTGTGGGAAGAGATGGTGAAAAAGTTCCATCTCATCAGCCAAAACAAGGCCAAGGGCAGACACTGGAACAGACCATCAATTGCTCATATGCAAGTTCAGACTGATGCTGAAGAAAAGTGAAATAAGTCCACGAGAACCAGAATACGACCTTGAACATATCCCACCTGGATTTAGAGATCATCTGAAGAACAGATTTGATGCAGGAAGAAAGCAAAGTTCATTAAGAAGCCAAGAAAGAAGGGAAATGTCAAAATGGACGTCAGAAGAGACTGAAACTTGCTCTCCAGCGTAGAGATGCTAAAGTAAATGAAATAAATGAGCAGGTACAAAAGGTAAACAGAAAATTACAAAGGGCAACTTGAGAAGACAGTCAAGTATAGTGAAATGGGCAAAGATCTGGAGTTCGAAAACCAAAAGGGAAGACCATGCTTAGCATTACTCAAGCTGAAAAAAAACTGAAGTAAAAAAATCAAGCCTCGACTTGCAATGTTGGCGAATCTATGGGCAAACAGCCACCGGCCATCTTTCAGTTTGTCTTTCTGCAGTAGCTTGCATGTTGCTGTGATTCTCGTAGCTATACTATTGTTGTTAAGTACCGTTGAGTCAGTTCCGACCCATAGCGACCCTGTATAGGGTTTCCAAGGAGCTTCTGGTGAGCTTGAACCGCCGGCCTTGCAGTCTGGTGCATTAACCCACAGCGCCACCCCAGGATTATAGGTATTTTAAATGCCAGATGGGTTATCCATGGTGGACAGGCTTCAGGTGAGCTTGCAGACAAAAATAGACTGTGAAGAAAGAGAGACGAGCAATTTCTGAGTATTTAGTCACTGAAAACCTATGCATGGCAGTAGAACACTGTCAGCACCAGATTACTGAATACTGAAACATGATGAAGAGCACCAGAATATTGTCAGATATTGTCACTGCCGGACGATGAGCCCCTCAGGTTGGAAGGCACTATCAAAGACCATAGCCTTCAGTATGGGTTGCACCTCAATGTAAAGAAAACAAAAATCCTCACCATTGGACCAATAAGTAACATCATGATAAACGGAGAAAAGATTGAGGTTGTCAAAAGACTTCATTTTGCTCGGATCCACTATTAACACTCATGGAAGCAGCAGTCAAGAAATCAAGTGATGTATTGCATTACGCAAATATGCTGCAAAAGTGTTCAAGAGCAAAGATGTCAGCTTGAGGACCAAGATGCCTGACCCAAGCCATAGTGTCTTCAGTAGTGTTGCATGCATATGAAAGTTGAACAATGAATAAGGAAGACTGTAGAAGAATTGATGCACTTGAGTTATGGTGTTGGAGAAGAATATTAAAAGTACCATGGACTGTCAGGAGAACGAACAGATACGTGTTGAAAAAGTACAGCCAGATTGCCTTTTAGAAACCAGGATGGCCAGACTTCGTTGGTTATACTTCGGACATATATTTAGGAGGGACCAGTCCCTGGAGAAGGACATAATGCTTGGTAAAGTGTAGGGTCAGTGGAGAAAAGGCAGGCCCCTGCCCTGTCCATGAGACGGACTGGCACCATGGCAGCAGCCCTGGGCCCCAGCGGAGCAATGACTGTGAGGGTGACTTGGCGCAGGACCGGGCAGTTTAGTCTGTTGTGCACAAGGTCACCGTGAGTCAGAACTGACAGGTCAGATGAGCCAACCACCAGCTCTGGCGACAACGTGAAAACATCACAGATAGTCACAGAATCAGCTCACTCCACAGTCCTCACAACCATGGTGTGGACTGGATGTTGTTGTTGTTAGGTGCCGTTGAGGACCGACCCTTAGCGACCTTATACACAGCAAAAGGAAACACTGCCCGATCCTGGACCAACCTCACTACTGTTGCCACGCTTGAGCCCATCGATGCTGCCACTTAGCCAATCCATCTCCTTGGGGGTCTTCCTCTTTTTCTCTGACCCTCCACCTTACCAAACATGATTTTCTTCTCCAGTGACTGGATAGTGTCCCTAAAAGACAGGGTACAGCATCCAGCACCATGAATGTGACCTTGTTTGGAAATCAAGGTTCTTTTGGTTAGCAGTAAGTTAATGAGGTCATCTGGAGAGGGCTGGGTCACTGTCCCTCCTGAGTGTCATCTTAGAAATGACATCAGATCTGGAGAGAAACACAGGGGAAGATCACATGTGAGAATCTATCCACTAGGAGCCAAGATCACGTGTGAGGATCCATCCACTAGGAGCCAAGATCACATGTGAGGATCCATCC
>NW_006408574.1:2489632-2495545 GCF_000296735.1 Chrysochloris asiatica | reverse complement strand
CTAGGAGCCAAGGAATGAAAACCCAGGACTGTCAGGGCTTCAGAAGCTGGAGGAGCCAGGGAACATCCTGCCTGGAGCCAGAAGAGAGCATCTGACTGGGCCAGCACCTGAACCCAGACTCCCAGCCCCAGAGCTCTTTAACAATTCCCCACCAGGTGCTATCTTGTCACAACAACCCCAGGACACAAAGACTGCTACCCCTGTCTTCATGTCTCCAAATTCTGGGAACACTTTGAGGGTCAGTATTTCCCCTCCCTGGTCCCCATCCCACCCACTATAGGAGGGATGTGGGGGCACTTTACAGCTTCATTCCCTCTTGCCCCTCTCATAGGTTCTTGTGGCCTTCTGTCTGGAGAATGATCCAATTCCAGAATCTGTCCCGAGCATCCCAATTTGGGGGCCACTTCTGGCACCAACTGACTGGATGTGGGTTCTCCCAGAGGCAGATCTGAAGAATGGGATCCTGATGGAAGACGTTTTATTGGGAAGTATGGGTAACACTGTTCAGGAAGGCAACCAATGGGTGTGAGCAATGATGTCAGCTACCTGAGTGGGGGGCCAGAGCACATCTCAGGGAGAACAGGGGAAATGGTGCAGAATACGTAGACCAACCCAGGAAGGGAGTGGGTGTGTTTACCTCACCACACCCACCAGTCATGGGTTGTGGGGTGCCCCCAAGTCCAAGTGTATTCCTAGGCATTGATGCCTGTGTGAAGGCTAAGTGGGCAAAGATGCAGGTGTTAGCCAATAGCAGTGAGACTACTGTGCACGGAAATGACAAGGAGGCATGGACAGAGAACCAGGAGTGCCCACCACAGTCCACCCCTTTATCACTTAGCTCCATCACTGAGCACAAAGTAACAAGGGCCATGTCTTGACTATCTAATCCTGTTATCACAGAAATACCGTAAAGCGGTAGCTTTAACAAACAGAAATTCATTCTGTCGTAATTTAGGAGGCTGGAAGTCCAAGTTCAGAGTGCTGGCTTGAGGGGAAGTCTCTCTGTGTTGACTTGGAGACAGGTCCCGGCCTCTTCTCAACTGCTGCTCCTGAGGTCATCTGGACGTGTGGCTTGACGTCTCTTCCCCCATCCATGCCTCTCTTCTTGCTGTTGAATCTCTTGTGAATTTCCAAAGAGATCGACTCAAGACTTACCCTACACAAATCCTCTTATTCACACGACGAAGGAAATCCTTTCCCAAATGGGGTTCTAACCAACCTCAGGCGTACAAGTTAGGATTTGTGATGCATATTTTGGGGGGGTCATAACTAAATCCTTGATAGGGCATGAGGAGACATGGGCAGGGAACCAAAAGCACCCACCACAGTCCAGCTCTCTGACAAGGGGGTGTGAGTGATCTTTGGACATGGATGGAGCATCGCAGGAATTGGTTTACCAAGCAATAGAGGTGGGGGTGGAAAAGAAAAGGTGTTTCAGTGTTATGAGTAGAGAGTGTGGGTGCTGATGGTCAGTTGGAGACCTAGGGTTTTTCAGACAAGAAATCTCCAGAGATTCCAGAGGTAGGTCAAAACTGGGTCTCAACCTTGAGCAGGCTCCCTGTCACTAACCAGAGGATGGGGACTTTGTGCACCTTGATCCCACTCAGAGAGCACTGTGACATGATAGGTGCACATGTACCAGTTCAGCCTTCGCAGCAATCCCAAGAGCAGAGGGTTGCTATCATCGCCACTTCACGGCTGAGGAAGCTGAACTAGGAGAGGCCAAATACTCCCCGCGGAGCTACCCACGCCTCACTCCCTGGCTTCCCTGTGGCTTCCCAGCAGCCCCTCTGCCTCTAAGCAGCTCCCTTCTCTTTCCTGGGGTGCCCATGGTTCAGCTCCCAGACCTCTCCCCCTGACCTTCAGGAGGCTTCCTTGGGCCCCACACTGCCTTCATCCTGTTCTCCCAGAACTCCTGACTCCTAGAGCCTCAGTTGAAGCATTCTTCCACCACGAATGAAAGCTGCATCCCAGACTGCAATGTGCTCCCCTGCCCCGCAACACCCCCTCTCAACTCCATCAGCTAGTGGGAACTTCTAACACATCATGGCCAACCCAGGCACCCGCTGCCGACACACTGAGACACCCACTGCACTGGTTAGATCTCCGCCTCCTCCAGGCCTGGCCAGTCTGACCATGTCACTTAGACCACGACCCCCTGCAGCTTTGCTCTTCTGTTTCTTACAGCACCAAGGGCTTTTCTGTTACAAGCAGGGAGTGCTGGGAAAACTTGTCCCGATTGCTTCTCGTCATTTACTCTTGGGAGGCTGGCCCTGACCATCCTAACAGTGGACATACATACCTCCACAGTGGATGATCTTAAATCTGCATCTCTAATCCAGGGTGCAGCATCCTGCTGGCTGTGGTGTGGGCTTCTAGCCTGTACCATGAACCCTCGAGAGCTGGGTCGTGCCTACCTTTACCACACAGGACACTCAGAAAGAGACTCAGAGCCTGCACACAAAGGTGCTCTGTGAATGAGTGAATGAGTGAGCAAGGGAACAAATGAATGTGTGAGTGAACAAATGAGTGAGCAAGTGAGTAAGGGAATAAACAGATGAGTGAGTGAGTGAGAGGGAATGGATGAATCAGTGAATGAGTGAGTTAATGAGTCAGTGAATTAGTGAGTGAGGGAGCAAATCAATGAACAGGTAAGTGAGTGGATGAATGAACGAGCGAGCGAGTAGATGGATGACTGAGTGGATGAGTAGGTGGGTAAGTGGATGGGTGAGTGGGTGGGTGAGTGAGTGAGTGGGTGGGTGAGTGAGTGGGTGGGTGAGTGAATGGGTAGGTGAAAGGATGAGTGGGTGAGAGGGTGAGTGAATGAGAGGGTGAGTGACTGAGTGAGTGGGTGAGTGGGTGGGTGGGTGAGTGACTGAGTGAGTGGGTGAGTGAGTGGGTGAGTAAGTGAGTGGGTGAGAGGGGATTACTACAGAGACTCCATGGACACAATGACCCACGATGGACCCACGATGCACCAAGTCTCCGGAACCCTCCTGTCCCTCAGGCGTTCTGAGGGACTCCTGGCCCCTGTAGGTTCACAATGAGGACAGCCCACGGGAGGCCCCTTTCTGCCTGCCTCTCTGGGGGCTCACAGGCCAGCAGTGGAGAGGAAACCCTAGCATTTTTTGGTGGGAATGAAAACAAAACGGCTTCTTGTTTATTTCCTGGTGGATGGAGTTAGGGGGGCTGTGGGGGGTGCTCGGGTTAACTCTTTCTCCTCTGAATTTAATTGTCCCCTTTCCGGCCAGCCCCTCTGCTTCCCCCAGACTCCTAGGGACAGCTTTCCTGCATCCCAGGCAGGGGGATGCTGGTGGAGGGGGGAAGGGACCAAAAACTCAACACAAACAAAGCTTGGACAATAAATGGGCTGCTGCTCTGTGAAGTCTGGGAACCAGGAAATGGCCTTTGGGCCCCATAAAGTGCACAGTGGGGCAGTGGGCCTGGGGGTTACACACCTGACAACCTGCCTGAGACGCTGCAGGACCTGGGGGTCGGCCCTCTGCTCCCCACTGCGGCAGGGGGGAGGGACGATAAGCCTACTTTTCCCATTACCTCACCCGGACAGGATGGACGGACGGAAGGGCTGAGGCCCGGGGCAGGCACGCTGCTGAGGATGGGGAGCCGCCCCCCTGGAGCCGCTGAAAAGTTGGACCACAACCGTCCTGTGGCTGGACCTCAAAGTCCTCCCCACACTCCAAAGGCAGGCACCATCAGGATCACCCCATTTTACAAAAGAGGAAACTGAGGCTGGAGAGGAGAAATGAAGCTCAGCCAAGGGGGAGCTGGCATTTGGGTGGGGCCTCGGCTGTCTACAGACCCCAGAGAGGAGAGTCTGGGCTGTCCACCCGCCCTGCCTCGAGCTGCCTGTAGCCTTGGTGGGCTCACTTCCTTGCTTCTCTGTCCCCTCCCCACATCCCTGTCTCTCTCTCCCTCCTTCCTCCTCTTTGTCTCTCTCCATCTCTCCTCTGTCTCTGTCTTCTCTCCTCTCTATCTGTGGCTCTCCCAGCCCCCAGGAGCCAGGCCACACTGGGAAACCAGATGAGCTGTCCAGGCGGCGTGGACCCGCCCCGGACACGCTGGTTCTCACAGCCCCAGTGACTCCTCAACTGTGACTCCCACACTCTTCCCGCAGCGGCAACTCCAGGCTCCAGCCGCCTCCCCCACCCCCAAGCTCTAGGGAAACACCATCCAGATGTTGGGATGCCGCTTCGTAGGGGGGGTGGGGGAGGAAGTGGGAAGGGGGTGCTTTGCTGCCCTGACTTTTACCCTGGGACTGTGGACAGGAACCATCAGAACTAAAGAGACCCCAGCCACCAGCCATGCTCCAATGGGGAGAGCCGGGCCTCATCAGACACGTTGGGGATCCTGGGGTGGAGGGCAGAGGGGGCTTTGATCTCCGCCTGCAGGGGCACAGAGGGGATGCTCTGGACACACCATCAGAAGGGGGATTGGTGCCTGCCCCCTTTCAGGCCACTAGAGTCCTGCCACCTCTTGGAGGCCCCTTGGTCTGGATCCTGCTGACCGCTGCTCCCTCCCATCCTGCACACGACTACACACATGTGTACATACATGTCTACACACATCACCATACATGAGCAGACAAGCGCACAATCACACAGGCTTGCCTGTATGTGGGTGCACATGTACATTCGTGAGTCTCAGCACTGAAGGCTCCTCTTTCTTTGGGGTCGGGGGGGAGGGGGGAGAAAACCCAAAGGCAGTATGATGTTGCAGGGGGTCAGGGGTAGCAGCTATCCCACCCACCGGCAGTACAGCTGAACCTTGTGGGAGCCAAGGCAGGTTGTCCATGGACAGACTGGGGCCAGCACCTGCCCGTCCACCCTGTGGACTCCCAGGTCAGCAGGCCTGTACTCTGCTTGAGGCGGTGCAGCCTGGGGGACTTAGGGACTCACCACCTGGAGGAGCCCCCTCCCACACTGAGCCCCTGGCCCAGGTTGGAGTCCTGGGAAAAGGGCCTGAGGGTGAATGGTGGGCATGCGTCCCAGTGTGTCAGGATAAACACAGATTGAGCACTTCCTGCCTGGCCCCAGCCTCTGAGCTACCACAGCACTGTGAGAGTGTGAGGGAGTGTCTGTCCGTGTGTGTGAGTGTGTGTGAGTGTGGGGAGGTGTGCACAACTGTGTGTGAGTGTGAGTCTGAGACACAGTGTGCTGTGTGTGTGTGTGTGTGAGTGTGTGAGTGTTGTCAGTGTGGGGGAGGTGTGCACAACTGTGTGTGAGTGTGTGGAGATGTGCACAACTCTGTGTGAGTGTGAGTCTGAGACACAGTGTGCTGTGTGTGTGTGCACAACTGTGTGTGAATGTTGGTCTGAAACACGGTATACTGTGTGTGAGTGTGCATGAGTGTGTAGAGATGTGCACAACTGTGTTGTGTGAGTCTGAAACACAGTGTACTATGTATGTGAGTGTGCGTAAGTGTGCAGGAGTGTGCACAACTGTGAGTGTGAGTCTGAGACACAGTGTACTGTGTGTGAGTGTGTGGAGGTGTGCATGACTGTGTGTGTGTATGAGTCTGAAATACAGTGTACTGTGTGGGTGAGTGTGCAGGGATGTGCATGACTCTGTGTATTGTGTGAGTGTGAATGTGTGTATGAGAGACAGTGTAGTCTGTGTGTGAGAGTGGAAGTTGTGTGTGAGTGTGCATGAGTGTAAGGTGGTGTGCACGACTCTGAGTGAATGATTGTGTGCAACTATGAGAGACAGTGTATTGTGTGTTTGTGAGTGTACATGAGTGTGTGTGTGTGAGTAATTGTGTGTATGAGAGTGAATTGTGTGTATGTGAGTGTACATGAGTGTGTGTGTGAGTAAGTGTGTGTATGAGAGTGAATTGTGTGTGAGTGTGCATGAATGTGCATTAGTGTGAGGAGATGTACATGAGTATGAGAGTGAA
>NW_006408574.1:2486132-2489112 GCF_000296735.1 Chrysochloris asiatica | reverse complement strand
TGTGAGTGTGCATTAGTGTGAGGAGATGTACATGAGTGTGAGAGTGAATTGTGTGTATGTGAGTGTGCATTAGTGTGAGGAGATGTACATGAGTAAGTGAGTGAGTGAGTGTGTGAGCCCAGATGCAGGGAGTCTGTGCAAAGGTTGAGTTCTTCAGTTTCCCTCGTTCTGACTAGAGTGGAGTGGAGCAGAGTGGGAGCCCATCTCCATCTCTGACCGCTGGAGACTCCCAGATGCATACACCCTAACCCTACATACAACCAAAGCCCGGTTCTGAAACCCTGTCTCACACCCTTAAGGGGGTTGGGGACCCACTGCCGAGGGTCAAAGTCCAGTCCCTTCCCATGGACTCGGCTGTGCTGAGGTCTCTGCAACCCCATCTCTCTCACCTTGTCTTCTAGCAGGCGTTCACCACATTTGGATCTCAACAGTTCTCAAAGTCTTCTCAGCTTCACCTGAAGCCCACCCACCTCCTACAGTGCTTCATCTTCAGTCTCAGATAAGACCTCAGGCATCTCCCTTGTCACCCTCAGCATCCCCCGATGAGGTAGATGTCTTGTCTTCAGGGAGTGTCACTGTGGTGAGTTTCTAGTGACACATGATCCCTGCACATGTGTCTGACTCTTACTGCGTGCTCACCAGACATGCACACAGTGAATGAGTGAGTGGATGAGTGATGGGTGGATAGATGATGGATAGGTGATGGGTGGATGGATGGTGGATGGATAGTTGAATGATGGATGGATAGATGGATGATGGATGGATAGGTGGATGATGGATGGATAGATGGACGATGGATGGATAGGTGGATGATGGATGGAAAGATGGATGATGGATTGATAGATCAATGATGGATGAATAGGTGGATGATGGATGGATAGATGGATGATGGATGGATAGGTGGATGATGGATGGATAGGTGGATGATGGATGGATAGGTGGATGATGGATGGATAGGTAGGTGATGGATGAGTGAATATATGGGAAGATGAATAAGTAGATGGATGGATGGAAGGATGAAAGATGGATGGTGGATGGATGAATGGATGGGTAGATATGTGGATGAGTGGATGTGTTGTATTTGGATAAACGGGTGACTTGAAAGATGGTTCAGTGAATGGATAGAGAGATGAGTGGATGGGTGGACTATGCTTGTCCGGGAAGAGCATGAGGAAGTTGGGGAGGGTAATCTAGGACCCAGCTTCTAGCCCTGCCCCCCTAATTTACCCTCCTCTGAACCCTGCCCCACCTTCCATGCTGCCAAGGGGTCTCCTGTCTCCACCACTTACCATCTCCCCATCTTGTAGACGAAAGGCTCAGCAAACTTGAGACACCAAAGTCAGCAAACCCAAATCACCCAAGCCTTTGATCATGGGTTGAAGAGCCCCCCCTTTTCCCTTGTCCAAGGGACAGAGCGGGAGGTCCAGCTGTGGTATCCCCCGGGCCTGCCCTAGTCTTCCTGCCTGTGGAAGTTGCCGGGGAGAGGGACTCTGCTTCCTGGCCGTGGGAAGCGGGTGAGGTGGAAGGAAGGCCGGCTCCAGCCAGCCCGGGGACAGGGTGAATGCAGGAACAGCCCCTAGGGAATTGTTCATTGTGACAGGGCACCAGGAAGGCGGAGGAGGTGGGGGCACCCCACAACCCTAGTAGGGTGGGGAGGCCAGAGCAGCCCGCCAGGGCCACGCCAAGAGCAGCACCTCCTGGGGTAGTACCAGCGCCCATCAAGGGAGGACACAGCTAGGAGGAAACCCCTGAGTTGAGCAGCTTGTGAGGGGTCCAGTGTCTGGTGGGCTGAGGAGAGGGTGGGGGATCTCTGATGGTCACCTGGGCCCTCTGTCCTCTCCGGGTCCTGGGCCAGCCTGGAATGTCATGGGTGCAGGAAGCAGTGTCCCTAACAGAAGGGACAGTTGGGCAAAGATCGGGGGACAGGCCGGGGATGGGGGCATCCAAGCCCCGGCACAGTCTCCACGCCCTGTTCTGCTCCCTCACAGAGGTGGGGGCTCTGGGCCCTGCAGAGGGGAATGGACAGTGGTGGGGATTGTGGTGGGGACCACACTGGCCCATGGTGTGGAGAGGGGAGCACCTTGTGTCCTGGGGGCCTGGGAAGCCTGTGATGAGGATGTAGCCAGTCCTGGCCAAGTGGCCAGAGCTAGGGTAGGGTTTCTCGAGCTGGTGTCAGGACTAACTGGGGCTCCCCAGCAAGGGGCTGCCTGCAGCCTGGCTCCCAGGGCACTGCAGAAGTGTCCTTTTGTTGACTGAACAAAGCGGCTTTGAGCAGGTTCTTATCACAACAGCAGTGAGACAGGACACCGCAGCTCCAACCTGGATGGGAGAGAGGCAGAGGTTGTGGGAGGGACTGTGCTCCAGGCGCTGAGGGTGGAGCTGTGCGGTCTCCCTGCTCAGGGGCTGCAGGCTCCCATCAGATAAGGCCCTGAGCAGGTTCTGGTGGGCACAGAGGTCCCAGGCAAGTACTAGTGGACACGGGACAGTGAGGGCAGACACAGGGGAGCATAGGAGGGCACAGGTGGACACAGGTGGACATGAGCATCAGAGGTGGCTACAGAAGCAGGCTCCTCCAGTGGGTCAGGATGGGCATGGGGTGCCCCTCAAGATAGGTGCCTTGTGGGACAAGATCCCTGCCTCAGGACCCCTGAGAATGTGACCTGAAGGATCCCTGTCCAGTTCACCAGGATTCCAGATGTTGAAGAGTTGATCACATGGGGTAGGGTGAACCAGAGCATGGCCTGGGCAGGGATATCAGGGCATCCCTTCTGTCCCATGTCCACACCAGCTGGTGTGTACCCGGCTCCACTCATCTCCCCCTGGGTTTAGTTTCCCCTTCTGTGCAACAGGAGATTGAGGGAAAGGGCCCAGAAGACTAGCCTGCGGTGCCGTCTTAGTACCCCCACCCCGTGCTGCCCTGGGACCCCTTGCAAGTCTCCACCATGCAGGACATCATGAAGAGCACAGGGTGGGCCTAGTT
>NW_006408574.1:2411335-2485802 GCF_000296735.1 Chrysochloris asiatica | reverse complement strand
TGAGTGAGTGAGTGAGTGAATGAGTGAGTGAGTGAGTGAGTGAATGAGTGAATGAATGAGTGAATGAGTGAGTGAGTGAGTGAATGAATGAGTCAATGAGTGAATGAGTGAGTGAATGAGTGAATGAATAAATGAGTGAATGAGTGAGTGAGTGAGTGAATGAGTGAATGAGTGAGTGAATGAGTGAGTGAGTGAGTGAATGAATGAGTGAATGAGTGAGTGAATGAGTGAATGAATAAATGAGTGAATGAGTGAGTGAATGAATGAGTGAGTGAGTGAGTGAGTGAATGAGTGAGTGAGTGAATGAGTGAGTTAATGAGTGAGTGAGTGAGTGAATGAGTGAGTGAGTGAATGAGTGAGTTAATGAGTGAGTGAGTGAGTGAATGAGTGAGTTAATGAGTGAGTGAGTGAGTGAATGAGTGAGTAAGTGAATGAGTGAGTTAATGAGTGAGTGAGTGAGTTAATGAGTGAGTGAGTGAGTGAGTGAATGAGTGAATGAGTGAGTGAGTGAATGAGTGAATGAGTGAGTGAGTGAGTGAGTGAATGAGTGAGTGAATGAGTGAGTGAGCAAATTAATGGATTAGTAGGTAAATGAGTGAGTTAATGAATGAAGGGGTGAAGGAAGGAAGGAAGGAGTGAATGAGCGGGCCAGTGGGTGAATGAGTGGGTGAGTGAGCAAGTCGGTGAATGAATGAATGAGTGGGTGAATGAATGAGCTAGGCTGCCCTCCCCACCAGGCACCCAGACCCAGGCTTTGAGGAGGACAAGGGAGGATAAGGGGGGTGTGGGGGAATGAGGAGGGCCGAGGGGGTATAAGGGTAGATGAGAGACATGAGGGGGGGAAGGGGTTCCCACAGGCTGCAGGGTGGGGAAGGAAGGTCTCCACAGTGGGGTGGGGGTGTTGAGGCTGGCACCCACTTCCCAGGGTGGCTAGAAGGCAGACACCCTCTTTGGGTGGCTGGGAATGGGAGGCACCTTTTCAGAGGGAGCAAGCTTATTTTAGCAGGCGGGTTGGGGGGCTGGACACGGGCCGGCTGGGCGGCTATATTTAGCTCCTGTGAGGCTAAGCAGAGAAGGGTTAAGGGTCCTTGTCCCAGACCTGAGCCCCACTCCAGATCCGTTCTGTGGGTCCTGGAGAAGCAGAGATAGAGAGCCCCGCCCTTCACCTAGACCCCAGCTGGTCTGTCCCTCTTGGGGCCCAGATGTGGGGAGGTGGTGTCCATGGAGCAAATGGCCCTTCCTGGCCTGTGATTATATTCTTTCTGGTTTTCTTCCCCTCCCCAACTTTCCCACAAGCATTTTTGGCATAAAAATAACTGGGTTGGGATGAGCCCTTAGTGTTTGTCTGAGCCCCCAGTCCCCAGATCCTGAGTGCAGGTTGGGACTAGACAGTGGCCGCAGCTCTGGAGGGCCCTTTCTGCTGACCTGGGAGCCCTGGGCAATGGGTTGGGTGGGCAGTTTTTCCTTGTCACTTCTTGCACCTCGATCTCAAGGCTTGTGGTAAGAGGGCACGTGTTATCGCTTACAGCATCTGCCAAGTCACACGGCACTGGGGTTTCATGGAGTACGAAGCTGACACCGGGGGAGTCTGAAGGTGTGCTGGACACATAACTACCTGCAGCTGCCCAGGTGCACCCAGGTGTGTGACCACTATGCAGGTACTGTGGGTTAACGCGCCAGACTGTGTGGCGCTGTGGGTTAATGCGCCAGACTGCAAAGCCATTTGAACTGCAAGGTTGGTGGTTCAAGCTCACCAGCTGCTCCTTGGAAACCCTACACAGGGTCGCTATGGGTCGGAACCGACTTGACGGCACTTTAACAACAAGAACATCATAGTCAAAGTTTTCTTCACAGAAGGAAGAAGCGGCAGCTCTGGGTGGGTGGGAGAGAGCCCTGTGCTGCTGGGCCTCAGCATACTCCATCCCTGCCACCGAGCTACCAGGGACTACAGGGCAGGATGGTGTCCAGAGGCTTGGCACCTGACAGGTCACGTGTCAACACAACAGACATATTGCCTACGATGGAAACACTAACTATGTTGCTGGAGGTAAAGGCCCTGCATCTCTCACTTACACAGCACGGGGTTCTCACACACACCTCAGGAATACCCAACGAAGACCCCAGTGCCTGGAATCTTCTCTTTAAAGGAAGTCTGAGGTGGCTGGCTTATTGTCTAGACATCTGGGGCCGTTTCTCAGGACCCTGGAGGCTGCTGGGGCCCAGTCATGCAACACGCACATGCTGTGGGCGGGTCCATGCTGTCTGAGGCGCCATCTGCATCTGAACCTGACTCCTGTTTGCTCACCTTTGTTCTCAACTCTCGTCTTCCTTCACTCATTCCTCAGACACATGTTTATCGGAAACTTACCAAAGGCCAGGCTCTGGTCTGGGCGCCAGGGTTGCAGGAAAAGTCAAACCCAAGGCTAGTCCACATCTGCCCTGCTCATTCCAATGCATAGGGACCTTACAGAGCAGAGGAGAACTGCCTCGGAGGAGACTGCCTCATCTCTCTCCCCTTGCTGAATTTGAATCGCCAACCCTTTGCCGAGGGCTCCTGGGAACACAGACGTGTGGAGGGAAAGGGCAGACTCTCCCCCTTTGTGGAAATCATCTGGGGGGGGAGGGGGCGGGAAGACAGCAGGCAAACATCAGCACTTCATGGGGCGTAATCATGATGAGCTCTCACCCCGGGGTCTGTCCTCCCCTCTTGGTGACCACAGGCACAACGTGGTCAGGCTGTTATGACTCCTAGGATGTTCAGGGGTTGATGTCTCAGAACCTCTAGATCTTTCTTCTTAGTCTGTCTCAGTCTGGAAGTTCCACTGGAACACCAACACGCAAGCCCACACTGGCAGACGGACTGCGCTGGCTGGGACTTGAACCTGGGTCTCCCTTCTGGAAGGTGAGAGGTCCACACCTGAACCACAGCTACCTCTTTTTCTAGGGACGGGGCTGGGGAGCAGCATCTTGGAGGAGGTTGAGGAACAGTTAGTGCAGAGCCCTGAATCGGAGCCAGCCAGGGCTGGAAGGTGGGCGAGTGGAGAGGATGTGCCTTGGGAAGCAGGGTTAAGGGTCTCACGGGCCTTGGACTGGACTGTAAATTGTTGAGGGAGAGGATGATTTGTAAGGGACCACTCTGGCTGGGCAATGCTGGAAGTCCACCGCTGGACAAGAGGAATGATCCAGGTGAAAGGGTGGGAGTGATTGGATTCTGGCTTAACTTCAAGGAGTGCCGACGGGCATGGGGGGGGGGAAGGAGGGTAGGTAATGCTGGCTCACTCCCCTCCCCATCCACCGCTTCCCATAGGAGGAGCTGACTCCATCTCTGCACAGAGAATTCTGGGTCAAAGTCTCCATGGAGACACACATGTGGGGGCTGCATCAGAACATGATGTTTGGCACTGAGACTTGGGGGTAGGGAGTGGGGAAGAGCCCCATTGGACCACCCCACTGAGCAGTGCAGGTTGGGTTCGGAGCTCTGGGAGTAAGGATGTAAGGGTCCCAGGGTGACAGGAACAAAACACCCCAAACGGAGGACTCTGGAGTCAGAAATCCGGGCTCAGGGTGGTGAGAGTCCGTCCTCTTCAGAGCCTCCCGGGGAAGGTGGTTCTTTGCTTCCTCCAGCTTCTGGTGGCTCCGGGTCCCTGCCTGGAGGCCAGTCCTCTGGTTCCTCCTGTCACATGGGTTTCCCGCTTTGCATCTCTTATAGGAAGCCCACTCCTTATGACCTCAGTGGCCCTAACAAACCACGCCCTCAGAGCCCCTGTTTCCCAGCAAGGTCACCTTCACAGTCTTCCAGGGGTCAGGATGTGGTCCTGTTGCTTTGGGAGCTGCCGTCTAGCCCACTGACCCCCATGGTCACTTCCAGGGGCCCACACCCCAAGGCAGGCAGGTTCTAGGCTGTTACTATGTGCTGCAGATGTTGTTTCCAAGGACAGGCTGGTGGATGTGAACTGCTAACCTTGTGGTTCAAATCAACATTTCAGTTGAGTGCTTATCCTACAGCATCACATGACCCAGCCAGTCCTGGGCCCCACATTGTCATTGCTTAGAAATCTGCCCCCTTCTCTCTGTGCACCTGAGCATACCTGACTGAGGTGTACTGGTGAGGCAGGGAGACTGCAGGACCAGGAGGAGGTTAGTGTGGACTCGGTGCTCTCCAGGGTCCCCATCTTGGTGGTTTCCTGAGCTCCTAAATGTCAGGGCCAGCCACTCAGCTGTCCATCGGCCCCATAGACTCTCCATTTCAGAGGCAGCCGTGGTCCCTTGGCACTCTTGATCCTCCCCCAGGCCCCCCTGAGCCTCATGCCAGCCCAGGGGGAGGGGGGCAGCTGTCATTGTCAGCAACCTCACCAGAGAAGGCGGTGTGAGTCCAGGACCAGACCTCTGCCCCTGAGTGCCCGGCCTTCACGGTCCAGTGCCCCAGCCCCTCCGAAGCTCAAAGGACAACTACAATCATGCATGGAGATGTGTCTCAGGCTAGAGGATGGGGCCAACACTGATCCAGGGAGGGGGTATCTACCTGCTGGGCCCTCCTCCAGAATAACTTACATGCCTGGTCTCTGGTGCTGGCCCTCAGAGAGGATGATGCTGTCCATTAGGTTGGTGCACATAGGGAGCATCTCTCTCTGACCTCAGGCAGCATCTTGGCCCCCAGCTCTAGCTCTGGTGCTCATGTCACTGGCAGCCCCCCTGCGCAACCCTGCCTCAGCGGTTCCCCCTGTGCTCCACAGACCCTTCTCTGAGAGGGGGCTGGGTGGGATACCCCCCCCCACTCCCAGCCTGGTGGCCAGGAGCCGAGCTTGTCCAGGTCACACCCTGAGCAGTACCGGCAGCCAGGCCACTTCCTTAGTCTCTGGGGCTCCCGGACAGGACTGGTCTGGAGGACAGAAGGCCTCGTATCTGCCAATCTAGCCCTCGAAACAGCACCCAGAAGCCATTGTGGGCAGTGACACTGACACCTCATGCTGTTTGTCTGCAGGAGAGAATGAGCTATAGGTGCAAAGGCCCTGTGGGGTCGTGGGGGGTGCTACACCCAAGTATTCATACACTTTGTGAGGCTCCATGGTCTCCCTGTGGTGGCAGCTCTGAGCTGAGACACCTCTGATGATCCGGAGTAGGGTGACTGTGAACCCAAGGGCCTGTACAACTCCTAAAGTGTAGGGAATGTGCAAGGGGTCCCCCTGAGAGGAGGGAGAGACAGGTGATGGGTGGGAAGAGATGGCAGGCAGGAGAGGGACAGGCGGTGGGTGGGAAGACATGGCAGGTAGGAAGCCCTTTAATCAGGCACCAGGTGAGGGGGCAGCCTCTATTGTCCCAATTGCCTAGCCTCCCCGTCCCTGCTCCCTGTCCTAATTCCTGGCTTTGAAGAGAAGCTGCAACTAGCAGAGTGGCCCATGGCCCTCCCCCTCCTCCCAACCTGCAGACCAGGGAGACCTTGGATGGACGCCCAGGGCCAGTCCTCTGCCTCTGCCAAGACCATGGGACTCCACCGCCATTCGCCCCCACCCCAGCCCTCTCCAGACAGAGGTCACACTTGGGGACACGTGGTGTGGGCAGCACTTAGTTTCTGGAGTTGTTGTTGTTAAGTTCCATCGAGTCGGTTCTGACTCATAGAGCTCCTGCATAGGGTTTCCAAGGAGCAGCTGGTGGATTTCATGTGCCGACCTTGTGGTTCACAGTCCACTGCTGATCCTGCAAAGCCAACACTAGGAGTCCCCTAGGCACTTAATCAACACCGTGCCAGTGTGGTGGTGGTGGTGGTGGTCTTGTGACCTTCCTCCCTCCCTATGCTATCTTGGGGGCTTATCAGATGTTCCAGAGGTCTTTCCAGAACATCAGAGATGTGTGCCTTGTTTTTCCCAAGTCATTGTGCTTGGTATAATAGGCTGAAGTATAATGGCCACATCCCCACATCCTCTACAAGAACCCAACACATTCCATCAGAATGTCGTTGTTTTCACAAATAAGACCTTTTATTTGTCATGATTAAAAGTCGGAATTGGAAGCAGATTCTTGAACTGGTGGCTGATAGTCATCAACTCGTTCAACTTGAGCACCTGTCTCATCTCCGGTAGCTTCTCCAGAACTACTACCGTCCCCATGAAGCTCCATGAGTTTTCCCAGCTCAGACATGGGCATCTTCAGAATTTTCACCTCCCTAACAAACACATCATGGAGAGGGTAAGTGGACTGACACGCCTTGCCTGTCCGTCCCAGGGCTGTTTGGAATCCGTCTATTGACCACTTCTTTCTAGTCTGCCCCTCGTGGGTCATAAGTTCCATCCTTTTTTTCTGGATTTGATGGACCCATTGATGCTGAGCGTAAGATGCCTTCCAAAGGACACAAAACAAACCAGGAGGTGACCCTGTGGGCACGCATCATAACCACCCTGCTGCCCAACTCTACAAATGGATCTGAAAAAACATTTCGGAAAAAAACATCATTGGATGAAAAGTTCTACAAGAGCATACAGACATCTAAACATGCAGGTGGACAGAGGAGAAAAAATACTCCTGCTGCCCACTGATGCACGCATTCGGAGCGGCACCCTACCAAACCTTCAGAAGGAAATCTCTCCAAAGCTCTTTCTGATACTTAAGGTTTGGTAATGTAGTAATTCACCAGGTTGAGATCCAATACAATGTAATCACTTCCATGATGAGATCTGATACAATCAGTCAAGTCATTGATAGGAATTTCCCCCTGGGGTGTGACCTGATATACCTTTTATCTTATAAGAGCTAAAAGGAGAAATGAGCAGAGAAAAGGAGAGCGAAATTAACAGAGAAAGGGACCTACTACCACCAAGAAGGAGGAACCAGGAGTGGAGTGCATCCTTTCTTTGGCCCTGGGATCCCTGCCCTGTGAAGCTCCCGGATCCAGGATGCAAAGACTCCTGGGGATCTCCAAGGAATGCTGCACCCACAGGTGCTGAAAGGAGACCAGGACCTCTCCTCAGAGCTGATAGAGAGAGAAAGACTTCCCTGGAGCCAGCACTCTGAATTTGGGCTTCTAACCTCCTATGCCATGAGATTGCTATCCTAGGCAGTTGTGCACAGAAATGGACTAGTATTGGCCCTTTTGAATCCAAGAATTACATGGTTTACAATGCCAGAAACACCAAATTGAAGAGGAATGGTCTCACATTCCTCATCAAAAAGAATATTTCAAGATCTATCCTGAGGTACAATGCTGTTTGTGATAGGATAATATCCATGCACCTACAAGGAAGACCACCAGCCGCTCCTTGGAAACCCTAGACAGGGTTGTTGTGAGTCAGAACCAACTCAACAGCACTTAACAACAACAACAAAAAGAAGACCAGTTAATACCACTATTATACAAATTTACACATTAACCACTACAGTCTGTGATGACGAAGTTGAAAAATTCTACAAACTTCTTCAGTTAGATATTCATCAAACATACAATCAAGATGTATTGATCATTACTGGTGATTGGAATGCAAAAGTTAGAAACAAAGAGGAAAGATCAGTAGTTGGAAAATATTGCCTGGGTGATTAAAATGATGCTGAGATTGCATGATAGAATTTTGTAAGGCCAATGACTTCTTCATCGCAGATACCTTTTTTCAACATCTTAAAAGGCAACTATACATGTGGACCTCTCCAGATGGAATACCCAGGAATCAAACTGACTACATCTGTGGGAAGGGACAATGGAGAAGCTCAATATTATCATTCAAAACAGGGTCCAAGCAGACTGTGGAACAGACCCTCAACTGCTCATATGCAAGTTCAGGTGGAAGCTGAAGAGAAGAAGTAAAACAAGTCCGTAAGAGTCAAACTATGACCTTGAACATATCCCACCTGAATTTAGACCATCTCAAGAACAGATTATATGTATTAGACACCGATTATGGAAGACCAGGATAGCAGTAGGATGCCATCAAGAACATCATACATGAAGAAAGAAAAAGGTCATTAAAAAGATGGGAAAGAAAGGAAAGATCAAAATGTATGCCAGAGGGACTACAAAGGCAAGAAGTGACTGGCTTACAAGCTTTCAAGAGGGAACCTAGATCGACAGGGTACAGAGGAAGGTAGAATCTCCACTGAGTAGGATCCAATTTGTCTGGGCAGGGTTGATGAAAGGAAATTCTGATAGGTCTCTTGTGATACAATGGTGAATAATTGTTATCAGGACTGATTGTGAAGGTTGGAAATGTAAAGGTAGACATTTTTTAGCAAGGAGGGGTGTGATTAACTTTGCAGTCTAGTAGCAGAGGTCCCTAGGACCATCAAGGGGGAAGAGTGGAGAGTGGGACCCTACCCAGAGAAACAGTGATGTCAGAGATGGAGGCAGAGACGATGACTTGGAGAGATGGAGTGGCTGGGGACTCTAGACCCAGAGAGGGAGAGGGGCTGTGTGCTGATGACTGGGGGGGCAGGCTTGTAGGGTGTACCCTTTGGTTGGTTGATGATGCATAGGGGGGATTGTAACCATGGCAATGAAACGATATACGATAGGATGAATGTAAAGCTAATAATGTTCTTCCATGTAAACTATCACATAATTCACAATAAAACATTTTTAAAAAATGTATGCCAGAAGAAACTCTGAAACTTGCTCTTGAGCGTAAAGAAGCTAACGTGACTGGAAGAAATACGGAAGTAAAAGAGCTGAGTAGAACATTTCAAAGGGCAGCTCAAGAAGACGATGCCAAATGTTACAATGACATGTGCAAGGACGTGGAGTTAGAAAGCAAAAAGGGAAAAACACACTCAGCACTTCTCAAGTCAAAAATCATGAAGAAAAAAAATCCAAGCCTTGACTTTTAATCCTGATGGATTCTCTAGGGAAGGACGTCATAGCCAAACCCAGCCAACCCACTGCAGTTCCGACTCATAGCAACCTTGTCAGGCGAGAACTGCCCGGGAGGGTTTCCAAGGCTGGAATTCTTTATGGGGACAGACGACCTCATCTTTCTCCTGAAGACGGCTGGGGGATTTGAACTGCTGACCCTTTGGTTAGCAGCTGAGTGCTTTAACTATTGTGCCACCAGGACTCCCTGACAACATAGCATAAATACCAAAACATAACAACTAGAGACTGATTTAGCTTTTGAAAATTGTAAAAAGGGAATGATCTGCTAACAGAACCCCATAAAATGACGACGACACCCCTTTCTCCACTGTCTATGGCTAGTCTCTTCCTTCCTTGTTCTCCAAGTCTCCCGTGCCAGTGAGAGCCACAGGCCCATGTTGGGGGGGGGGTGCACTCAGCCCCACATCCCTCATCAAGGATGACTTGTTGCTGGCCTAGGCCATGGGGGTACTGTTGTTGTTGTTGTTGTTGTTGTTGTTCGGTGCCATCCGTTTGGTACTGACTCTTAGCGGCCTCATTCAAAACACAACGAAACAGCGCCCAGTCCTGTGCCAACCTCACAATTGTTGTGACACTTGAGCCCATTGCTGCGGACACTGTGCCAGTCCATCTTGTGTGTGTGTGTGGGGGGGGGTCTTCCTCTATTATATTGACTCTCCACTTTACCAAACATGATGTCCTTCTCTAGGGATGGGTCCCTCCAGATAATATGTCCGAAGCATGAGAGATGAAGTCTGGTCATCCTGGCTTCCAAGGAGCAGTCTGGCTGTTCTTCCAACACAGATTTATTTGTTCTTTAGACAGTCCATGGTACTTTTAATAGTCTTCTTCAACACCACAACTCAAATGCATCAATTCTTCTACGGTCTTCCTTATTCACTGTCCAACTTTCACATGCTTATGAGGCTATTGTAATGACCATGGGTTGGGTCAGGCGCACCTTAGTCCTCAAACTGACATCTTTGCTCTTGAACACTTTAAGGAGGTGTTGTGCAGCAGATTTGCCCAATACAATATGCCATTTGATTTTTTAAAAAATTTTTTTATTGTGAATTGAGTGAAGGTTTACAGATAAGATCATCAGCTTTATAGACAGCAAATCATACATTTGTTTCATCTCAATGATTACAATCTCTCCTTGCAACAACAGTATCCTGCTTCCTCCCTATGGCTCCCCATTTACAGCTTATATTTCACAAATGAAGGAAGCAAAAATACTTGATGTACACATACAAAGCAATAAAATACGCATTCATTTAAGTGTCCAAAGGGCACATTCTGCCAGCCAGCCTCCTGCCTGCAGATACACATCCTTACTCAGTCCATGAGCCTAGAGACCGAAGTTACTCTGTCTCTCCACGCCACCACCTCTGCCACCATCTCTGCTCTAGCAGCTTTCCTAGGTAGGATCTCACGCCCCACTCATGCTCTTCCTTCTTGAGGGTCCTGGGGTCATCTGTTCCGGGAAGGAAAGATTAACTACTCCCACCTTTTAGTTACATATCTTCTACAATTACAGTTGTGACAATCACAATTCATCCTGCTAACAATGACTCACAATTGAGTCATACAATCCTACAGCATCATCCCTTCTCCCTTTTCATCCGATCCATCTGAGAAAGAGGGAAACTATTCAGTAGGGCATCTACCTTACCTCCCTCATTCTGAAAGTAGCACCCTCCTGAAAGCTTGCAAGTCAGCCACTTCGTGCCTTTATAGCCCCCCCATTTTTGATAGCCAATATCTAAATTGCCTGTCCCTAGCAACCCAGTGAGTCCTGGTGTGGCGCTGTGGACTAATGCGTCAGACTGCAAAGCCATTTGAACTGCAAGGTCGGTGGTTCAAGCTCACCAGCGGCTCCTTGGAAACCCTATACCGGGTCACTATGGGTCGGAATCGACTTGATGGCACTCCCGTGCACTGAGGAAACAAGCTTGCTCCTTGATATGAAGACTCCTCCCATTTCAGTTGGAATTTTGAGCAGCTGCATCCATCAGTTCATCAGATTGTAGCAATTTACACTTGATCACAGTGTCAAGCATCTTTTTCTTCATCTGTTGTTTGAATTCTGGTCAGCTAGTCATCCAAACTAGGTCAAATTAGTGCTGGCTGCAAATTTGGGAGTTCACACATGCCTCCCTGCACTTCAGACCAGCTGGCCACTACACTCTCAGCTCTAGCCCCCAGTGGCCAGGTTAGTGCCCAGGGGCTTGAGAGTTCACACTCCCCCTAAACTTCAGACCAGCCAGGCCTTCCTCTTCTCACTCTCATCTCGAGTTCAACAGATATCAATGGAACATGACCCGAATCAGCCTGTGTCTTCATTGCTGCATTTCCCCTACTTCCACTCACAAGTAGACTCAGGTGGTCACCAGCGAGCATACTGGACTAGTCAAGGTTCCTTTTAAGTTTCAGCCTTAGAAGAGGATTTTCCCTGATGGAATGTTGAACAACTGCCTCTTAGTCTAAAAAAATAAATGGTTGACGTTCAACCATTTGAAGAGGCAGCATATGATCAAGAGTCAATGACACTGAAGGAGTAAGTCCAAGTGCACTGAAGGCATTGGCAAAGAAAAAACCTCCAGGAATTGATGGAATAGATATTGAAATTGTTCAACAAACGGATGCAGCACTGGAGGCACTCACTCATCTCTGCCAAGAAACTGGAAGACAGCCACCTGGCCAAATGAGTGGAAGAGATCCATAACTGTGCTCATTCCAAAGAGAAGTAACCCAACAGAATGCAGAAATCATCAGACAATATCATTAATATCTCATACAAGTAAAATTTTTCTAAAAATAATTCAAAAAATGGCTGCAACCACAAATTGACAGAGAACTCCCAGAGGTTCAAGCTGGATTTAGAAGAGGCCATGGAACGAGGGGTATCATTGCTGATGTCCGATGGATCTTGGCTGAAAGCAGAGAATATCTGAATGATATTTAGCTGTGTTTTATTGACTATGCAAAGGCTTTCGATCGTGTGGATCATGACAAGCCATGGACAACGTTACAGGGAATGAATATTCCAGAACACTTAATTGTGCTCATGAGGAACCTATAAATGGGGGCGCATTCCCCCTAACTCCTGCTCACACATCTGTAAACTGTTCCTTTATTAAAGTCGCCTCAAGTTACCTAATCTGACTTCACCATCTATCTGTTCACTGTTTGAACTCCGAATTACACATGAACAGGTTAGCCCTAAAGAGCTCAAAAGAAAAGAAAAATCAAAGTCGCCTCCCCCTAGATGTTCAAATGGCATTTAATAAAATCTAACCACATTTTTTATTTTTTTTAAATCATACTAGATTGGGGTTGGACACCAAATGAGCATCAGCAGTGTCCCTGAAATGTACATGTGGAGACCGAAATGTGCATGTGGAGACCTAGAAATGGCAACTGTTTTGTTATCTATGTGCTTCTTATAATTAAGAAGCAAGCAAAGAATTATTAGAAATGAGAGAGCAAAAACTACAGCCTGAAGCTGCCTGCTAGCTGACAATGTTAACGCAACAAGTGGGCTGTGGGGGATTTTTGGATTTTCCTGAAATTATAACTATGTTGTGGTAACTTTGTGAACAAAATAAACAACAGTTATATTCCTGAAATGTTGATGCTTTGAGTTTAGAAATGGAGCTAATCTAGACTCAGATGTTATAAACATGTTGTTTTGTTTGCTTTTTACCCATAATACAGTATAACTGGATAACACTTCCCGCTGGGCTGCTAGGCACAAGGTTGGTGGTTCAAACTCACCAGTTGCTCCTTGGAAACCCCGTGCAGGGTCACTATGCTTCAGAACCAAGTCAGTGGCTCTTAACAGCAACAACGTAATACAATCCATCTGTCTAAACGGCTACTGCTGTTCGGTGCTCTTGAGTCTGCTTTAACTCATAGTAACCCTACACGCCAAGGAGCTCTGGTAGCGTAGTGGTTACGAATCGGACTGCGAACCTTAAGGTCAGCGGTTCGAAACTACCAGCTGCTCCGCGGGAGAAAGATGAGGCTTTCTACTCCCGTAAAGATTTACACCCTCGGAAACCCTGTACAGGGTCGCTATGGGTCGGACCCGACTCGATGGCACTCAACAACAACAACAACAACAACAACTCTACACGCCATAGAACAGCACAGTCTGGTCGTGTGCCGGCCTCAGAATCATTGTCATGTTTGGGAACACTGTTGCCGCCATTGTCATTGTATCTCATTGGAGGGCTTCCTCTTTTTTTCTGATCCTCTATTTTACCAAAAGGAGCTCTGGTAGTGTAGTGGTTACGAATCAGGCTGTGAACACAAGGTCAGCAGTTCGAAACTACCAGTTGTTTCGCAGGAGAAAGATGAGGCTTTCTGCTCCCATAAAGATTTACAGCCTCGGAAACCCTGTACAGGGTCGCTATGAGTCGGAACCAACTCTACGGCACACAGCCACCATTTTATCAAGCATGATGTCCTTCTCCAGGGACTGGTCCCTCCTGAAAACACGCCCAAAGTGCATGAGATAGTCTCACCATCCCCACCTCTGAGGGCATTGTCATTGTAGTTCTTCCGTGTCAGATTTGTTCATTGGTCTGGCAGTCTGCAGGAATTCCGCATTCTTCTCCAACACCATAATTCAAGGGCATCGGCCTTCTCCAGTCTTCATGATTTGTTATCTCACTTTCACGTGAGGCAACTGAAAATATCATGGCTTGGCTCAGGTGCACCCTGGTCCTCAAGCTGATATCTTTGCTTTTTAACACCTTAAAGAAGTCTTTTGCAACAGATTTTCCGAATTTAGTATGACTGCTGCTTCCATGGATGTTAATTGTGGGTCCAGGCAAAACTATTTCCTTGACAACTTTAATATTTTCTGTGTTCATCATGATGTTGCTTCTTATTGGTCCAATGGTGAGGATTTCTGTTTTCTTTACACTGAAGTGCACTCCCTAGTGAAGGCTGCAGTCTTTGATCTTCATCAGTAGGTATTTTAAGTCCTCTTCACTTCTAGCAAGCAAAGTTGTATGATCTGTATATCACAGGCTGTTAGTGAGTCTTCCTCCAATCCTGATGCCACATTCTTTCTCAGATAATCCAGCTTCTCGGATTATGTGCTCAGCATACAGATGAAATAAGTACGAAGAAAGAATGCAACCCTAGCCCTCACCTTTCCTGATTTTAAACCACTCAGTATCCCCTTGTTCTTCAAACAACTGCCCCTTGGTCTCTGTACAGGTTCCTCATGAGCATAAGAATACTCATTCTTTGCAATGTTCTCCACAATTTGTTATGATCCACACGGTCGAATGCCTGTGCATAGTCAATAAAAGAAAAGTCATCATCTTTCTCATGGTCTTTACTTTCCACCAAGAGCCATCTGACATCAGCAATGTATCCCTTGTTCCATGTTCTCTCTTGAATCCAGCTTGAATTTCTGGCAGTTCCTTGTCAATGTACCTCTGTAACTGACTTTGAAATATGTTCAACAAACTTTTATTTATGTGTAATATTAATGATATTGTTAGACAATTTCCACATTCTGTTGGATCACCTCTCTTTGGAGTGGGCACACGTATGGCTCTCTTCCAGTCAGTTGGACAGGTAATTGCCTCCCAAATTTCTTGGCATAGACCAGTGAACACCGCCAGAGCTGCATCACTTTGTAGAAACATTCGATTTGTTTTTTGTCAATGCCTTCAGTGCACCTTGGATTTCTTCCTTCAAAGCTATCAGTTCTTGATCAGATATTACCTCTAAACTAGCATCTTGTTTAATCTAAAATTACTAGAAACATAATGATTAAAGTCGGAATCCTGGTGTGACACTGTAGGATAATCACTGGGCTGCTAACCATAAGGTCAGCAATTCAGTCTATCAGTCTCTCTTTGGGAATGCTATACAGGGTCTCTGCAAGTCAGAACCAACTTGATATCAATTAACAACAGCAGTGTCAGACACAGTTGTCGTTGTTGTGAAATGCTGTTGAGTCAATTCTGACCCATAGCGATCCTGTATAGGGTTTCTAAGGAGCAGCTGGTAAGCTTGAACCACCCACCTTGCAGTTCAAATGGCTTCGCAGCCTGGCGCATTAACCCACAGTGCCACACCAGGACTCCGTGATACACAGTAGGGATTCAATAAATGCACACTATCAAAGTTATGATTCTAGAGGTATTGGCCAATGCAACTAGACAAGAGAAAGAAATTAAAGAGAGAAAGACTAGCAAAAGAAGATATCAATTTATCATTATTTCTGTACGATTTTATTAAATAACTGAAAAATGAAAGATTTCCAATAAGAGAGTCCCTGGGAACAAAATTAATACAGGAAGCCCCAAACCCTTCACATATATGAGTATCAGCCAGGTAGGTGGTACATGGAAGAAAGACTATGCAAGATTGCAGCAAAAACCCATAAAATACTTAGAAATGAGCTCTGTAAGTTATCTATCAGATAATAAAATAGTTTTTAAACTTTCAAATGCTACTACTGAGGGCCAGAAAAGATTTGAGAAAATGGAAAGGCTTACCATATTTTTAATATAAAAACTCAATATCATAAAGATAGCAATTATCCTTAATAAATCTATAAATATAATGAAAATCTGCTTTAAAAATTAGTGGGACTTTGTTTAAATTGGACTCTTGGTGTGGTGTATAGGATCAGCACTGGACTGCATACCACAATGTCAGCAGTTCAAACCCACTAGCTGCTCCTTGGAAATCCTATACAGGGTCACTAAGAGTGAGATTCGTGTAGAAAACGAAACAACCAAGAGTGTTCTAAAGAGACTACCATGTTTCAGCAGGATTTGGTTCGGTTTAATATAACACAGACCCAATGGCAGAAGCTGAAGCAAGGTAGGTGTTTCTACATTTCTCCTGCAAAAGAAGCCCCAAGTGATGCAGAAACTTCTGGTACTCAGGACTCAGGCTCCTTGATCTTGCTGCCTCACCCTGCTGCTGTGTGGTTTTCATTCCAAGTTCTCCCAGAGGCCCAAGATGGCTGCGAGAGTCCAGACATCACTCCTACATTCCAGGCAGTTGGGAGAAGGAAAAAAGAGAGAGAAGAAGAAAAAGCACTCCCACTATCCTTTATAAGGAGCTCTGGTAGCGCAGTGGTTATGATTCAGGCTGCCAGCCTCAAGTTCAGCAGTTCAAAACTACCAGCTGTTCCGTGGGAGAGAGATGAGGCTTTCTGCTCCCGTAAAGATTTACAGCTTCGGAAACCCTGTGCAGGGTCGCTATGAGTCGGAATCGACTCCGGGGTACTTAACAACAGCAACAACTATTGTCCTTTATGGAGAAAGTCCCTGGAAGCCCCAGACCACATGTCCACCTCCTGCCACTAACCAGAACCTAGTCCCAGGGCCACACCTTTCTGCACTGGAGCCAAAGAAATGCAGAGCTGGATGCTTTGCTACCACAAATAAAACCAGGTTACAAAGGAGGAAGGATGGAGGTTGTGGGTATTGGGTGGGCTCCCAAAGTTGCATCTGTTTATTGTAAATGAAAACTAAGGTGTGGGGACTGCTAGTTGTACAAGAATAGACAGAATTTGGAATGTGGCAAAAGGAATTTCCAAGAAACAGAGAAAAGAGATCATTTAAGAGATTATTTGAGAAGCTAGGTAGTCATCTGGAAAAAAAACAAAGGTGAATTTATATCTCATACCTCATACTGAAATCAATTCCAGATGGATCAAAGATTTTAATGTTAAAAACAAAAACAAGAGATGCACAACCTCAAAGAATAGAAAAGACTGTGGAAGAAACTGTTTTTAAAACCTGAGATGAGGAAGACCTTTCATAATAGAGAATATAAACACCAGATAAAAAAATAAATAAATTGTTTTCAGAAATTCAACTACACCAAAGAAAAGTTGTACACTGTAAGAACCGCCTTAAACAAAGAGAAAAGAGCAACCCCCAAGCAGGGAAAGACATTAGCAAACTGTATCACATAGACAAAGGGTTCTTTCATATATAAAGAGCTCTGAGGAATCAATGAAGAGGTGAACCACCCAGCAGGGGAAAAGTTTTCTGAAAAGAGTTTACATGAAAGCAGAAACAAATAGGTGCTGGGAGAAGAGGTGTTCAGTCTCCTGCCAGGGAGAGAAATGCAAATTGAATCTGCACAGACAACATTTTTACCTATCAGATTGGATTGGCACTGTGTTTGATTGCCTTTGATTGCCATTGTTGGTTGTTGGCAGGGCTGTGAGGAGACAAGGACTCACAACCTCTCTCGAGGAAAGTTTGGCAAAATCTCTAGGAATCATGGATGAACATGGTCCCACTTGTATGAAGGAATCCTGATCTTGATTTTGAGCACAAACATGTCCAAGTGGCCATCGAGGACTGTCAGATCACACGCACAAGAATATGCTACAAAGAAATGAGTGAGCACGCATCTGTACATTTTCTGTGGGGTTTGGTTGTATGGAACCCTAGAGAGCAGAGAGAAAGATGTGATCCTGCAATCTAGGAACCCAACCCTAGATGGTCCCCAAAGAGGAGCTGGGGCGTAAATGTGGTGGGGAGGGGGGACTTCAAAAAGTTGGTGAAAAAGTGGAATTAAAAGAGAATGACAAGAGGCAGACTTGTGGGGTATACCCTTTGGTTGATGGATGATGCATGGAGGGTATTGTAACCATGGCAATGAAACGATATACGATGGGATCAATGTGACGCTAATGTCCTCCCATGTAAACGATCACATAATTCACAATAAAGCATTAAAAAAAAGAGAGAGAGAGAGAGAATGAATTTTTTCCATGAACTTTTTGAACTCCCTCGTATTCCCAATCAGAAAGTATCAGTTGGCCCCTCATCATCAAACAGCCTGCATTGGGCCTCACCACCAACCATGGTACCCTGCCCTCTCGGAGCTTGGATCTTGGTGAGGAGACATGACAAGTTGTGGGTGGGTGATGACAATCCAAAGACAAGCATCCTACAGTGGGGCTAAGGGAATGACACAGCAGACATCAGGCATAGGGGGGGTCTTGGGCAAGGTCAAGGCCGAGGGGGGGCTCTAGCCAGCCAGAGGTGGAGGAAGGGCCCAGGGGCCAGCAGCTCTTCAGCATCTTCAGCTTGCAAGATGAATGACTGCAAGACCATTCATCCTCTCCAGCTTCCCAATTACTTCCCGCTACCCTGAGAAAGGGACCCAGGCCTTGTTCCCCTCACTATGGCCCCCACACACCGCCCTCTCCAACAGGGAGGACAATGGGTGCAGGGAGGGGTCTGGTGGGCCTTTGTGCTCCAGGATCGATAGAGTTCCTTGGTCTCTGCCGGGAAGGAAGCATCCCAAGAGTGCTGCTTAGGCCTGGAGTTCAGCCAGGCCAGACCCCCACCTGTGTTCTGAGTCTCTGGGTGGGATGTGGGTGTGACTGAGGTCCATACTGAGCCCAGCTCTCAGGACCACAGCTCAGCTGATAGCCATCCCTCCCTCACCTCTGCAGGGAGCTGTTCGGCTCAGTTGTCTTAGCAGTAAAATGGGTTAAGAGGTGCGGGCTGCGACGGGGTCTGCTTCCAGTAGGATGAGGTGCTATGCTGAGGGGAGGAGGAGATGGGTTAAGTAAGGTTGCAGAAAGGAACAGCCTCTTATGTTATGGACTGTGTGGGGTCCCAGGCGCTCTGGCTAGTGTCCATCTGTGAATCATCCAGGTCTATACCAGAGCAACAAGTGGGGGAAAGGATGCACAGTGGGGGGTCTGTGTGGGCAACTGTAGGTGCCACGTACTGCCCAGGAGCGCCTAGATCTGGCTTCCACTCTTGGAGGGACTCTTGAATTCCCCAGCAGACCCACAGGGCCGTAAGGGCCCCAGGACCTGAGAGAGAAGAGAAAATGAGTAGGTGAGACCTCCCTCATGTGGCCCCAGCCCGAGAGATAGCCTCAGAATTAAAGTGGGAACCATCCCTTAGTGTAGGCAGTGCTGGGAGGGAGGCATGGACAGAGGTAAGTGGACAGATCTGAGAAGGGGACTTCTGAGAGTGCCATGTCATCATAGTGAGGATGGGAAAACTGAGGCACGGATCGAACTGACTAAGGGAGGGACAAAGGAGCAGGTGGGCTCAGGAGCCCCTGGATGGACAGGGGCACCCCTAGTTGGAGGAGGACCAAGGGGACAGTAAGGCCAGGAAGGGTACATGGGCCCCTGAATGACTGGCCTGGTCCAGCGGACATCCCTGAGGCCCCAGGTTGGGCAGTATTGAGTGCAGAGGGGGAGCCTGCACTGATGGTCAGCACCAAGGCCTTCTGCCTACAAACCAGAGGAGCTCAGGGTGTTTTCGCCTCCCCTTCCCCACAGGAACTCAGAGGCAGACATCACCAGGAAGCTTCCTCTGCTCCCCACCCCCATCAGTGCCAGCTCCGCAGGCTGCTGGCCCACCCACACAAGGCTTTGGAATGTGCAGGGTCAGCCTGCAGCGGATGGTCTGCCAGAGAGCAAGTGTGGTGTCCTCCACATGCACAGCCCGGGGACAGAGCCCAGGGACAAAGCCCAACTCCTGCAGGTTCTAAACGTGGGGGCAGGAAGGGTGTGGGGAGGTATGTGTCCATCTGTCTGCCAGGGGGCAGCTCTCACAGTGGGATGAATCTGCTTTGTCGTGGTTGGTGGCTCAATGTCTACACTCAGAGATGGGCTGAGGGAACAGAGGCTTGGCCTCCCAGGTCCGAGCCATGACCAGGCTAGGGGCTAGGGGCTAGAGACAGGGCCCTGCTTCTCAGGACCAAGCTTGATAGTCACAAGCAGCAGGGTCTGGGGAGTCTGGAACATGCAGGGGTCAGTACAGAAACAGAATTCTGCCTATGCCCCCCACTCCCCGCTGAGGTGGCCCTACTCTGGGCTGCTGAGGGACCAAGGGAGGGGGACGAGAAAGGCTAGCCCTGAGCTGAGCCATCTACAACCTGGAATGTGAGTGGGTGAAGTGGGGGGCTGTCCATCCAGACAGGACTGGGCCCCTTCTGCCCCCCTGGCCCCCATCATGCCTGGTTCAGTCTTTCCCTGCACCTGAGGACATGATCCAAAGACGTGTGGGTTTATGCCTCGTGCACTCCAGGCCTGAGTTTCAGGAAGGGAAACTGAGTAAGGTACCTGTTTGTACATCTGCTTTGTTGTTAGAAGTCTGGGTCCCAACCCCACCCACCATCTGGCATCTCTACCTGTGATGAGGTGAGATCAGCCTACCTGGGCTTCAGCCAGGTGCACAAACCCACATCGCCGCCCACCACCCGTTCAGTCTTAGAACGAAGTGACAATCACGACACAAAATCCGCCATCTTCAAACAGACAATTCAGTGTCGTGAGGCTACTACCTTTCTCTAGTTCCAGAACATTCTTATCACCTCAAAGGAGACCCGTGCCCCTTCGAAGGTGCTCCCCCTTCCTCGTACCCCCAGTGATGACGGGTCTCCTCCCTGTCTCTGGGGACTCACCTGCTCTGCGTAGTCACATCAGTGGGAACATGTGGCTGGATGTCTGGCTTCTTTCTTGCAGTGACTTTTTGGGGTTCATCCTAGATACAGTGTATTACAGAGCACTTCTCTTCATTTGTTTGCGGTGCATTCATGCGTTCTTTTTCAACTTTTTATTATGAATTGAGTGAAGGTTTACACAGCAGATCAGCAGTTTTACTTCCAACAAATCATATTGTTTGCTTCGTTTCAATGATTGCAATCCTCTCCAGGTACCATCAGTTCATACTTGTTGTTAAGTGTGGTCGAGTTGGTTCCAACTCACAGCAACCCTGTTTAGGGTTTCCAAGGAGCAGCTGGTGGTTTGAATTGCCAGCCTTGCAGTTAACAGTCCAGTGTGTATTCTACAGAGCCACACCAGTTAACAGTATTTACCTCTATTTTCTTTCATTCTTATACTCCTCTCTGTGGCTTCTGCATCTTTCCTCTGCCAACCACCTTCTTGTTGTATATTGCCTGTCCCGGCACCCACGTTAACACCCATGTTAACATGTGTCTACCCTCTAGCCCCACTCCCTTGAATTCATTCATTCTTTAAGAGGGACGAGCTCACGCCTGCTGGCCTCAGCCGTCCACCCCAAATCACATTGCACCAATTTGCAGCACAGGAAACCGAGCAGGGGTTGGGGTGGGTGGAATGAAGGGGACTGTCCAGATAAAAAGAGCAGAGCGTCCCCACAAGTCCCCCTCTGGAGGAGAGGTGGACACAGCCCCCAGGCTCTGGGAGTGAACCCCATGGTGCTGCCCAGATTGCTGTGTAGTTTCAGAGCCCTAGCATGCCTATTCACCCCCAGGAAGGGACTCTGAAGCCTGCTGCCTGGCCACCCAGCCCGCCAAGGCCTGCCTGGGCCTGTCAGGGAGGGGGTCGACACCCACTCGTCCTCGTAATTGCTGGGTCTGACGTCACCTCAGGTGATTAATTGTGAGAAAGATGTCTGTCATCTATGAGCTCACTCCCATCTCACCATGAGGTTGTCCCTGGAAGAATGGAAATGACTTGTGGGGAGAGATGGGAGAGTTGCCTGGGTCACTTCATTCCCACTCTGGCCGGAAACCACTGCGGGGAGTGGAGGAGGAGGGAGCATCGGGGGAGCTACTTGGAGACCCTCCTGTAGCTCAGGCCCAGGCCAGCTCCCACTTCCAGCCTGGCCTGGGGGGATCCTGAGAGGAGGGGCATTCCAGAGAGGAGCTTCCTCTCCCCACACATGGTCACTGAGTCCTCTGAAAGTCCGGGGCAGGGACATTGGACCAGCAAGTTAGAGAGGGCCCACCGCCATGGTTACTGGGACAAAGTCAAGGTGTAAACATGGTGCTCCACCTGTAAGGGGTGGAGCCTAGGGGATGTGGGAGGTGGGGAGCAGGGGGCTCCGGGCATCCCTGGGAGCGTGCCTGACTCCTCTCCCTCCCCCTTCTCAGCTCTTCCTGTTGAAGGCCTGGGCCCAGAAGACCCCCAATTAGGGCAGGGGCCCCGAGGGGCCCCTTTGCCCTCCAGAAGAGGTTGGGTGGTCCAGAAGTGAGAACTGACTTTCCCCCTCAATGCCTCCCAAAGAATAAGGCAGTCAGTTTTAACCTGTCAAGACTGCCCACTGCAGTCACTGACCTGGGACAGGCCTTGTAATCCAGCTCGAAGACATGGACCCCAGGTCCGGGTGGCAACTAGTCCCCGCCCCATCCATCACATGGTCCCCATGTGGACAGCAGAGGGACGGAGCCAAAACAGAGCATTGTGAAACCCAGCCAACTGCTTTCACATACTGAAGAGGTCAGGGTGACCTGCTGTCTGTCCCTCCTAGTCCCATATCCTCACCACGGACATTCTTCTCAGCTGGCTCCCCAGCTGTGAGTGTCCCGACGAGGGCGCTAGTCCTGCCTCAACTCAGCTCCGAATGAGCAGTTTCTGTAAAATGCCCACGCTGTCCTCATCTCTGCCTCAGGCAGATTTTGAGACCCATCTGGGATGACAGATACTGCTGAACGGGGCTGGTCCCATGGGATGAAGACCATCGTCAAGACCCGCAGCATCTCAGCTCCTGGGGGTTCAGGGCAGCACGTCTTGGTACCCCTGGATTGAAGTCTGTGGGAATCAGCTCCATAACTTACCACCTCCTAATGGTCCCCAGGAGCTCTGGTAGCGTAGTGGTTATGAATCGGACTGCCAAGCTCAAGGTCAGCAGTTCGAAACTACCAGCGGTTCCATGGGAGAAAAATGAGGCGTTTTGCTCCCCTAAAGATATACAGCCTCGGAAACCCTGTGCAGGGTCATCACTATGAGTCGGAGCCGACTCCACGGCACTTAACAACAACAACAACAACAATGGTCCCCGGACAAGGAATCACACAGGCCAAGTGTGCATGTGCGGTTTTGGGGGGGCTGGCTGTGCTGAGAACGCTCAGGTTCTGCAGGGTCCAAAGACAGCGACACTCCTGCCACTGGTCCTGGGTGACCTCGGGCCAGTGCCCTCCCACACTGAGCTCCAGTAGGCCCTAGGAGCTGGCAAGGCTTGACCTAGAGCCCCCAGGGGGCATCTGGGGGCATCGGGCTGGCCACCAACTGCCTGGCTGTCCATTTAGAGAACCCCAAGACAGTCATACTTTCAGGGGTCCAGGGGGACAATGGAACCCCAGTCAGCCAGCCCATAGGCAGCTGGAGAGCTAGGCAGGTGCGTGGGGACCGCCGTCCAGGCTGGGTGTCCACTAGACTGTCCTTTCTGCTTATCCTGCTGGCCTAACTTGCTTCATGGTCCCCTGCAGGACATGATCCCCAAACCCAAAGCATTCTGGAAGAGGCTGGAGCCCTGGCCGTCCTGGTTGGGCCACCCCTGCCCAGTCATGCTGTAGCACCTAAGCCTGACCTCCTCAAGGACCCTGGCCAGGCCTGGCTCACAAGGAGTCCTCAGTCAGCATTCATGAGTCTAACTGATCAAGGTGCCCTGGAACCTCGGAGGGGGTGGTCTCAGGAGACTCCCAATCTTGACAGTCAGGTTTCCAAGAACCAGTCTGGCTTGGAGTCAAGGTGGTAACCCTCAAACTCTGGAAGCATGCAGGCTGGGGTCCTGTGGGGTCATGTGGGGTCGTGGTGTTAAAGAGGGGTATGCAGTGGTGCTGTCAGAAAAGGGCTCCAGGCAGGAGTACAAACAAACTGGTGAGCACCTATCCTGCTTTGTAGAGCCCCAGCTTGGACCAGCTTTGTGAGGGGGCCTGTGGATATGGGCAGCACAGCCGGACCAGCTGGACCATCCAGACTTCATAACAAGTCCATTTTACAGACTCTCCTGTTTACCACCTGGTGCAGGTATCAGGGTAGGGCAGCTCCGGAGGCCATTGTCATCCCAGGAACTCCAACGAGCCCTACACCAGCCCCCAATGACCTTGTTAACAGACACCCGCTCAGGTGAAGCCTGCCTGAGCCCTGGCCCGGGTGGTCTCAGGGCAGAGTCCAGGAGGCCAAGACTGGAGGCAGCGTTCTCTTACAAGAGGAAACAGAAGGTGTCGCGTGGTGGGGGCCATGGTGCCCCTGGTCCCCGCAGTGGGCAGGCTCTGAGGTCACCCTGAAAGATGGTCACGGAAACACCTGCTCTCAGGGAAGAAGACGGTGGGGGCCCAGTGAGGGGTAACATCAGAAACCTGCACCTTCTCTGCCCCCTGCCACCCGCGAGACCACCGGAGTCTGGGGCTCTGTGTGTGTGTATGTGTGTGTGTGTGTGTGTGTGACCCATGGCCACAGGGAGGCTCATCACTGGGTTGGGCAGGAAGAGGACTCCGGTTCTGCCATTGGTGCAGGCTGGCCCAGCTGACCTGGGAAGGAAGGGTGGACTCTGTGTCTGCTGTGACAGGCGGTGGGCCAGCACTCTGCTCAGAGCCCTGGTGCTCCCAGGCCGTGGGCTCAGGGCCTTTCCCAGGCCGCTTTGGCCCCGTGTGGAGGGAGGGGCCGGGCAGACCACCTGGAGAATCTGTTGGGCAGCCAGGCTTCCCCCAGTTCCAGGCGGTTAACGGTTATCTGCAGACCAAGCAGGGAACTTTTGACTTGCTCCACCCAGCATGGGCTCCTGAAGCTGTGAGGGAGAAGTCAAGACTGAGCTGTCATCCCAGCTCTGTCCTCCCCCACCGGGGCCTGTTTCCCCATAGTCCTGCTGTCCAGACTCTGTAGGGTGGGAGGGACACTGACTGACCTGTAAACACTGACACCGGGGAGGGGAAATGAGCTGACCCGTAATACCTTCAGGTATAGCTGGCCCCAGGGCTCCCGTGGTGTGGCTGGACTGTGCCTACCTGTGTACTGTCTGGGGAAGGACTCCACTCTCCAGCAGGCCCTTCCCTGCAATGGCAAAGACCCTTAGCTCAGCAGCCCCTAGGGAAGATGAGAGGGTCTGCACACGGTCCTCCCTGTCCTGGCCACTACTGAACCTGGAATTCCAGCCAAGATGCTGGAGGAGCAGAGGGTCCAGAGTTGGCCTCCATACATGCTGACCATGAAGCCGGCCCTGGGCCAGGTGCACTTCTTCATCCCCATCTCGAGGTGGGTCCACTCACCTGCCAAGTCACCTAGCTGGAACTGGCAAGAGGTGATGTGGATCCAAGAGCCACGATTCTACCTCAGAGCTCCCCACAGGCTGCAGGAGGGATGCTGGACACTCCCTCCAGGGTCCAGAGTCGGAGTTTGCTGTACCAGTGGCCTCATCCCAACCCAGGGTGCTGACTACCTCAGGAGCCTCATTTTGAGGGGCTGCTGCTTTTTTTTTTTTTAATGTTTTATTGTGAATTATGTGATAGTTTACATGGGAGAACATTAGCTTTACGTTCATCCTATCGCATATCCTTTCATTGCCATGGTTACAATCCCCTCCATGCATCATCAACCAACCAAAGGGTATACCATGCAAGCCTACCCCCTACACTCCCTCCCCCGCCCTCTGCAATTCTTCAGCACACAGCCCCTCTCCCTCTCTGGGTCTAAAGTCTCCAGCTGCTCCATCTCTCCATGTCATCATCTCTGCCTCCATCTCAGGCATCACTGCCTCTCTGGGTAGGGTCCCGCTCTCTGCTCTTCTCCATTGATGGTCCCAGGGACCTCCGCTCCTAGACTAGAAAGTTAATCACGCCCCTCCTTGCTATAAAACATCTACCTTTACATTTCCAACTGTCACAATCAGTCCTGATAACAATTATTCACTATTGTATCACAAGAGACCCATCTGCATTTCATTTCATCAGCCCCACCTAGACAGATTGGATACTACTCACTGGAGATTCTGCCTTCCTCCTGGCCCTATGGCTCTAGGTTCTCTCTTGAAAGCTTGTAAGCCAGTCACTTCTTGCTTTTGTAGCTCCCCCCAACCCCCATTGTGGGTAGCCAATGTCCAAGTTGCCCATCCCTGTCTACTCTGTGTGTGGAAGGGGTGGGAATGATTCTTGCTGTAAGGACTGGTTCCCTCTTTTGAGCTACTGCATCCATAGGTGTAGGTCAAGGTCATCAAATTATATCAGATTACTTTTTTTCCCTCTTCTTTCTTCTTCTGGTTAAGCTCTGATCATCCAGTCACTGAAGCCAGGTCAAGTGGGTATGATCTGCAAGTGTGGGTGTTCTTATGCATATGCCCTCTCTTCTTATCAGCTGGATGCTTCCCTCTCCACTCTAGTGAGGGGCTGCTTCTTAGCCTGGAACTCTTGTCAGTGCTTGGGAGGCTCCAAATCCCAGGGACAAACAGGACCCTTTTATTCTAGAGCCTGGTCTTCCTCAGGGATCAACAGCACTTCTGCTCAAGAACGAACGTGAATTCGCCCCTCACGATGGGAAGACATGCACTCACTGTAATGGTACGTCACCCCATGTTGTACAGAGCCCGGGGTCTCACAGTTCCACTGTGAGCTCTCCAGGAACTTCAGGGGGGCCACACACGCTGCTCCGGAGACCCAGGATTGGGCAGAAGGACATGGCCATGGGGTCCCCAGCAGCAGCACTCACTGGTGTCAGGCCATATCCGAGGAAAACAACCCTGCTCTCCAATACACACTGACCACGGGGACTCTGTCGGCTTTCCTCCCCCCCTACCACCACCATGGAGCCTAAGGGTGCCCTTGAGAATGAAGTTCCTGTGACTTAATCTCAGGTCCCACTGTGGTCTGTCAGCTGATGTGGGCACAGGCTCCTGGCCTGGCCAGAACCAGATGAGCACGTGGGGCTGGGTGGTGTGGCCACAGCCCCCAGTGTACTTACTGTCCCTGCCCTTACGAGCCCACACACACAGCTGTCTCTCCTTCCTGTGTGGACCAGACACCCCCAGCCCGGTCCTCGGTGCCGTGGGGGTGAAGGTGATAAGGAATGAGGAGAATAACTAGATAGGGCCTAGGGTGGGTACATTTGGTTAGGCTCCAGGATAGCAAACTGTGTGTTGTGGGCTGGAGCTCACTGGACACCCAAGTGGTGAAAGTCTCCCTCATCTGTGAGTTCCCCACGGTGAGGAGGAGAGGGGGGCGTCTGCTGAGTCTCTCTCCTCCGTGAGTTCCCCATGGTGAGGAAGAGGGGGGATGTCTGCTTCATTTGAGACAGACTCACCTGCGGTGGGACCCCAGCAGTTGTAACTTCCTGTCTACACATGTGCTGTTTGAGCTTTTACCATGGGGGTGGGGGAGCATTTTCATCTGCGCAGAAACAGCCTTCAACACAATTGTTTTTTTTGTTTTGTTTTTTACACTGGCCTTGAAGTGAAAACAAAGGCAATACTCCCCGAAGAGGCAGACCTGGAAGATGGGAGGCCAGGCCTCAGTTCCCCAGTGTGGGAAGCTCCGAGGCCTCCCTGGCTTACCTGAGGCTGGAGGGGGGCAATCTGATCCCTCTACCCCTCTCCTCATTGTCCTCATCTCCCCGTTGCCTGCCTCTACAGGGGCAAGGGCAGATGCCTTGCAGGAGAGTTTTGTACCTTTAGACACATCCTGAGTTTGGAGTTGTTGGCTCCTCTTTATGGGCTAGCAGCACTCTTGCCTGCCGATAGAGAGGTTGCAAGTTTGAGTCCACCCAGATATGTCTCAGAAGAAAAGCCTGACAAAAACTCAGCCCGGCCAGCTCGCTTGTTCTGTGCATTTTCTGGAAAGACTTTAACTTTAATCATGGATTGGCTCCGGTTGGGGTTCCTGTTTGGGAACAATCTTTGGATCCACATGCTATGAATTGAACGATGTCCTCCAAAATGTGTGTACAAGTCCGAACTCCTGTACCCAAGAGGACAGGCCCCCTCAGGGGACAGACACCCCCTAGGGGACAGATTCCCCAGTGGACTGACCCTCTCCTAGAATCCATGCAGTGAGTTGGACTCCCAGCCACCAACACTGTGAGAATGAATTCTTCGCCCGCTTGTGGTATTTGTGTTAGAGCGACTGTGGAGACCAGGAGCAAGCTGAAGTCTCAGCTCTGGTACATCTCAGCAGAGCTTCACCCTGACTATCCCATCAGCCGGCCCCCTGGCCTTTAGACAGACTGCAAGTCACCCAAGGATCCACACATACAAATGAGCACACTTCCCAGCTCCCTGTGATGACAAGCTGAATCCCACTTTATAATTTAGCAATCACAACACTTTTCATTATGTTGTTTCATGTAAAGAGGGGCCTGCTGTTACATGTGCTGGCGAGAAGGCCTGGGGCAGGTGCCGGCAAACCTCAGGTTCCCCTCTATACCAGCACCACCTCCGTAAAATGCAGCAGGTGACAAACCCGAAACCCTCTCCTGGTGGGAGGAGAAGAGACGCAGGGATAGTGTGGATTCACCCCAACTTTAATCCCAGGGTCGAGAGGACTCAGGATTCATCCCAAGGCTAATGGGCCTGAGTTTGGGCTACTAGTTCCATAGGGCAGTACATAGGACTCAGCAAGAAAGCCCACAGCAGGACTGCCCAGGCCCGAGGACACTCTGAGTGGGAGCTATCAGTCTCTGTGGTCACTGGGGAAGGAGCAGTGAGGACTTACAGGGCTCACTTCTAGAATGTTCTTCCCACTTACCTGCAGGGCCCTCACGGTCTTGGGCCTCCCTGATTTATGCACACACACAGAGCACAGGGTCACCGTGGCCATGCCCAGCACTGACGTGAAGGGGCCCAATAACATATCCTGGGTAAACAAAAAAACACCTTCTTGTGATCTCAGGGGACCATTGAGCCTCCCCATCCCCACCACCGCTTCATCCTCGAGGGCTTTGTGGGACCAGCCAATGGGCTGGGGCTGAGGTCTGAGTTCAGTCCATCACAGTTAGGTCTGTAACTGCTGGCCCCATAGATGAGGTCCTGGACAAGTGTGGGGCCCAGGTTCACAGACAGACAGATGGATGGATGGTGGAATGGACAACTTGGCCCTCTCAGCCATGAAGAGGGCCTTTCCCAGGCCCTGCCTGGTCATCCCCAGCCCCCAAAGCTTCAGGCCGTGGGGGCCGGCGTGCAAGGGGTCTTACTGCAGACAACATCTGCTTCACTTCACGTTCTATCCCCTGAATGAGCTCCAGGACGTCTTGTTCCAAGTGACAGCCAGACATTGTTCCCACCACTCTCAGGAGCCCCACTTTGGGGAGAGGAGGGCAGACCTTCCCCCTCCTCCCGCTATGAATGATGATTCCTGGAGGAGGCTTTGTCAGATCCAGCTCTCTGCCCCAGGGAGCACACAGGGATTTAACAGTTTGCATCACCACAGGCTGTGGCAGACGAGAAACTACCATCCCTGGGGCTGGGGCTGGAGCCCTGCCTCACCCCACACACTCACCCTGGCCCAGGGTGTTCTGGGTCCCCAACAGTCCCAGCCCTGCCCTCAGGTGATGGGAACCCACTTCCGTTAGTGGGTGGGAATTAGAGAGACAAGAAACAGGAACTTTCAGGAGGCCCTGGATTTCCAGTCTCCTGGGCCCACTCGCACCTGGCACGTGGACCCAACATGGGGTGACCTCCCTGGGGCAGGAAGGGAAGGGGGTGGCCCAGGGTCCCATCTCCCATCCACCACCCTCTCCGACACTTGGAGCCCCTGGGAACATGCAACCTAATCTCATTTCAGCCGGCTGGTTTTCACATAACTGGAGTATTTTTACCTCCTCTCTGACCCAGTGATAGTTCGTCTGACTTAGGTCTTGCAAAGCCCTGCCGCCAAGTGGCTGAGCATCCTTCGAGCCTGCAGGAAGCAGTTAAACCCCAGGCATAGCTGGGAAAGGCTGCAGCCACATGAAAGACAGGTCCTGTCTTGCTGATTTTTGAAAATTATTGCCCCAAATGCTTCCCAGGGAGTGCAGATCGCTGGGATAAGGAGGCTGCGGGGGGCCAAGGAAAAGGAGGCAGGGAGCCAGGTTGCAAAACCCCAGGAGCTCGTTGGCATTTGCCACCAAAGTGCCTGTTTCTGTTTAAATGGCCCAGAGCACACAGATCTGGCTAAACGCACGTTCCCACGCCAACGCGCAGCAGTGACTCTGGGTTTTGGCAAATTTCTTCCTCAGCTGTCAAGGCAGAAATATAGAAGAACTCTGGACTCACTTAAGGCGTGTTGGGTTTTCTCCCTTCCCCCTGGAGACACGAAAATCGCTCGCAGATGTGCGTACCTGCTAACATCTGCCCACTGATTCCAAGAGCAATAGTGCAGATCCACTGCCTCTAACAAGGGCTGTGTGGGACGGAAGTTCAATGTCTCTGGAGCAAATAGGAGGGGCCCCAGGGCAGCTGAGGAACTCTAGTGGCCCTCCCAACTTGGGGATCTGTTGTTGTTATGTGACGTGGAGTCGGTTCCAACTCATAGCGACCCTGTACAGGGTTTCTGAGGCTGTAAATCTTTATCAGGAAGGCTCAAAACCCTCAAGAGTCCTGTCTAGGCAGAAAAATTCAGATTTGGGGGAGTCTGGGCCTTCCTTGTATAAATGCAAATGGACTTTCAAAAACTTTGTAAAGGAATTTTCCAGAGATCTTTATCCTGGGAAAGGGAGGAAGAGTAGGAAGAGAGAAAGGGGAGGTGGGGGAGGGAAGGAAAGAAAGAAGGAAGGACAGATGGATGGAGATGAGGTGGGGAGAGAGCAGGGAGGCTGGAGGAGGGACCTGGTTTAGGTGACTCAACCTGCTAAGGAGGCTGGGCTTGTGCTCGAGCTGGAGGGGCGGGCCCCCACAGTTTCGTCCCCTGGGGCCCTTTCTTTTGCGAGAAAGTTCTGAACTTCATGGGGCAGGGTGGGGCAGGTTGGAAGCTCCCCAGATCCTTCCTCTGACACGCCCACCCACCACAGGCTCCACCGGGGTCCTCAGGCTAGTTTCAGTGCCCAAGCAGTGTGGATACACTGGGAATGTGGGGGTTCAGCCTGGCCGGACTGAGTCCCAGCCTAACCAGACCCCCATAGACCCTATTATATCTGCTGCACAGAGCCAGCTCAGCCATGGTCCCCCTTTCTGATAATGAGTTTGGTCAGCCTTCTCATTCCCACGGTCTTCCTCCACGGAGTTCCCCAGTTTTAGGAGGCCTACTACCCCAGGCTTCGTGACCTCCAGACCCCTACCTCACTGTCTCCTCAGGCAGCCTGTCCCCTGGGCTTCCGTGGGGGGTGGGGTGGGGTGGAGAGCAGGTGGAGCTGTTGACCATTAAGTGTCCCCCACACCAGGATTCAGCTCAGCCCAGACTCTGTGGGAAGTCAAGGGACCTGGGGGCCTGGAAGGTCGTTCGGGAGTTGAGACAACCCACCAGGGCTGCCCACTCTCTTCTCTGAGGCCTCTCAGCATCCTTGCTCTGAGTGACCAGGGTTCCAGACACAGTCAGGGAAGCCCTGTGCAAACCAACAGGAAAGGATAGGTAAGGGGTTTCCCCCTGTGGGCCCCATTTCTCGATGAAGGAGTCCCAGGCAGCCTCATGAGCTGGCCTTGTCAGCGCACCTGCTTGTGTATGTGTGTGTGTGGAGGTTGGGTAACATGCCCGGGCATCGCACTTGTGCGCCGCCTGTTAGGGAACGGGCCTGTATCTCAGCCGTGTTGAACCTCCATCCTGGGGCCTATGCAGTTGGGGTGTTCAACAGGAGACTCATTGCCAGTGTCCCCACAACTAGACCTTGAGCTGCCAAACAGTGACCACTCCCTGTGGGTGGAAAACCATGTTGGGGGTGGGGGACAGCCACGGGGCTACACGGTAGGATTTACAGTCTAGTCCCCACCCCGTGCTCCTATCTTCCTGTGCTCACTGACCCTGCGCCCTAGTCCTTGGGACACTTTTCCGGTGGGGTCCGTGTGGGTGCCAGAACCCAGCAGTGGCAGTCCCTTCCTGCTTTCAAAGGCAGCATGCCCCCCAGAAAAGGATCAGTGTTGGAGACCCTGAGGGGCTTGGGGAGGAGTTGCCAACTCTGCCCAGGAATTCTGGGGCAGCTTCCTGGTGGCGGTGGAGGCTGAGTAGTCAGGCAGAGATTTCAACAGATGACATATGTAAGACCAGGAGGCAAGAAAGTGGGGTGCAGAGCATGAGAGATCCCCCCATCAGGGTAAAGCTGGCCTGGACAGGGTCCAGTACTTCCAGGCAGCTGACTGTACATCTAGACCTTGGGGGAAAGGGGTCCATGCTTGGGGTGGGGGCAGCGAAACAAACTGGAGCCCAGTCAGTCCCTTTCCCTTCTCAGTGGGGTAACACCCTCCCAGCTGGACCAGCCACTTTTAAAGTGGAAAAAAGCTGACAGGGCTTTACTAGGTAGATGAACTGAGGCCCAGGGCCAGGGAATGCTGGTGGGGGGCCAGCAGGGCAGTGACAGCTCAGGACTCAAGCCTGGCTGGGGGTGTGGCACTGGACAGGAAGGTCCCTCTCAGACCTCGGGCTGGAGCTCTGCAAGCAGGTCAGGGATTTTATAGACAACTTCAAAGGTGGAAGAATCGCTGGCACAGTGGCTTAAGTGTAGGGCTGCTAACCTCAATGTTGGTGGTTCAAACCTAGCAGCCACTCTGTGATAGAAAGACAAGGCTGTCTGCTCCCATAAAGACCCACAGCCTTGAAGACCCCCTAAGGAACAGCTGTGTTCCGTCCTACAGGGTCACTATGAGTTGGAACAGACTCGATGGCAGAGGGGTGATGGGTTGAAGGGTGGAGGGGCCTTACCCCTCAGCATTCTTAAATCTTCCAAACTCCAGGCCAGTGCCTAGTCTCAGACCAAATGGTCAATCATAAGCCCTCGCTCCGACCAGTCTCTGAATCTCCAGGCCACTCGCTCTCTCTGCCCTACACTGACTTGCTGCCCTACATTGTGGACATGTGACTGAGATGGGGTGGCCGGTCCAGCACTGTCGTGTACAGTCTGCCTAGAGACTGACACCCCAGAACAGACCTCCTCACAGCACTACAGAGCCCCAACTCCCTCACCTATAAAATGGTGGGTATTGTGCCCCCAGTCTCCCTCTTGTGACCTCAGATTCCCCTAGGATCCTTGCCCACTGCTGACCTCCCTCACAGCTACCTGGGGGTGGGGGAGCAGAGGCCTGTACTGAGTATCAGCAGACCCCCACAGGCCCCTACCAGGATCTGTGAACTGACTGCTACAAAGAAGGACCAGAGGCCAGGGATGTGCATCTTTTTACGAACCTAGGACCCGTGTGTCCTGAGAAACACTGGAGTGGGCCCGTGGGCTGGGGCTGGGTGGGCTTCCTTTGGGGATATTAATGGGCTAATGTCAGTAGGCCACTCAAACCACCCATGAGAACAATCCAACCGTCCTGGGTCTTGAGAAGAAGGTGGCGACTGGAAACTCCCACTGCCCTCTGCAAACCAGTCTCCCCAGCATCCCTGAACTGGTCCCCAGCCAGCTTGGGGGTACAGCCCAGGGTGCCCACCACAAGCTATGTCACAGTGGTAGCCCCATTCAGCTTTACGCAGCCACACGTCCACTCCCCTTAGGGTCCCGGATGTATTACATACTCCCCTGTCCCAAGTTTCTGCTTAGCTCCCCCAAGGCCCACTTCCCAGGCCTGCCTCCACTAAAAAGGCTCTCAGGCACCCTGACAACTTTGATCAGAAAGAAGCCCCAACCCCAGGTCAAGGTTGGTAAAGGGCAGGGAGGCCAAAAATATCCAACCAAATTCACACTCACTTGCCAGGAACCAGGAGGGGAGACCCTTAGCCAACTGTCTGTACCCAGCCTCCATGGTTCCCCTATGTGTTCTCCCAGCCATTCATGGGGGCTCCAGGCAGCCCAGGGGGTGGGCTTCCCTGGGTCTGTGTCTCAGTTGCTCTCTGGAAGGTGGTTGACAAGGGGGGCTGCTTGTGGACATCCAATAGACTACAATCCTCCCGTTGATGGAGGATGGATGAGCGGAGAAGTTATCAGAACAGCTAGACCTGACCCCAAGTCCCTATTCTGTTGGCCTCTTTCTGCCTTCCCCACAGCTTAAAAGCTGTTCCAAAAGCCAGGGCTGGCAGGCCTTCATTTTGGGCCTGGGTAAATCGGGGTGATCTACTGGAGGGTACAGAGGTACCCCAAGGAGCTAGGTCTGAGACTCTGAGTCAGTCTAGGGACAAGGGCCCTAGGGGCTGAGATGCCTGGAGCATGGGTGGGGAGTATGCTCCTATCTTTCTGCCGGTCCAGCCGCTGGCTGTTCTTACGTAAACATTCCAGCTCAAAGGCGCCTCCTCAGGGCACTGACCCTCCCACCATCACCCTGACACCCTCCTGACAAGTCACCCAAGATTGGAAGAGAGTTTCCAGCAGCTGAGGGCTAGGACTGGCATGGTCTCACTGAGCAGCAACAGGTGGGCCAAGATAGGCAGGGAGTGAACTCGCTTGTCGCCTCCGTCAGAAGCCGGGGTACCCCAGCAGTCCATCCCAGGGACCTTCCTGGCTAGATCGCCTAGCCTTTACACCTCCAGGACCCGCAGCTGGGTGGGGGTGCCTTCTGCCCTCGCACTCACTATCCTGCGCGCCTATCTCTGAACTCTGGCTGTGTCCGACCGGTGGCATTCTGGGCTCCCAGCATCAGCGGCCTGGCACTTCGCCCGGTTCTGGCATCGCTCACAGAAATTCATAGCCCGAGAGGAGCACGTGCGGGTCCGAGGCTGCCCTGGGCTGGCTCTCCTGAGCCCCGCAGGTGGACGGCGCCGGGGGCCCGGACACTGGCCTCCCCTAGGGGAGCACGAGTCCCCTTCCCTGAGGACGGGCCGTGGTACCATTAGTCTTCAGGGTCAAGGGCTACGGTCGTCGCAACACGGAGCCGAGCCTGAGTTCTGCGGCTGCCGCGGCGCCTCGCGGGAGTGGAGCCCTCACCCTGTCGGGATTCCCAAACTCGGCCTCAGCCAATCCGCCCAGTCTCCGGGCCCCCGCCCCGCCGGCACGGCCCCGCGGCCTCTCTTTCTCCGCTCCGCCGCGCCTCCTAGACCATTGAGATGCAAATTGTCCCCAATTGTCGCTGAGACGTATACGGCTGAGCCGGATCCTTCCGCAGAGCGTCCCAAACTTTTGGCCTCGTAACTTTGAACAGACAAGTAGTGCCTGCTCTGGGGCGTCCTTCTCCGCGCTGCCCCGGGTCCGAGCGCCCCATCCGGCCGCGCAATCCCACGGAGGGGCGCATTCCGAGGGGCACAACCAAGGGGCAGCGAACCAGGGTGCGGGGTACTGAGGCATCGCGGGAGAGGTGCGGAGGCGGGGCCTCGAGGCGGGCGGGGCGGGGCCCAGCGGGGCGGAGCGCAGGGCCGCCGGGCGTCTCACTATTGCCTCGGCCGCGGGAGGGAGCGCAGGGCGCTGGCCGAGCGCTACGTAGAGACCGCAAGTTCAGCCGGCGCCGGAGCCCGTGAGAGCCAGCGCCGCTCACCAGTCCCCGGGAAGCAGAGGGCGGAGCAGGACCCCCGGCGCGAGTGCGCCCAGCCGGCCGTCCGGCGCAGGAGGCCGCCGCGGGGAAGCAGGCATGCCTTCATTTCTGGCGCCGCTGCTCTGCCTGGCGCTGCTGCCCGCGCTCCCCGCCACACGAGGTAGGCGCCGCCCAGCGAGCCCGCAACTTTCCGCGCCCCTCGCCAACTTTGTCGGCGCTGAGCTAGAACCACTGGGGGACTGGGAATTCGGGGCTAGGACACCCTCACACTCCCGGGCGCGGGGGCCGTGCTGGTAGCCGGGTACGGGGCGCTGATCGGGGGGCCCGGGGCCCCTCCGCACAGCTCGCCTTCCGGGGCCGCGCGTGGGCTCGCAGCTAGGCGCGCTGGCTGCCTAGCAATTTTCGATTTCAGTCGCGTCGGTTTGGGTTTCCTGTTGCCTCTCGGAGCCATTTGTCTTCTCTCTGAGCATTGGGCCCGCGCTGGGGGCGGATGTTAGGGCGCGGAGCGTGGGGTCCCAGAGCTGCATTCGCCTTCGCTAACCCTCGGGGCCCCGGCCGGCAGGGCACCGGGGACAGCGAGGCCAGGGCCAACTGGCCCCCTTCCCCTTCAGGAAGGTTCGCGCGTGCTGCAGCTTGGGGCGGCGGAAGGCTCGGGTCCCGGACCCCCACAGGCTTGTGGCCCTCCTCCCCCCTCGCCACCCACAGCTTACAGTCTCCCCTTGGGGGATGTGGAGCCCGGGTCACAGCTTTGTGGTGGGGGCTGTGGGACGCTCGCCCATGGTGGGACTGACTTTCGCTTTGCTCCGCGTAGTTCAACTTTGGCGATCTTGGGGGGTGAGGGAGAGAGACGTGGGAGGGGACGCAGTTTCTGGCCCGCTTCCCATCCCAAGGGTCCCTTGGCAATCTAGTAATAAATTCCTCTCATGCAAAAAGTTGGAGGTGAGAACTTTTCCTCTCTCGGAAAGTAGCTCCCTGTCACTGCACCGTCCCCGCCTTTGGAGAGGGAGAGCTTCGCTTGTCCAGCGGGTTGGAGGAGAAGGGAGGGACGTCGTTTACGAGGCCCCTTCTCGGGAGTGGGGTCGCATTCCTTCCCAACGGGGCCCTGCACCCTCCCCTGGGTGTGGTGGGGCTGCCCCTGGAGATGCCCGCGCGGGAGCAGGTATTGGGTGTCCGCAGAGGCGGGGCGGCCCGGGCCCGACAATGGGCAGCTCTGATTCCGCGGCCGGCGCTTTGTTGGCGGGCGGGGCGACGGGCCTCGCAGCTGTCGCATTTTCCCACGAACCGAGTGGTGGCCGCCCCCCGCCCCTCCCCGCGGCTGCCCCCCTCCCGCCAGAATGTTTGAACATCAAGACGATCTCTGGGACTGGGTGGGGGCCCTAGCTCCTAGTCGCTAAAGAAAACTGGAGAGGTGGAGTACAAAGTTAAGGAGAGCAGCTCTGGGTGTCCTCCCGGATTCGCCACTGCTGCTGAGGGGCTTAAGTAGCGCCCCTCCACTTTGGGCACTACCTGCCCCCACCCCGCCTCGGTTTCTAAAATATGGAACTGTGAATCCTTTTGGGGTTCATGTAGGCATTCATCAGTGCCCCCCACAACCCCAAGATGCTGAGGTCTGATGGCCCACCTTCATCTACACTTGGTGACAGGGCTGGCTCTCTGTCTCCAGAGGTGGGCCCTCCTGGGCCGGGCCAGCTCTGCTGACCTCCTTGTCTCTTGCCCTCCCCCACCTTCCAGGCCTGCGGTGTTCCCAGCCCAGCGAGGAGACCTGCTTAAATGGTGGCAAGTGTGAAGTGTTTGCCAATGGCACGGAGGCCTGTGTGTGAGTATGCGCCCCCCGGGGACCTGTTGCTTTGTTGGAGAGGGAGCCCCTGCCTTCTGCGGCAGCCTGGGACAGAACACTAGACCATTGTCTGGTGGAGATGGCCCAGAAGGCTGGGCGCGTCACGTGCTGACTTTTATTGGACAAAGTCTGGCAATTACCTAATCACTCACAATTAGGCCTCGTGTGAGCTGGTCTGGCCTTGGAGGGGCCCGGGTTCCCTCTTTGTGGCCACCTCAGCCTGCTGGGCTCTAAGTGGAGCTTCTGAGAGCCCATTTCTTCCTGAACCCCCTGAGAGACAGCTGGCCTGTTGAGGGGCTCAGGACCCCTACTGCCAGCTATGGAAGGCCTCCACTGGACAGGTTGAGCACCTGTGGGCAGGCGAGTTCCAGAAGGAAATTGTTAAAGTATGTCAAACCAAAATCCAACCCTGGGCTTCGGCCTTCCCCCAGCCACTCCTCCAGTCTTGGGGTGAGAGGAGGGAGAGAAGCCTGCTGGGCCCCAAGTGAACTGGCCCCGCCCATCTCTCCAGACTGGGATGACTGTCGGGAAGCTGGGATTCACTCTTGGCTGGGACCTCACTATGCTGGCCTGGAGAGTGGGCGCCAGGGGAGGGGGAGTGAGGAGCCTAAGAGATCTGTTTGGAGTGCCTGCCCGCCTTGGGGACATTTTCCCTGCTCTGCCTGTTGTCCTTCAACTTGAGTTGGCCCCTGATGGGAATACTGAGGAGGCCCTTGGGGAGGGGTCCAGCCCGCCTCATTCCAGCCGTTGATGGGCCCATTCCCCTGACAACCGGCTCTGCTGCTGGACCAGCCCGCCTGCCCACCAGCCACCCCCAGGCTCCCTCCCACCAACTGAAGCCAATTACGCAGATCTGTGAGCAGTTTAATGAACAGAAACAGTGTTCCTTTGTCAGACACTAATGAATGCACGCTACTTTTTTTTTTTTGCTTTTTTGGGGGCCTTCTGCCCCTGCAGAAGCCTCACCAACGCTTGATGCCCTAAATCTTGTTTCCTTTCATTCAGAGGCCGACAGCTGGGATTCCGAGGCAGTGCAGCCACTATTGTTGGGGAGGCGGATTAATGTGGTGTGATTAATTATGCTGGACTTCCCAGAATGCACAGCTCCCTCCCCTACAGCCCCCCCAACATTGCCTCTCGAACCCCTTCCATTCAGGAGGCAGAGAGAATCTTAGGACTTCTGCAGAGGACTTTAGGAGGGAACAGGGATACCATGCTGGTGGAAAATTGGGGTGGTCTTTTCTGGGAGCCACCAGGGACTAGAGTGGCTGAGTGGTCTCCAGTGAGGTCAACCTAGGCTGAAGCTGGCTCTTGGGTTTGGGGCAGTGGCAGACACCCCATCCCCTGGCACCAGGGCAAAAATGCTTCAAGAGAACCAGGTGATTGTGTGGTATGCCCCAGATCTGGGGGTCCCTGGATCCCCCTTCCTGAGCCAGTCGCCCAAGGTCTCTGGCTCAGCAATTCTGCACTGGGTCTGAAACCCCCTCCTTTTTTGGCGGGAAAGTCTCCCCCAGTTTGTCTGGGCGCTCAGCCAAGTGCGGCCCACAGAGATCCCATTGTGTATACCCCGCAAATCCAGTGAGGAGGGGCCATGGGCAACCTCTGGACAACTCCATGTTTGGGGTGCAGGGTCAGGCCTCTGGGATTTGTAGCAAACCTGTGGCCTCCGGCAGGGAGCGGGTGTCTCTCTCTGGACCCTGGGCTTGAGCCCAGCTTGCACATCTCCAGGACTCCGTCCCAGCTGAAGGAGGCCTGTGGCCTGCTGGAACTCAACATCCAAGCAGGGCCCAGAGGTTGGCTTTCCCAGCTGAGGGAGAGGCCATATTCTTTCCTCTGAGGTGTTCCTGGTGCAGACTTCCAGCGCTCCCATGGTGGGAGTTCAAATCCATGGTGGGAGTCAGTGCTTTGACTTTCTGTACCAGTTTGCTGTCCTGTCGGTTGGGTATGAGAAACGGTTTTACCAGCAGTGGCTGGAGTTTGGTGAATCATCTGTTCCCACCCCGAGGATTGCTGGTCAGGTAGAGGGAGGTTCCGTCTCTGGTTCAGGCCTTCCCATGGGGTTTGCCTCTGGAGACTGCTTGTGCAGGTGGGGGTCCTGTGGGTAAGCAGAGAGGCCTTCTACCCCCTCCTAGTCCTGCTAAGGGAAAAAAGGACCCCCACCCCCCTGCAGTTGGAGCAGGGGCTGGGCAGAGTCTCTGGGTGGGAGTGTGTCCTCCGTCTGGAAGATTCATCAGGGGACCTTCCCTGCCTGTGGGGATTTGGGGGTAACTTTAGGTAATGGCAGAAGTGGGGCGTCACCACCAGAGTAGCTGGCTGGGGCCTGGGGGACTCCTGTACCGAAGGCCTAGTTCATGGCACTGTGCCAGTCTGCCTCTCCGTGCTATAGCTGATGAAAGACCATGCTCTTAGTACTGTAGGGGCAGAGGCCACCCCACTCCTCCTGCCCTCTCCTTTTGAGCTGACCCGCTGGTCTCAGGGTCCTAGGTCTCTATCAGTTGGGTGTTGAATTAATGCTGAGCCCTTGTGGAGATGCCCGTGGGCCTGGACTGGCTGTTTGGGAAGACGTGGTCGTCAGCACATCACACTTTTGAGAGCATTCTGCTCTAGGTGCTGAGACATGTCGGGGACATGCCAGCCCCAAGCCCTGCTGTTACAGCACTTACCTTCCAGGTGGGGTCAGAAGGGACAAGAGAGGTACAGAGGGTGGGCCAAGGGGCCCTGACACAAGGGACTTGAGTGATGCCATGGAGTGGCTGAGATCACAGAACTGCCACCTGGCCCCCACGTGCTTGCCTGACCACTGCCCTGCCCTCTGACTTCCCTTCCATTGAGGAGGGAAGTGACTTGGTTTCCACTGTGTCACCTGCCGCCGGGGAGGGGCAGAGGAGGTCACGGGGCTGTGTCTGGGAGTGAGGAAAGGCTGTCTCAGGGCTTTGTCAAAACACTTGGTCAAACAGAAAGTCTCACCTGTTCACCCCCTCAGCTAACCAGGGAACGTCGGGGGGCGGACCCCAGCAGAGCGCCTGTGGTGAAAAGCGGGCCAACAGTTTTTCCATTGAAAAAATACTTTTTGTTTTTAAGCCAAAGGAAGAGGGTGTGGCCTTTGCAGACATAGGGTGGCTGGAGCAGATAGTGAATGGAGGAGCCAGAGCTGGGGTGCATCGGCTGGGGCTCTGTACAGCACGTTGTCCACCAGTGCAGGGCTGTCTTGTTCCTCTGTTGAGGCACCTGCATGGCAGGTGGGGTTGTTGGTGTGTGGGGGGGTGGGGGGGATGGGGGGGAGTTGCATTACCGCCTCCTGTTTCCTCTGCATGTAGCTCTGCAGAACATACTGCGTGATTCAGTTGTTCTAAGTAGTGTAAGGACAGTGACTCTGCACACCTGTATGTGGTCAGCCTGACAGGTGGTGACCCCAGCCACCTGTCTTCCCCATTTTGTAGGTGGGAAAATGGACTCTGAAGGAACGATTCACTAGAGTCAGCTTCTGTGCCCCAGGACACTTTACTGACTTTAATGAGTCGCAGGCTTGGGGCAGCGATCCTGTGAGCGGTGCACTAGGTGGCCCTCAGGGGCCAGGTGGACTTTTTCTCTGATAGGGAGAGTGGACACTGAATGGTGTAGAAGGTGAGGAGCCTCGTTTTCCTCGTCTGTGTGTACAGGGGTTGGAGCCCCCTTCTTCAGTACCCAGGTGGGTCTGGACCTGAGACAGTACTGGTGGCAACGTGCGGCAGAATGGTGGAGTGGAGGTGCCCAGGGGTCAGACCTGGCAATGTGGCTAGGCGGGTTCTACCAGTCTGAGGCTGCTCCTGCCTGCCCAGACAGGAGCACTTCTGAGGAGGGCAGTGATTGACAGTTAGATTGGCTAGCCACGGAGGAGGGGCGGGCTGAAGGATGCCCCTCCTTGGCCCCCCCACCTGCCCCTCACCCTGTCCTGCACTTGGCCTTGAGGATGGGCCCATCCTCAGGGGACAAGGGACTGGAGTTTTGGGATAGCTAAAGATGGCCAAACTTCGTCTCTCATACTTTGGACATACTGTCAGGAGGGACCAGTCGCTGGAGAAGGATCTCATGTTTGGTAAGGTGGAGGGTCAGAGAAAAAGAGGAAGACCCCCAGTGAGATGGATTGGCCAGGTGGCAACAGTAGTGAGGTTGGCCCAGGATCGGGCAGTGTTTCGTTCTGCTGTGCCTAAGGTCGTTATGAGTCGGTACCAACCTAATGGCCCCTAACCACAACAAAGGTATATATGAAAGGGCTTTGAAAAGTTTCTGGGAGAGTTCATTGTCTTTTAATTCCATATTTCATGAACTTTTTCAAGTCCCCTTGTATATATACTCATCCAGTATATATATATATATATATATAGAGAGAGAGAGAGAGAGAGAGAGTGAGTTGCTGGTATTAAGTGCTATCTAGTTGTTCTGACTCAGAGTGATCCTATATACGGTTTCCGAGGAGCAACTGTTGAGTTTGAACCACGACCTTGCAGTCTAGTGCTTATCCTCTAGTACACCACACCAGGACACCATAACGTAGTACTTGTTATTAAGTGCCGTCGAGTCAGTTCCAACTCATAGCGACCCTGCATAGGGTTTCTGAGAAGTGGCTGGTGGGTTTGAACCTGACTACCTTGCAGTTCAAACCAACCTTGAGGTTGAGTGCTTATCCTAGGGCACCACACCAGGACTCCGACATAGTACTTGGTGGTGGGTGATGGTGGTCATGTGCCGTGGAGTCGGTTCCGACTCATAGCGACCCTGTACAGGGTTTCCGAGGCTGTAAATCTTTACGGGAGCAGAAAGCCTCATCTTTCTCCCACGTTCGCAGCCTGATTTGTAACCACTACGCTACCAGAACTCCTTAACATAGTACATAGTACTTGGTGTTGTTAAGTGCCGTCGAGTTGATTCCGACCCATAGCGACCCTGTATAGGGTTTCTGAGGAGCAGCTGGTGAGCTTGAACCACTGACCTTGCAGTTCAAACGGCTTGGCAGTCTGGCGCATTAACCCATACCGCCACACTTTGTGAAGTTGGACCCGACTCATAGCAACCCTGTCTAGGGTTTCCGAGAAGTGGCTGGTGGGTTTGAACCACTGATCTTGTGGTTTAACAATTCAGTACTTATCCTACAATGCCACACCAGGTCTAGAGAGAGAGAGAGCTGTTCATTGTCATGAGTTGGTGCTGATTCGGGGCGGCCCACTGTGTGTAGAGTGGAACTATGTCATACAGACTTTTCCAGGCTGTAACCTTTTCAGAAGTAGATTCAGAAGCCAGGCAGGCCTCTGGGTAGGTTTGAACTGCCAAACTTGCTGCTAGTAGTTGAATGCTAAACAAGTTCTACCACCCAGTGATGCTGGATACAAGCACACACACACACATATATGTGTTATTGTTAAGTGCTGTCGAGTCCATTCTGACCCATAGCGACCCTGTATAGGGGCTTCAGAAAGTTCCTGGGAAAAACCCATTGTCTTTTCATTGCATTCTTCCCTGAGCTTTTTGAGCACCCTCCTATTTTCACAGGGATCCTTGGTGGCGCTGTAGTTTAAGCACTGGACTGCTAAGCACAGTGTCGGCGGTTCAAATCCACCAGCTGCTCTGTAGGAGAAAGATTTACAGTCTTGGAAACCCTCAGAGTATGAGTCATACTCCCTGGCAGTTGGCTTGGTCGTGCGTATTTTACACGACATAAAGTTGACCGTCCACCCGTGGTCACTAATTCAGTGGCCTGCAGTTAATCACAATGTTATGCAATCAGCGCTACTGTCTTGTTCTAGACGCTTCCTTCATTCCCAAAAGGAAGCCCATACCCGATAGACAGTCGTCCCCACTTTCCTCTGAACCCAGGGGTGGGACATCCGATCACTGACTCTTCCGAGTGGCTTAGTCAGGGGTCAAGCAGCAGCGTGTCTCTGGATGGCCTGTTCTAGACATTTCCTTCATGTGGAATTGTGCGCAGTGCCTCGAGCTCAGCGCAGTGTCCCAGACCCACCCAGGCTGGAGTGTCAGCAATACACTCCCTGAGGGACTGCCTTGTGCATCAGGGACTAATCACAGGTGGTCTCAGATGTCAGGTCGGCATCCTAGAAAACGTGTGAGTGTTCTCCCATTGTGTGTTCCTGGCTCCTAGCTGCCAGGCATCAAGCAACTGGGGAGCTAGCTGCACAGTGGGCTTGGGGAATCTGCCATGCTGGCGAGGCAGGAGTGTGGGCTGTGGGGACTTGCAGGCCTGGGGTTGGGAAGTGGGTCAGGCCAGGCCAAGCTGACGCAGCCCCCAGGGCGGGCAGGCTACAGCTGTCAGGAGTTCAAGTCAGACCGGGAACAGGCTCCATCTACTTCCAATGCCCACTGGAACCTTGGGGATACCCCTGGGAGGGGCTCGCCGAGGTGGGAGAGTGAAGGGGGTGTGGGGAGAGGGGTGAGCCAGGCCAACATGCCTTGCCTGAGTCCCCTTCCAGCCTCACCCTCTGCCTCTGGACCACAGCTCTGCTTGTCCCTGTGGTTAGCTCCAAGTTCTGGGCTTGCCCTGTGAGGCAGGAGAAGCTGACCTGGCTCCTCATCTTAGACATGCTGGGACTCTTCCTGTAGCTCGTCCCCAGGCACACAGTAGCCGGAGGCCAGAGAAACCCTGGTGACGGGACACTAGTGGGCAGCTCAGTGCTCTTCCCTCCTGGTCTGGTGAACACTTGCTGTCCCCGGAGTCAGCTTCTTGTGCGTCCTCAAGGCCCTTGTGGATTCTGGAAACAGACCCTCCTCGGGGCTTCCCAAGGGGATCCTCCACCTGCACATGCTGCCCTGAATCTCCACTTTCCTTGTGTGTATGGGGATGGGCACATGCTACCATCAACACCGTAGTGTGAGTTCAGGCTAAGCATTTGCCTCTCCTGACCCCCTTCTCCCTAGAATGAAGCTGCTTCTCTGCCCCGCAGTGGGACATGGCGCCATCCCAGAGTCTTTATCATATGGTCCCAGGATGGGGGCTCAGGTGACAGCTACCTCATCAAGAGCTGCCCCATCACCCCAGACCGTGCTGTGGTTCCAGAATGCTTGATTTGGTTTCTCTCAAAAGCCAATCTGCTGACTTGCTGAACAAATGCTTCCTCCACAGATCGCGTAAAGGGAGCCCCATCTGTGTGTACACTGTGGAGGGAGAGGACAGGAAGTGTCTGACGACCCCCTCCCCTAGACCCATGGGGGCGGGGGCAGGTTGCTGGCTGCCTGTGTCAAGCTGAGGCTTGGGGCTGCGTGGGGACAGGGCAGCGGGCTCCCCTTCTCACCCACGCCGGCGCCCTCTGTAGGTCATAGCTGTGCCCCAGGCGTTTGCTCAGGGAGCCTCTATGGGAGCCCAGTTTTATTAGAGAAGCTCTCGTGCTAAGTCTTGTCGGAGAAAATTACACCTCAGTCACTTTCCCTGTAGCAGGTGCCCCTGAAAGCAATAGTCATTCCTCAGAGGAATGCAGACCACATGGGGCTGGGCTAGGAAACCCGCTGTTGGGTCAAGGCCCTGGCCAAGCCTGGCTCTCTCCAAGGCCATCTCAGGCCAACGTGGTTCATGGAACTTGAGAGGCCCCCGGGAGGCCGACCAGTGTGATTGGAGTGGGTGGTGAGAGCTCCGTTGTGTCGTAGCAGCCTCTGGGAAGATTCATCTGGGCTGCGGGCAGGCAGGGCCAGCCTCCCACCATTTCCTCTATGTATCGGTTGTTGGTAAAGCGGAAACTCCGAAGATTACTGGAAATGAGAGCTGGGGAGAAGCCAGACTGCGGGCGGCAGGCATGTTTTCCCCTGACAGCTCTTTAGTCAGATGCTGAGTGGAGGCTGGGGGTGGGATAGGCCGCCCTGTAACCCCCGACCCCTGGGTCAGCCTCGCTTCCCTCCACCCTCAAGCCAGACCTCCTGACTTCTCCAGCCCATCTGGTTAGAAGCCCCAGGGAGGCCCCATGAGGCTGTGTGCCCCAGCCAGCAGGGACCTGGGGGCTTAGACAGATCCTCCCCCAGGTGCCTCTGGAAGCCAGCCGGCATGGCCCTCAGCCAATCCCATAGCTGGACCCTTGGACAGTCCCCGTGGTAGTCACACCTGGACCCTAGGACTGTCCCCTTGGTGGCCACACCTGTGCCCTTGGGCAGTTCCCTTGGTGGTCACACCTGTGCCCTTGAACAGTCCCCCTGGTGGTCATACCTAGACCCTCAGACTGTCCCCTTGGTGGCCACACCTGTGCCCTCGGGCAGTTCCCTTGGTGGTCACACTTGTGCCCTTGGACTGTCCCCATGGTGGTCAGAGCTGGACCCCCTTGGACAGTCCCCGTGGTGGCCACACCTGTGCCCTCAGACTGTCCCCTTGGTGGTCACACCTGTGCCCTTGGACAGTCCCCCTGGTGGTCACACCTGTGCCCTCAGGCAGTTCCTTTGGTGGTCACACCTGTGCCCTTGGACTGTCCCCTTGGTGGTCAGAGCTGGACCCTTGGACAGTCCCCGTGGTGGTCACACCTGGACCCTCGGACTGTCCCCTTGGTGGCCACACATGTGCCCTCAGGTAGGTCCCCTGGTGGTCACACCTGTGCCCTTGGACCGTCCCCCTGGTGGTCATACCTAGACCCTCAGACTGTCCCCTTGGTGGTCACACCTGGACCCTTGGACTGTCCCCTTGGTGGTCAGAGCTGGACCCTCAGACTGTCCCCTTGGTGGTCACACCTGGGGTTTCACACAGTCCCCTTGGTAGTCACACCCGTGCCCTCAGTCCCATTGGTGGTCACACCTGGACAGGGATGAGTGGGTGGAGCCAGGTGAGCAGGGCAGCCCGGGTTCCCAGAAGGCCTCACTCATCTGGCTGCAGGGAGCCACGTCCGAGCCGGTTTAGTTTTGTACTCAGCCATGTGCCCTGCTGCCTGGTGACCTGGGCTGACGACCCTGCTGCACGTTTGTCGTCACTGTGCCGCGGTACCGGTGCCCTGCACCCTGTCTACTGGACAGGAGGGCTTCAGCTCTGTCCAGTCAGCATTCACCCAGGAAGGTCCAGCGCCCCGGTGGGAGGGCTTCAGGACCGGTGTGTGGGCTCGGATGAAGTTGTCATGTCTAGATGAGGCTGCAGGGTTGGGGAGAAGTGTGTGGGATTTGCCTGAGGTTTGTGGGAGTCGGGAGGGGTTGCAGAGCTCGTACAACGTTCTGTGGGGCTCACGAGAAGTTGCAGGGTTTGGACGAGGTTGTGTGCAGAGCCGGAGTCTGCCTGGCTGGCATGAGCTGGGGGCAGCAGCCTCTGTGTGGCCAGTGAGGGGGCAGTGATGGTGACAGGAGGGGTGGCCTTACTCAGTTGTCCAGGCCTCTGGGACCACCAGACAGCTTGAAGCCGAGTCCAGGCGGTGGATAGAGGGGCCTCATGGGGGTGTTGTTTCTAGGGAGCAATGAAGGAATGTGGGCAGGCTCTGCCTTTGTCTGCAGGGGCTGACAGCTCCCTTCCCAGAGCCCACTGGAGCCGGGATGAACTTTGGTGTGCACTATGCCCTGTGTCTTGTGCCAAGGAAGGTGGGAGGGTCCCATTGCTCCCGGGAAAGTGGGACCTTCTGCAGGATGGTCCAGGGATGCCCAGAGCCTGAGGGGCCCCCCCAGCCACGCCCCCTGCTTGGGTTTCAGTGGCCTGTGGGAAGTGAGCTTGCATTGTACCAGGCTGTCGACTCTGGAGGTCAGGTGGTCAGGCGTGAAATCCAGCCCAGGGGCAGGGCAACTGGGGTGGATGTGTATGTGTGGGGGGCACACATACTCCTGCCTCTTTCCCAGGGGGCTTCAGTAGTTCCTCAGCTGCCTCTGAGAAGTTGTCTGTTGCAAGGGGTCAGCAACCTAGCTCCCCACCTTGTGCCAGTGGGGTGAAGACTGCTCCCAGATCACAGCAGTGCCGTGGGCACCACCTGATTAGGCCTCAGTTTCTCCTCTGAACTAATTAAAGCAGATAGATCCTCAGTCCAGGGCCAGCTTCTGAGAACCAGTCCCTCACTGGAAGCCAGTGGGGCCTCACTTTGGTCTCTACCCAAGGACTGGAAGGTGCTGGAAAGGCCTGAGCGGTCCTTGGTCCCTGCCTCCTGTGTTCTCGATGGACAGGGGCACGTTGCAGGGGTAGCCACCCTCCTAGGAAAGAGAAGCTTCAGGTATCCACCAGAAATCCTGCCTGCCTGCACTTACTGATCGGAGCGGCCTCTGTGCCCACTGACCTGCCTACCTCTTGCTAAGCATCTTTGGGGTACGGCTCGGAGCTCTGCCCTGCCTAATGTGTCTCGGGGGCGCTCAGGGCTCTGTCTTTGGGGGCATCTGTCACGGGCAGCCTGTGGGGTTGTGAGTGACAGGTGAGCTCCTGGTGGCCCCGGCTGGCCATGCAGGGTGCCCATGAGTGCAGTCTCCGGGAAACTGACTGACCTCTGTTCCAGGCCTTTCCGTCCTCTCAGACAGGACATGCTGCTTCCCCAGCTGGGCCTGAGCTGAGTGGGGACAATGTGTGTGTGTGTGGGGGGTCTGTTTCCTGCTCTGGTGGGAGAGGTGGCTCGAGGCAGGTTCTCTTGGCTCCCACACAAAGGGCTTCCCTGAAGCCGTCACCTCCCTGCCTTTCCTCCTCCCAGCACCTTACACTGAATTTACCAGGCCACTTGGGGAGAAGGTTTCAAGACAAGAGTGGGGTCCCCGCCCTGACACAGTCCAGGGTCAACAGCAGGCCGGGCATTCCCACCCCACCCCCGACTGACACTGCCTTCCTGGTCCTGGACAGGGGGTCTGGCTGTGCCGCCCTTCCTCCTGATGTCTAAGCCCACTGCTGGCCTGCCTCCAGCACTTAGGTGCCTGGAGCATCGACTTTCAGAAGCTCCTGGAATAGAACCCACGTGCTGGCATCTGATTCCCTGGCAGGTGTGGGAACAAAGGCCCAGAAGCTGCCAGGAACTCCAGCACCTTCCCTGCCTGGCTCTGAGGGCTCTGGGCAGGGTGGCTTCAGGGAGGTGAGGGGAAAGGGTGCTTCACAACCCCCTCACTAGATGGCTCTATCCGTCCCTCCCAGAGAGGACGCAGAAAGAACTCCTTTACTACCTGGGGGTGACCACTCTGTCCCTGCCATACCTGCCAGCGTTAACGCGAGCAATCCTGGGCCAGAGTCGCCCCAATGGGGCCCAGCGCAGGCTGCCCCTCCCTCCACACTCCTCAATCGTCCCGCAGTGGTGAGGCACCTCTGCTGGCCAGGGAAGCCTCATGGTGCCCAGGGTCCCGCTTGGCAGCGTGCCCTCAACAGGTGCACCCCGGGGACCTGACGCTGATCCACTTGTGGTGAGCCAAGCCCTGCCATGGGCAGGCTTGTCTTCCGCGGCGGTGAGGAGCTCACTGCATTTGGATCCTCCTTGTGACAGCCGAAGCTATGCTGGGCACCCCTGCCCTGCTTCCTGGGTGACCCCACAAGGGTGCAGCCCGAGCGCCAACGGAAAACACCTTGAAGGCAGGAACCAAGTAGTCACTGCCTCCTTCACTTTGGGACAAGGGTCTGTCAGCTGTCCCTTGGGGGTGGCAGATGGCCACTTAGTGGAGAAAGGAAAACAGCACAATTTGGAATTCGTCCCGGGTGAAAGGTCAGGCGGCATCTGCCTCTGAGCTCTCTGGAGTCGCATTTCTGTGGAGCGCAGGCAGGGGGGCCATGGGTGGGAGCCGCACAGTGGCAATGTTGAAGCCGGAACAATGCAGGAGCCAGGCGCTGTGGGCAGCAGACAGAGGGGAGCATTTGGCACCCCGACAGTGGCGTCTGCCGGATGCCCGGCCCTTCCCGGAGCCCGTGGTAGTGCTTGCTCACCTGCTTGGGGGGATGGGGGTGGTGGTGGTGGGGTCTTGAGAAGCAGGCAGAGGAGAGAGGGGGGCCCCTGGTGAGGGTGGTGTGGGCAGAGGTGACCTGGTTTGTCGGCCCCGGGAAGGTCTTTATGCTGCCCTGAGGTGGGTCGTATGGAAGCCCACAGAAGGCAAAGCTGAGGTGAGGACAACCTTCCTCAGTCAGGGCTGTTGGTACAGTGCGGCAGCCACCCTGGGGAGAGGGGCACCGCAGCGGCCTCAGGGAATTCTGGGTGATGTGGAGGGGAGGCAACAGGTGTCTGGCCAGGTGGGGAGAGTGGGACAGACAGGTGGGTTTGAGCTTGAGGGTGCCAGAGCAGGAGACCATGGGTGGGGAAGGATGGGCCTTGGGGTGGCTCTGGAGCTGCTGAGCCATTTGCCCCCAGGCCCATCCCACCACCCAGACTCAGCTACCTCCAGCTCCCCCAAACCTTTGTTTCCCCCACGACACACCTGCTGGGCTGTGCACGCCACGGAGGCCCGCCCAGCAGCCGTGCCGGAGAGAAACTGTGGGTGCTAGTGTGGATAGCGTGGACAACTGGCAGGCGGCATGCCTTCACTGTGTTGTCCCTCGGCAGGGTGGGGACAAGAGCCCTCTCAGCCTCTGCATTCCCTTCGGGAGCCCGTCGACACTCCCGCCCTGCCTGTGGGCTGGCTGCCGGCCCGCCTAGAGCAGCTGCCGCCTCATCCTCACCCACAGGCACACCTGCTCCTGCTGCCCTTTGTCCACCGCTGATGCCTGATTTACGGGGTGTTTTCCCTCTCGCTGGCCAGCGCAGTGCAGCTTGGGAGCTGGGGTCTCAGTCTCAAAGCTGGAGGGTCGGGGTGTACGGGGGCAAGGGGCTCTGGCCCACCAGGAACACCCACTGTCCCGTCCCCTTCGTGTCTTTGTTCAGGTGCCCCCAAAGCCATGGGGTGCTGGGACATCCTGCCCCCTTCCTGTGGATCCTAGAGTCTGCTGGGGGGGAACAAGTTCCTTTGATGAGGCAGCACCTCTGCCAGCCTTCCCCTTCCCTCCCCCACCCCGACTTTGTCGGCAGCTGCAAGGAAAAAGAATCTTTTTCTCCAAGTGGGACCCGAGGCCCAGCTCCTACTGGACAATGGGGACATTGACAGGCCAATCGGCCAGCCTGTAACTGGATCCAGGCTTAGGGCTGGGGATGCTGGGGGGACCCTGGCCAAGAGCCCACAGCCCCCAAAGGCAGGCAGGCATGGACGTGAGGGGAGCTGGGGTCACTGGGGGGGGTGGCTTCCAGGTCCGAGTCAGCCCCCAGTGGGCGGGCCAGAAGCCAGGAGGAGGGCCTGAGTTAACTCCCAGGGCTGGGGGGCGGGGATGTTTTCTTTAAACCAGTTGGTTTGGGGCTTTTGGCTTCTGGCAACAGATGGTGGGCTGAGAGAGTGGCCATTCTGCGTCCTCCCGGCCATCCAGCCCAAGCCTGGGCCATGATGAGAGCCGGCAGGGAAGACAGATGCCTCCCCAGCCGCAGGGATGGGGGTGGGCCTCTGCTCAGCCTCCCCTCACCCACCCGCGGGCTTCGTTTTTGCCCCTGGGAGTCTGTGCTTCAGGTCACAGCCAAGTCTGCCAGCCTGGAAACCATGCCTGACCAGTGCCTGAGCTTGGAACTGCCTTCCCAGGGGGCTGGGAGGTGGCGGCTGTCGGGGGCGTTCTGCCTCACGGGCTCTGCGGCTGGGAAGCATCAGGCCTGGCGGGTCCCAGGGTTTTTATTGAGCTTTCCTGGGAGTGCGGGGTGGGGGGTGCAGGGGGGGAGGCCACCAGGTGACCAGGCCCTGGAGGCTGGGCCAACAGGTGGTGGGGGCTCTAGGGATGGGGGCAGGCAGATCTGAGCCACTCCCTGGCATGGGCAGTGTGAGAGCAGACCCCCCTAGACACACATCTGCTCTGCGCCAGACCCAAGTTCTGGGGGAGGCACCTCAGTCTTGCCAGCTGTGAAATGGGTGAGCCTGTGGTTGGAGGGGTGTGGGGGTGCTGGTGACAAGAAGTCAGGTCCCCCCCAGTGCGGTCAGTCGTATGCATGTCAAGAAGCCCCCACGTGGTCCTTTATAAATCAGGTGACTCGCACTTCACAGAAAAGCTAAGAGACTTGGTTTTCTGAGAGCCCGGGCCAGAATGCCGTGGGGGACTTGGGGCATTCTCATAGGTACCAGTCACGTGGGCTGGGTGATGCAAATACCTTAGAGGGTGGATTACAGATCACACTCACCTTCTCACCAGCCGAGGTGTCAGAGTGTGGCTGCGGGGCATGTCCTCCGGTGTCCCTCGGTGACCCTTTGCTTCCAGCTTGTTCTGTCTCTCCGCCTAAGGCCTCATGAACAGAGCAACACTTCTAATGTCGTCTGCACGTTCTCAGGAACACAGGCTTGAGCACGTATTGGGGGGAACGTGGCTTAATCTGCAACGACCTTGTCATCATCTCTGAACCTGAGCTGTGCCCAGTGCTTGTTGGGGGTAGACCCAGCCTCCCAGCACTCCAGTCAGCTCAGCAGTGGGTTAGGTGTTGGTGCCGAGAGGCAGGGAGCCTTAGGGGCTCACCACATGTGGTCTCTCCTCACAGCTGCAGCGGGGCTTTTGTGGGCCAACGGTGCCAGGCGCCCAGCCCCTGCCTCAGCGCACCCTGCAAGAACGCCGGGACATGCCATGTGCTGGACCAAGGCGGCACAGTGGACTACGCCTGCAGCTGCCGTCTGGGCTTCTCCGGTCCACTCTGTCTGACGCCCCTGGACAACGCCTGCCTCACCAACCCCTGCCGCAATGGCGGGACCTGTGACCTGCTCACGCTTGACGAGTACAAATGCCGCTGTCCCCCAGGCTGGTCAGGTGAGGGCAGCAGGGGCTCTCCCCCTGTCGGACTGCCTGGGACAACGTGCTTGGGAGGACACCAGGGCTACTGTCCCACCCTGGAGTCTCTGCCCCAGGCTCCCACCCTCACTGCCCCTTCATCAGTGAGAAGGGACCCTCTTTTTGCCCAACGGGATTGTAGATTGCACGGGTTTGGGTTCAGATCCCAATGCCATCTTCCCTGCCAAGCTCCTCAGCCTCTGGAAACCCTGGGGTCTTCAGCTGCCTCAGATGATACGGCCTGGGGCCTGACCCCTCGCTGCCTCCCCCAGGGAAGACGTGCCAGCAGGCCGACCCCTGCGCCTCCAACCCCTGTGCCAATGGTGGCCACTGCCTGCCCTTCGAGGCCTCATACATCTGCCGCTGCCCACCGGGTTTCCATGGCCCCACCTGCCGGCAAGACGTGAACGAATGCAACCAGAGCCCTGGACCCTGCCGCAATGGGGGCACCTGTCGTAACGAGGTTGGCTCCTACCGCTGCACCTGCCGTCCCACCTACACTGGCCCACACTGCGAGCTGCCTTACCAGCCCTGCAGCCCCTCGCCCTGCCAGAACGGGGGCACCTGCCGCCCCACAGGAGATACCACTCACGAATGCACCTGTCTGCCAGGTACCCGCCTCTATCCCCCTCTTCCGTGCAGGGCGGGAGCATGGGGACCCCATGGTGTTGGTCGCTCGCCTAAGGTTGCAGGGACCAGGGAGGTCTGTGAGTAGAAGCCCCAGCCCCCAGCACTGCTTCCAAGACACCCCCACATTATCCGTGTCTCCTGGAACCCACACACAAGACAGTGCCCAGTGGGTGTCGACAGGGGCTTCCCCAGGGCCTCGGTGCTTGTCACTTCCCCGGGCCTCCCTGTCTCCCTGGGCAGGGGAGGGTGGACACACTCAAGCCGTCCCCTGGGTCTGCTGTGGTTTGTGTTTTGAGTCAGCATTTCTGCTCTAAAAATACTCAGGACAATGTCTTCGATGGTGAGGGGCTGGCATCCTCCAGTCTGCTCAGCTGCGCCGCCCCCCATGCTTCAGAGGGATGGGAAGGGGGCAGGGGCCAAGTGGGAGGGGGGGCCAGGCGGGGAGCCGGGGCCCTTCTGACCCTGGGGTAACCCAGAGGCCGTTCCACCCCAACTGCAAAGGGGAAGTGGGAGGCCTTTTCCCTTACCCTCCCCCACCACACAGTCAGCAACCTTAGCCAGTGCGCAGACACCAGACTTGAGCATTTCCGACAAGTCACTGTTTGGTGGGTTTGGTGGGGGTGGGGCATCAGCACCCTTCCTGATCCAAACAAGCCAGCCGTTTCCTCCCTCCCACTGCCCGGTGGCCCTGGGCTGGGCTCTGGGTTCAAATGCCTTGTTGGCAGTCCTGTGTTTTCCAGCAGGGGTCCCCATTCCAGCCCTGCCCGGAAGCTCAGTCAGAGGGAAGGAGTGGCCAGTGGGGTCCCCTTGGAGCAGGGCATGGAAACAGTTTGGGAACAGCCCCACCCGGAGTGCCATGGGCATCGCGGTGCACTCCCATGGGTTGTATCGGTCACCTGGGCTGCGGTAACGGGTTAGAATGGTGACCCCCTCATAGGGCGGGGCATCTCCTCACATAGCCCACCCTGGTTCATCCCAGGACCCCCGTTAGCTGTCCTGGTGGCCCCACTTCCAGGTCCCTTCCTAGGGGTCCTGCCTCCTCCACGGCCCACCGCCCTGTCTGTGTGGTCAGGGTCCCAGGAGAGCTGCCTGTCTTACAGGGGAAGGAACTGGGGCAGAGAACTGTGGGGTGGGCACAGCTTCTCATAGTGGGGGCAGCCAGCCTGGGGCTCCGTGTTGACTCTACCTGAGAGCAGTACCCTTAAGGGCCGGCCCTAGTCCTCAGAGACACTGTGTTGTCCAGGCTCTGGTTTGGGGTGCCCCATCCACTCCTGGCTCTGCAGTTTGTGGGGTGGGAGGGTCCCAAGGAGGGGCTGGGGGGTTCAAGGACAGGAGGGGTTCAAAGGCACCCTGGGAGGGGCGTTAATTAGTAACTTGGCTATTGCCAGGCACACCTTCTGGGTTGATCATTGAACAGATTAATAGCTAACAAGGACTTCAAGGCGGCATGGCAGAGGTGGGCCAGGTGAGGGCCCAGCTTGTGCGGTAGGCAGGGCAGTGCCAGGGCGGCCTGCTCTCCCTGGTTCTCAGACTGCAGCGCCCACTCTCTAAGTGAATGTGTGTGGCCACCTTCTGGGGTGTTGTAGAAGGCAACACCCCAGCTACTGTGAGATGAGAGGGTTTGAGCAACAGAACTTTCAGAGCCCTCTGCTGCTGGACCGATGGGCTGGCTCAGCTGGCCCTGTGCACAGTGGGAGGACTGTGTCCTGGGGGGTCTGGAACAGGCCTTAGCACAGATACAGGGGGGTGTTGGGGCAGCTCTTCTGGCGTGGGGTTGTGGTCCAGCCAGGAGAGGGGCTGACTGACCCCTCCGCCCACACAGGCTTCACTGGACAGAACTGTGAGGAGAATGTGGATGATTGCCCAGGGAACAGCTGCAAGAACGGAGGTACCTGTGTGGATGGCGTCAACACCTACAACTGCCGCTGCCCACCTGAGTGGACAGGTGTGTGTGGGTCCCCATGACCCTTTAGTATGTGCACCCTAGGAAACTGCTACTTGCAAGAGTAGACAGGTGCATGCAAGGTTGTGCCCAGTGGATAGCTAGGCATATCTGGATGGGGCCCCACAGTACCCTCATCTGCTGTGCCAATGGGACAGTGGTGTGTGGCCGGCCCAGGCTTGGAGATCTGAGGTTGGCAGAGGAAAACAGTGCAACTGTCGTAACCCCTCCGCCACAACCCAGGGTGGAGGACCCCCAGGGAGCAGCCCCGATGCTGCCCCCTCCAGTCTTGAGCCGGATAGATGAGCTTCAGCCGAGCACCTGAACTCGCCAAGTCCCGGTTGTGGTTAGCCCTGGACAGGACGAGCCCAGCGCGGCCACGTCTGTATTCTGAGCACAGCCTGGGGCTACAGGCGGGGGCTGGTGCTGTGCGCCACCAGGCTGACCTCCTGCCCCCACAGGCCAGTACTGCACGGAGGATGTGGATGAATGCCAGCTGATGCCCAACGCCTGCCAGAATGGTGGTACTTGCCACAACAGCCACGGTGGCTACAACTGCGTGTGTGTGAATGGCTGGACTGGCGAGGACTGCAGTGAGAACATCGATGACTGTGCCAATGCTGCCTGTTTCCACGGCGCCACCTGCCATGACCGGGTGGCCTCCTTCTACTGCGAGTGTCCCCATGGCCGTACGGGTGAGTGCTCTGTCACCAGACCCGGGGAGTGCTCTGTCACCTCCTGCTTCCCAAGGAGACCCCAAAAGAACTGGGGCCTTGGTGGGGGCGCCTCCAGAAGGTCCTGATGGGCTGGAACGGTGACCCTGCCGCCTCGTCCAGGTCTACTATGTCATCTCAATGACGCCTGCATCAGCAACCCCTGCAACGAGGGCTCCAACTGTGACACCAACCCCGTCAACGGCAAAGCCATCTGCACCTGCCCCTCAGGGTACACGGGGCCCGCCTGCAGCCAGGATGTGGATGAGTGCTCACTGGGTGTGTGTGCAGGGCTGGGGGTTGGGGGGGCGGGACACGGGTCCACCTGCAGCCAGGACGTGGACAAGTGCACGCTGAGTATTGCTTGGTGGGAGTAGGGGAGCAGTCTGTGAGCACAGTAAGATGGAAGTAGACCCTCCTTCAGGGGACGCCAGTCTGTTGAGGTTAACCAGCCTCAGACAAGTGAACTCTCACCTGCGCCCCATCCCTGCAGGCGCCAACCCCTGTGAACATGCGGGCAAATGCATCAACACGCTGGGGTCCTTCGAGTGCCGGTGTCTCCAGGGCTACACAGGTCCCCGCTGTGAAATCGACGTCAACGAATGCGTGTCCAGCCCCTGTCAGAATGATGCGACCTGCCTGGATCAGATCGGAGAGTTCCAGTGCATCTGCATGCCCGGTATGTCCCCGGGCCACGGACGATGTGGGGACCTGAGGAAATAGCGGTCCAGCCTGGGCAGATGAGGCAGTCTGAGGGTGGGGGCCCGGGCCTGCAGAAAGCCAGGTGTGCAGAGAGCGCTGGCGGGCTGCATCTTCCCAGCCTGGGCCCTGTCATCTCACACGTACCCTGTTCCCAGGTTACGAGGGCATTTACTGCGAGGTCAACACAGACGAGTGTGCCAGCAGTCCGTGTCTGCACAATGGGGAATGTGTGGACAAGATCAACGAGTTCCACTGCCAGTGTGCCACAGGTGGGGTCCTCCACAGCCCGCAGCATCCATAGGCCCCACTGGAAGTGCATGGAGGGGGTCACCAGGCCTCAGTTCTAGGGACCACCACTGTTGCTGAGGTTGGAGCTGCACAGAGAGAGCCAGAGAGCGCAGTATTCTCAGAGGTCCAGGCTTGGCCAGGCACGGGGCGAGGGTGCCAAGTGCTGGCCACGGCCTTGCTGGGTGTATGACCAGGGGACCTGGAGGAATCCACCCAGCGTGTCTTCCTCCTGGCAGACCACAGGTTGCAGCCTCCCGACCAGAGGAGGTTGTACACCCTGCCCCCACAAGGCTGCAAGAAGATCTGAGAAGGGGGCCTGGCTAGTAGTGTATAGCTCACGCTGCACCGAAGCCAGACAGAGGACAAACAGATAGCCACCTAGGGAGGACACTCGGGGGACGGGAGGGCGAACCCTGGCAAATGATGTGGTCAGAGCCCTGGCCTCCAGCAATGAGGGTCTGCAGGCTGCCGCAGACATCCAGGGACCTGGTGGAATGAGAGGTGCAGCCTGCCTCCTGGGGGCACAGGGGGCTTTTGCTGTGAAGGACAGGAGCTGAAGAGGGCAGCTCAGGCAGGAGGAGATTGGTCCTGACCACTGTCCCTCCCGACCACAGGCTTCACGGGGCACCTGTGCCAGTATGACGTGGACGAGTGTGCCAGCACCCCATGCAAGAATGGTGCCAAGTGCCTGGACGGGCCCAACACCTACACCTGCGTGTGCACTGAAGGTGGGGGCTGGGGCCGCCCCACCAGGACCTGAGAGGGCGCCAGGGGTCCCTGTCCTTCAACCCAGAGTACAGTGGCTCAGACAGCCAAATCTGAATTGGGGGGGGTGGCCTTGCGTTCGGGGTGTGGGCAGCTGTGAGCCTCCTGCCCCTCCTACAGGCTACACAGGCACCCACTGTGAGGTGGACATTGACGAGTGTGACCCCGATCCCTGCCACTACGGCTCCTGCAAGGACGGCATTGCCGCCTACACGTGTCTTTGCCGGCCTGGCTACACGGGTCATCGCTGCGAGACCAACATCAATGAGTGTCACAGCCAGCCCTGCCGCCATGGGGGCACGTGCCAGGACCGAGACAATGCTTACCAGTGCTTCTGCCTCCAGGGAACCTCAGGTGTGTGGGCGGGCAGGCCAGTGGGTCGGCGGGCCAACGGGCGGGCACCCGGGGCGGATGCTGACCCCACTACCACCCCTTCAAGGTCCCAACTGTGAGGTCAACCTGGATGATTGTGCCAGCAACCCTTGTGACTCGGGCACCTGCGTGGACAAGATTGATGGTTACGAATGTGCTTGTGAGCCAGGCTACACAGGTGAGGGCTGGCCCTGGTGCAGGAGGGACCCTGTGTGTGTGCCCAGGGGAGAGGGCAGGCAGGTGCTCCGAGACCCCAGCCCAGTCTTGGTTCTGTTCAACCACCACCCACTTGGTGGCCCGGCTGGTGGTCCTTACTAGGCAGATGGCTCCATGTGGTCCCATGGCATGCTGTTCACTCTGCTTACGCACAGAAGTACCTGAGGGAGGGATGTGAGCCCAGGGCTGAGGGTCAGGGAAGCAGGTTCAGCAAGCTTTAGCTTTGTTGGCCTGAGCGCCCCAGCCCATCTGCTTCTCAGGAAGCATGTGCAACATTAACATCGATGAGTGTGTGGCGAACCCCTGCCACAATGGAGGCACCTGTGAGGATGGAATCAACAGCTTCACCTGCCGCTGCCCCGAAGGCTACCACGACCCCACCTGCCTGTCCGAGGTCAACGAGTGCAGCAGTAACCCCTGCATCCACGGAGCCTGCCAGGACGGTCTCAATGGGTTCGTGTCCACGCTGTCCCTGCCCAGCCTTGTCCAGCCCCAGGGCATCAAGTCCATTGTGACTTACAGCAACCCTGTGGCGTTGAATAGAACTGCCCAGAGGGTTTCTACTAAGACGTGGCTGGTGGGTTTGAGCCACCGGCCTTGTGGTTAGCTGTCCAGTACTGACCCACAGTGCCACCAGAATGCATGGGGAGGTATCGTGATGGGAGCCGCCGTGTGCCAGGGGACCTCCTGGTCCTCACTGCGCACAGAGGGGCCGTCCTTGGTGCACTCTAGCCAGTCCAAACCTAACAGAACCAAACCCTGGCCACAGCCTTGGGCAAGGTGGGCCCTGCTGCCCCACTCAGATGGTGAGGGTCTGGGGGTCAGAGTGGACCTGTGCCTCCATGCAGCCAGACTGTAGGGTGGCGGTTGGATGGTGGCCGTGTCTGAACAACGGTGGTGCCGCCCCCCCAGGTACACGTGTAACTGTGACCCCGGCTGGAGTGGGGTCAACTGTGACATCAACAACAACGAATGTGCCTCCAACCCCTGCGTCAATGGTGGCACCTGCAAGGACATGACCAGCGGTTACGTGTGCACATGCTGGGAGGGCTTCAGTGGTAGGTGGCCTGGGGCACCCTGACCTCACGACGTTGTCTGGCTGCCGGCTGCCCAGCCCCTCCCCTCCCGTGACACACTTGTTATCCCTGACAGTGGGCCCTGGGGTCGGTTCCCAGGCCCTCATTCAGTCCAGCGCTGTCCAGCAGACAAGGGGGAGAGAATGGGGCACAGACACACTGACCGCTACCGCCCCCTCCAGGCCCCAACTGCCAGACCAACATCAATGAGTGTGCGTCCAACCCGTGTCTGAACCAGGGGACCTGCATCGATGATGTCTCTGGCTACAAGTGCAACTGTCTGCTGCCGTACACGGGTGAGGGGCCGGGTGAGGGGCCGCGGGCTCAGGCCTGGCTGCACTCTCTCCACAAGCACCTTAGAAGGTTCCCACCAAGAACTCTGGTGGTGCAGTGGGTTAGGCATCGCCGTTGGCTCCTTGGGGAGAAGATGAGGCTGGCTGTTCCCACAGAGATGGACAATCTCGGAAACCTCATGTAGGGACACTAGGACTCAGAATCGGCTCAGTGACAGTGGGTTGGGGTTTTGGTAAGGATGCCTCCCAAGGTGCCCTGGTGGTGCCGTGGTTAAACGCTCAGCTGATGGTTTGATCCCCTGAGAGAAGGAAGAGGCCATCTGTTCCTGTAACAGTTTACAGTCTCCGAAACCCTAAGGAGCAGCTGACCTCTGTCCTGTAGGGATGCTAGGAGTGGGCCCCTCTGTGGAAACATGCGGCCCCGGTTAGCTGTACCCTTCACAGGTCATCAGTGAGAACCATTGTAATACCAGTGTTCCCAGTGCTTGTCTGACGCCTCCATCAATTTGGCTGTGTCCTCTGGGTTCTGCGACCCTCCCCTTCCAACAGCTGGGCCCCAGAGTTCTGACGGTGACCCCCTCTGTGTGAGGGAACAAGGAGCCCTCTGTCCTGGGCAGCCCATCCAGCCATTGGCTGGCCCAGGAATCTCAGGAATGGTCCCTACTCAGGAGAGAGTTTTTTGGTGGCACAGAAGGTGAAATGTTGGGCTGTTAACCTTAAGGTTGGTGGTTCACACCCCCCAGCCTCTCAGGAGAACGATGGGTTTATCTGTCCCCTTAGGGCCACAGTTTCAGAAACCCTAGGGGCAGTCAGAACCAACTTCAGAGCAGCGGGGTGGGTTTTGGAAGGAAGAGCAAATGTCACCACATCTGGACCTCTGGGTTCCCTGGGGGGGCCAGGCCAGGTGGGCAGGAGTGCTCTTCCCAGGTTCCCGTGACCTGGGTGGCCGTGGCTGCAGCCGGGTTTCCTCTCCCAAGGCTGCCAGACCTGCCTGCCAGTGTGCACCCGAGCCTCAGACTCAGTCCAGGCTGTTGGGGCCCTGAGGGTCTGCGGGCGGGGCGCCCTGTGCTGACCGCTTCCTGTCTGCCTGTTTCCTGCTTCCCCTTGCACAATTGTCGGAAACTCTAGCGAGTTTCCTGGCTGCCCAGGTCACTGTGGAAACCTATAGAAAGAAAGACCTGGAAAATCGCAGGGCCGGTCAGGCAGATAGCCGTGACAAGGACGATAGCGCCATCAGCCCTCAGTCCGTAAACAGGAAACCGGCAGATGGGGAAATGGAAGAAGGCAGCCTCGCTGCCCTCTTTCCCATAAGGCGTGTCAGCCAGGCCCCTGCCATGGCCCAGTGCTCCCCAACCACGGGACCTACTGAGGCAGCATAACCCCACTGGCCGAGTGGAGGGTGGCCAGTTCAGGGCTGGGAGTCAGGCCAGGCCCACCCTGTGGGGACTCTGGTAGTTTAGGGTCTAGGTGTTAGGTCCAGCTGCAGTCCCTCTGTCTCTGTCCCACCCTTTCCTCCCCTGACTGGGCTCCCCACTCACACGGGCTCCTGCTTCCCACAAGGCCCTTTGTGACCTGGACCTCATCACCTGTTTCTCCGCCTCCAGGAGCCACGTGTGAAGTGGTGCTGGCCCCGTGCGCCCCCAGCCCCTGCAGGAATGGCGGCGAGTGCCGAGAGTCTGAGGATTATGAGAGTTTCTCTTGTGTGTGCCCGACTGGCTGGCAAGGTGGACACTCACCCTGGGCAGGACTGGGGGGGGGGGAGTCCCAGGGAAGCTCTAAGCAGGAAGAAGGAGTGGCATGCTGCTGAAAGCCAGGGAGGGTCTAGAATTGGGAACAGTTTAGAGAGAGGGCCTTCCCATCCTGAGTTTCAAGAGCCCTCTTGGCCCCAAAGTGGGGGCAGCAGTGTCCAAGACATGGCATCTTTCTTTGGAGAGTGCCTAGAGGATGGGCCTGAGGGGAAGGCAGAGGCGTGCAGGGTGGGGCCTCAGAGACAGCGCAGTGTGCCCCCCCCCATCCAGGACAGACCTGTGAGATCGACATTAACGAGTGTGTGAAAAGCCCCTGCCAACACAGTGCGTCCTGTCAGAACACCAACGGCGGTTACCGCTGCCACTGCCTGGCAGGCTACACCGGACGCAACTGCGAGACCGACATCGACGACTGCCGGCCCAGTGAGTGCACGGTGGTGGCAGACAGCGAGGCCAGACTCTGGCCAGTGCCCACCTGTCTCCACCCAGGCATGGCCTGGAAAAAGAGTTAGAGACGTGGTTCCCGGAAAGTTCTGGAGCCAGACTGCTCCACTTTGGGTCCATCTAGACCACCCCAGCTGGTGGTGCCCAATTCTGCCTCAGGACACCCACTGAGAGTGTAGTGACCCTTACTTAGGGTGGAGGATTCCAGACCCCAGCCTGAGGTCTGGGGAGGTTGCTCTGCTTGCCTGGGGTCACCCAGGCCCTGAGGAGTGTCACAGAGCCATGTTGTGCCCGACGGTCAAGCCCTGTGGTGGGGGTGGGAGCGCTGGGTGAGCTCAGACCCCACACGGAGATGGGTATGAGGCGCAGTCAGTGAGGCAGAGCCTGAGCCGAGCCACAGGCCGGCCTCAGTGCCTCTCCGCGTGGCCGGTGCGCGCCCTCAGGCCCACTTTCTGCCTCCCCCAGACCCATGCCACAACGGCGGCTCTTGCACCGACGGCATCAACACTGCTTTCTGCGACTGCCTGCCCGGCTTCCAGGGCGCTTTCTGTGAAGAGGACATCAACGAGTGTGCCAGCAACCCATGCCGCAACGGTGCCAACTGCACAGACTGCGTGCACAGCTACACTTGCACCTGCCCCGCCGGTTTCAGCGGCATCCACTGCGAGGCCAACACGCCAGACTGCACTGAGAGGTGGGCGCCGTGCCGCGGGGCTGCACCCAGTGTGCTGACAAGCTGCTGTAGTAGCCGCCAGGGTGTCCGCTGAGTGGCCTTCAGTGCTGGCTGAGTCCAGCCCAGGCATTGTTCATTGTGTCTCCACGTCCCTCCTGAATGGACCATTGTGGCTCCGGCCTCCTGGGCATGGTGGTTTAGCCTGAAGAACTGGTAGACCTCCTGCCACCAGACAACAAGTGCTTTGTGACCCATCTTGTTTCCCTATTTGCCTTGGCTGCCAGGAAGCTCACCATTCATTGTTGGTTTTCTCCCTGTAGCTATGCAAGTTACGGTTCCTCCTAATTTAATGTAGTACCCTGTCCTGCTGAGCTAAGAAGTCCCTCTTAATTAGGAAGAAGGCAGAGATGGGACGTGTGATGTGGTCCCCGGCCCTGAGCTAAGGCAGAGAGGTGACCTGGAGGGCCTGTGATTCAGCTCACCCCATTACCCATGTTCCCCAGCTCCTGCTTCAATGGCGGCACCTGTGTGGACGGTATCAACTCCTTCACCTGCCTCTGTCCCCCTGGCTTCACGGGCAGCTACTGCCAGCATGACATCAACGAGTGTGACTCGCGGCCTTGTCTGCACGGTGGGACCTGCCAGGACAGCTACGGCACCTACAAGTGCACCTGCCCCCAAGGCTACACCGGCCTCAACTGCCAGGTGAGATGGGAGGGGAGCCAGCTGCCCAGGTCCAGGTACAGTGAGGGGACACGGGCAGTGCTGCAGGCCAGGGGCCAGGTGACTGCGGACAGCTGAAGTCGGTGATCATGCTGAGAATCCGCCTCAGGAAGGCGGTGTCTGTTGAAGGTGCCCCCTGAAGCCTGTGATTAGAAATCATTCCCAGTGGGGAGGCAGAGACTGCTTACACCCAGAGATGGACCGTCCTCCAAGGAGAGGCAGTGAGGGGTTTGCTCTGCTCTGCCAAGGGTCCTGAGAAGCGAGCAAGACCCCAGCCCAGGCCCCTTGGTACCGTGGGAGGTGCATGGCCTTGGTTTCCACCTCTGAGGCGCTGACACCCACCTGGAAAGCCACGTTGGTCAGAGCCGGCCCTTTGGGGGGGGGGGTCCCATTCCTCTGCCTGACCAGCTCACTGTCTCCAGAACCTGGTACGCTGGTGCGACTCCTCGCCTTGTAAGAATGGTGGCAAGTGCTGGCAGACCAACACACAGTATCGCTGCGACTGCCACAGCGGCTGGACCGGCCTCTACTGTGATGTGCCCAGTGTGTCCTGTGAGGTAGCTGCGAAGCAACAAGGTGACTGCTGGGCTTTGTCACCTGGCCAGGGTGGAGAGCGAGGCCCCTGGGGTCCAGCCCAGTCTCACAGCCCCGCTGCCCTCTACAGGTGTTGATGTCGCCAACCTGTGTCGGCACGGTGGGCTCTGCATGGACACAGGCAACACTCACCACTGCCACTGCCAGGCCAGCTACACGGGCAGCTACTGTGAGGACCAGGTGGACGAGTGCTCACCCAGCCCCTGCCAGAACGGCGCCACCTGCACCGACTACCTAGGGGGCTACTCCTGTGAGGTGGGCTAGCACGCTGCACCCGTCACGCTGCGCCTGTCTGTTACACTGTATCTGTCTGTCACACTGCACCTGTCTGTCTGTCGCATGGCTAGTGGAGCAGGGGAGAGTAAACCTGTAGACATGCACATCGTGAGTCCCTGGTGCATGGGGGCTGGGGCTATGGGAGGGGTTCAGGCTGAGGACTGGGACAGTCTCCCCCTCACACACTCTATCTGAGTTTCACTGGGACCTGCCCTGGGCCCCCTCTGGGCAGTGCCTCTCAACTTCCCAGGTCTCCCAACAGCTTCGGCGGGCAGAGAGCAGGGCAGACAGCGGGCTCCGTGCCCTGTCACCGCTGACTCCATGTCTCCTGTACAGTGTGTTGCTGGCTACCACGGGGTGAACTGTTCTGAGGAGATCAATGAATGCTTGTCGCACCCGTGCCAAAACGGGGGTACCTGCATCGACCTGACCAACACCTACAAATGTTCCTGCCCGCGGGGCACGCAGGGTAAGGCCCCCAGAGCCAGAAACTGCCTTCCATCTTGTGGGGTGTGGGGGCGTGGGCTGATGGGACACCCTGGGCACTCGGGGAAGCCTATGCCACGTTCCTGACAGCATGACATCCGCAGGTGTGCACTGCGAGGTCAACGTGGACGACTGCACTCCGTCCGTGGAGCCCGGCACGCGAAGCCCCCGTTGCTTCAACAACGGCACCTGCGTGGACCAGGTGGGCGGCTACCGCTGCGCCTGCCCACCCGGCTTCGTGGGCGAACGGTGTGAGGGTGACGTCAATGAGTGTTTGTCCAACCCCTGCGATGCCCGCGGCACCCAGAACTGCGTGCAGCATGTGAACGCCTTCCGCTGCGAGTGTCGGCCCGGCTACACTGGTGGGCATCTGGGCGGGGAGCCAGGGTAGGGGGTGGTGGCCCCCAGAACGGCCCCTCACACCCTCTTCCACCTAGGGCGCCGTTGTGAGTCAGTCATTAACGGCTGTGGGGACAAACCCTGCAAGAACGGAGGAACGTGTGCCGTTGCGTCCAACACTGCCCGTGGCTTCATCTGCAAGTGCCCTGCGGTAGGTGCCATGACCCAGTGGGGCAGGGGTCCTAGGCCCCTTCTGCCTGCCTGTCCCCCAGCGTGGCTCTTGGGTGGCCTAAGGGAATCAGAGCAGACAGCCGTCAGGGCAGCTGGGGTTCCCACTCTCTTCCTTCCTTCCCGGGTCCCCTCGAGGGCTCTGCTGCCAGGAGAGCGCAGCAGGCCACTGGGCTGGGTGGAGGTGCGTGGCCCCTAGAGCCAGGCTGATTCTCCTTCCCCGCCCCCAGGGCTTCGAAGGCGCCACCTGCGAGAATGATGCCCGCACCTGCGGCAGCCTGCACTGCCTTAATGGTGGTACCTGCCTGTCGGGCCCGCGAAGCTCCACCTGCTTGTGCCTGGACCCCTTCACGGGCCCCGAGTGTCAGTTCCCGGCCAGCAGCCCCTGTGTGGGCAACAACCCTTGCTACAATCAGGGCACCTGTGAGCCCACATCCGAGAGCCCCTTTTACCGCTGCCTGTGCCCCCCCAAGTTCAACGGGCTCAACTGCTACATCCTGGACTACAGCTTCGGTGGGGGCGCTGGCCAGGACATCCCCCCGACGCAGGTCGAGGAGGCCTGTGAGATTCCTGAGTGTAGCGCCGACGCCGGCAACAAGATCTGCAGCGTCACCTGTAACAACCACGCCTGCGGCTGGGACGGCGGGGACTGTTCCCTCAACTTCGATGACCCCTGGAAGAATTGCTCACGTTCCCTGCAGTGCTGGAAGTACTTCAGCAACGGTCACTGCGATGCTCAGTGCAACTCGGCCGGCTGTCTCTTCGACGGCTTTGACTGCCAAGGCAGCGGGGGCCAGTGCAAGTGAGTGTGGGCAGGGGCCGGGCCAGGGAACCGAGCAACCTGGGATTCTGTCTGGGGACAGGACAGGGAGACCCTGGATGTAGTTCCAGAGCATGGTAGAGACTCAAACCTGGACAAGGATGCAGCCTCCAGAGGGAAGGCTAACAGAGTGGAAGTGGTCCTAGGCAGGCTGAGGGGTCCCTCAGAGGTGTGGGCAGGGAAACCCTGGGCAGGCTGTCGGTCCTGCAGACGCCTGTGTGCAGCTCTCAGCTGAGGTGTTTCCTCTGCAGCCCGCTGTATGACCAGTACTGCAAGGACCACTTCAGCGATGGGCACTGTGACCAGGGCTGCAACAACGCTGAGTGTGAATGGGACGGGCTGGACTGTGCGGAGCGTGTGCCCGAGCGGCTGGCGGCCGGCACGCTGGTGGTGGTGGTGCTGATGGCACCTGAGCAACTGCGCAACAATTCGTTCCACTTCCTGCGTGAGCTCAGCCGCCTGCTGCACACCAACGTGGTCTTCAAGCGCGACGCGCAGGGTGAACAGATGATCTTCCCATACTACGGCCGCGAGGAAGAACTCCACAAACACTCCATCAGGCGACCCGCCGAGGACTGGGCCACCGCGCCCCGCGCCCTGCTCGGCCAGGTGCAGGCTGCGCTGCTGCCCGGCAGTGAGGGTGGACGCCGGCGCAGGGAGCTGGACCCCCTGGATGTTCGAGGGTGAGTCACCTGCCTTGTGGTCACCCTCCTCTTCATCCACACTCCCTGTTCTATAGAATATGAGACTGGGGTCCAGTAGCCCGGGACTTGCCCACAGCCCAGAATGGCTGAGGAAGCACAGGATTCCAGCCCGGAGACCCCACTATCCACCTGTACCTCCAGGGGTTCCTAGCCCCCCAGGACTGAGCATGCAGTGGTCACTGGGCCTTGCCCCTAGCCTCCATTCTCCTGAGCTAGAATGCTTGAGGGAGGGGTGTCCATGATCAGCACCCTGCGCCCTCCGCAGGTCCATCGTGTATCTGGAGATTGACAACCGGCAATGTGTTCAGTCATCCTCCCAGTGCTTCCAGAGCGCCACCGACGTCGCCGCCTTTCTGGGAGCGCTGGCCTCGCTGGGCAACCTCAACATCCCCTACAAGATCGAGGCTGTGCAGAGTGAGTGTGCCCCCAACCCACCGGGCTCCCCCAAAGCTCTCTGCTGGCGACTTAGGAGAGTCCTCCATTAGGCTGACACCTCCCACTCCCCAAAGGTCACTATTCTGGGTGCACGTCCACCCGTGAGTGGGAGGCAAGCTCTCTTCTGCCCCTTCCCCCGACTTCTCTCGGTCGGGTATTATTTCAAAATCATTACAGCTTTTTTTAAAAGAGTGAGAGAGGGAGAGAGAGGGAAGAATTGATCGGTGTCGTGTGAAGTGTTGAAGTTTGTATCTGGAAAATCCCCCTAAATCCTTCGTCTTAACCGCTCGATGCGAGCGCAGCGATTTGAAGTTGGCTAATCCCTCTCCCTCCGAGGAGAGAGGGGAGAACGCTGTCTCCAGATAGAGCGGCCTGCAGGAGAGAATTTAGCGATAGTTTGCAATTCTGATGAACCGCGCAGAAAATGACCTTATTTTGGGGGGCGGGACCATGGAGTGGCGAGGCGCCCGGCCAGGCAGCCAGTTTGCCGCGCCCGGCCTCGGAGCCGGAGCCTGATGCCCGGGCGCCGGCCGGCGGTCCCTGTACCCGCAGGTGAGAGCGTGGAGCCGCCGGCCCCTGTGCCGTTACACTTCATGTATGTGGCGGCTGCCGCCTTTGTGCTGTTGGCCTTCGTGGGCTGTGGGGTGCTGCTCTCCCGGAAACGGCGGCGGCAGCACGGCCAGCTCTGGTTCCCCGAGGGCTTCAAAGTGTCCGAGGCCAGCAAGAAGAAGCGGCGGGAGCCCCTCGGCGAGGACTCCGTGGGCCTCAAGTAAGTGGGGGCCCCCAAGTCAGGAGACTGTTCCCGCAGACCCCGGGCCCCACCTTCAGCATGTCCCAGGGAGCCTGGGACCCCACCCTCAGCATGATGGGGGACCCTGGCCATCCCACAGACCCTGGGCCCCCACCCTAAGCTTGGTGGGAGACCTTGGTCACCCTCAGTAAGCCCCAGGGAGCCTGGTCACTCCCACAGACCCACAGACTCTCTCAGCATGTTCTGGGAGACGTGGTTACCCCCAGCAGAAGCTGGCACCACACAGTATAGCCTGGGGGGGGGGGGGCGTGGTCCATCACCACCACCAGAGCCTGTGCCCCCACAACCCATGTTTTGGGGAACCTGGTTACCCCTATCAGATCCTGGTCCCCAGACCCATGCACTTGCCTCACAACAGTGTGTTCACCCCCCTGCGCCCCCATATTCCGAGTGGTGTCTCCCAGTGACCGCTCTGTCTCACCCCCGCCCCGCCCCCAGACCTCTGAAGAACACCTCAGATGGCGCCCTCATGGACGATGATCAGAATGAGTGGGGGGGCGAGGAGCTGGACACTAAGAAGTTCCGGGTAAGCAAGGCAGCCGGTGGCTCCCACCCACCTGTCCACCCAACCAACCTGGGCCCCACTGACTCCACCCTCTGCCCACTGCCCTGCAGTTCGAGGAACAGGTGGTCCTGCCCGACCTGGATGACCAGACAGACCACCGGCAGTGGACCCAGCAGCACTTGGATGCCGCTGACCTGCGTGTGTCTGCCATGGCCCCCACGCCACCCCAGGGCGAGGTGGAAGCCGACTGCATGGACGTGAACGTCCGAGGGCCCGGTCAGTGCCGCTTCTACCACCTGTCCACCACCGGTCTACCTATCCAGTCACCATCTACCTGCTTGCCTACCCACTCACCTGTCCACTTGCCCATTTGTCTGCCCACCTGTCTACCACCTGTCTACCTACTACCCATCTGTCCACCCACCACCCATCTTCAACCCAGCTGCCCTCTACCCACCCCTCTCCTGCCTAGGGGGTCCTACAGCCCCCTCTTCCCTAACTCCATGGCTGGTTGTGCATCTTTGCAGCCCAATGGGATAAATCTCTGGAAGTTGGGCTTTTTAAGGGGGATGGGAGACAGGCTAGTTTTCTGGGTGCTTCTCATTCCGAATAGAATGAGGACCCCACGGATCATTCTGTGTTCCTGCCACCTCACTCCCAATGACCTTCCAGCTCAGTGATGTTACGCTGCTTTCAAACCTGTGGGTGTTCACCCAGTGTGGCTGGCTGCAGGGGCACCAACTCAGACCGATGGTCCCTCCTGACTGTGCCACCCTACCTCTGTCCCCCCTGCAGACGGCTTTACTCCCCTCATGATCGCCTCCTGCAGTGGAGGGGGCCTGGAAACAGGCAACAGCGAGGAGGAGGAGGATGCGCCAGCGGTCATCTCGGACTTCATCTACCAGGGCGCCAGCCTGCACAACCAGACTGACCGCACCGGCGAGACAGCCCTGCACCTGGCTGCCCGCTACTCACGCTCGGACGCTGCCAAGCGCCTGCTGGAGGCCAGCGCCGACGCCAACATCCAGGACAACATGGGGCGGACACCACTGCACGCAGCTGTGTCTGCCGACGCGCAGGGGGTCTTCCAGGTGAGCTTCCACCCCACCTCTGTGCGCCTCCTGCAGTTTCTCTCCTCTGCTGCCGGCAGCTGCACCCGCCTCCCTGGTTCTGTGGCCGCTCCCTACGTCCGCCTGATCCGCCCTTTCTCCAGAAGGTCACTCGGGGCTGTGGATTAGATGTAGAACCTACACTGCCCATTATGCCCTCGTTAATATAACAGCAGAAAACTCAGGCTTCCAAACAGTCACGTCTCATAGGGACAGAGGTTGAGGCTGCCACCTACCTTGTAGGGACACCAGCACCAACCTAGTCAGAGTCTTTTCCGGAAACCCAGACCTGAGGTAGTGCAGTAGGACCTCCCACCCCGCCTGATGGCCCTGGTCTCAAGGATGGGCCTCATCCTCGGTCTCCCAGGCCACGGCCCTGAGGCCTCCTGGCCCCTCCCCTGGAAGCAGTAGCCATGGCTGGAGGCAATGCCAGAGGCAGTGAGAGGAAGGCTCAGAGGCTGCTCCACCGGCACACCTGGGGCCCCGGCTCACAGGGAGCCCTGGAGTGAGGGTTTGAAGGCCTGATCTCTGGGTTCCCCCACCCTCCTGGCAGAGGTTGCTTTTGCCAGTCACTGCCCTGCCGACATCCACACCCAACTGCCCCTGCCTGCACAGATGGACACACAGGACTCACTCAGAGCAGTGAGTGGCTGCTGTGTGCCCAAGGGCTGACCCTGTTGCTCTGTTCTGACCCCATGGGCCGGTCTGGGTGGGAGATGAACCTGAGTCCTTACTGCTGTCCAGATCCTGATCCGGAACCGAGCCACAGACCTGGACGCTCGCATGCACGATGGCACCACTCCTCTGATCCTGGCTGCCCGCCTGGCGGTAGAGGGCATGCTGGAGGACCTCATCAACTCGCACGCCGATGTCAATGCTGCAGACGACCTGGGTAAGCATCACCGCAGCTGTGGCATCGTGGTGGGGACGCAGGCTGCTGCCGCCCCGCCTGACCGCTTCGCCTGCCCCCCACAGGCAAGTCAGCCCTGCACTGGGCCGCCGCCGTCAACAATGTGGACGCTGCTGTCGTGCTGCTTAAGAATGGGGCCAACAAGGACATGCAGAACAACAAGGTGGGTCTGACCGTCACAGCGTCCAGGAGGCCAGGGTCATGGGGGCAGAGGGTGGAGGTCATGGTGTATGTCAGTCATATGGGGCCAAGGGCATGTGGGTGGGGGGTCCATCTCCCAGAGTTTGAGTTGCATGAGTCTGGGCAACAGGTGTAGGGGTTACCTGTGCGAATAGACCACAGGGAGCGGGTTCAAGTTCACAGGGTGGGCTCGTCCCAGTTTTCTGGTCTGTAGATCGCGAGCCCCCTCAGTCAGAGTGAGGTTCCTGGCTCACAGGTTCACAGAGGCCTGCCCCTTAACACTTAGTGGTCAGCACTGGTCCTCACTCTAGCATGATTACTGGGCCTCCCCCTGGCCTGCTGCTTACCTGCTCCCCACCTCCCAGCATGATCTCCACCCTGCGTCTCCGGAAGCCTCCTCTGCCCCACACAGCTCACCTTGAAACGGGAGCATAGGGGGTCCCCAGCACCCATGCCAAGCAGCAGGCAGGCCCCACCTAATGGGAGCAGCTGAGCCCAGATTCGGTGGTCAGGCGTGGCTAGGTCAAGACTTTGTGTGACCAGGCAGGATTCTAGTGGCCTCGGAGGGGACATTGTGTGTCCACTTGGAGAGGCCAAGATGGTGGGATCACTGGGGGCCCATCTGGGATCTCTACAGCATTTTGCGTGTGTGTGTTTTAAGAGGAGGAGGCGAGAGGGGCTACGGTCACAGGCGGCTGATGTCCAATCGGGCTCAGACACAGGCGAGGGGTTGAGGAAGGGATCCTGGGACAGGTCAGGATGGGGCTATCCCCAGAGAGGGGTGCTGGGCAGTGCCATACAGCCCCCTCATGCCATGTCCACAGGAGGAGACGCCTTTGTTCCTGGCCGCCCGCGAGGGCAGCTATGAGACAGCCAAGGTGCTGCTGGATCACTTTGCCAACCGGGACATCACAGACCACATGGACCGGCTGCCTCGGGACATCGCTCAGGACCGTGTGCACCATGACATCGTGCAGTTGCTGGATGAACATGGGCTGGCCCGCAGCCCCCAGCTGCACGGGGCAGGCCCGGGCGGCACCCCCACCCTGTCACCTCCTCTTTGCTCCCCCAATGGCTACCTGGGCAGCCTCAAGCCGGCCATGCAGGGCAAGAAGGTCCGCAAGCCCAGCACCAAGGGCCCAGCCTGCAGCGGCAGCAAAGAGACCAAAGAGCTCAAAGTGCGGCGGAAGAAGTCTCAAGACGGCAAGGGCTGCCTCCTGGACAACACCAGTGTCCTTTCACCTGTGGACTCCCTCGAGTCGCCACACGGCTACCTGTCGGACGTGGCCTCGCCGCCCCTGCTGCCCTCCCCGTTCCAGCAGTCCCCGTCCTTGCCACTCAACCACCTGCCTGGCATGCCTGACGCCCACCTGGGCCTCGCACACCTGAACATGGCGGCCAAGCCCGAGATGACAGCGCTGGGAGGGGGCGGCCGACTGGCCTTCGAGGCGGGGCCTCCGCGCCTCTCCCACCTGCCGGTGGCCTCCAGCACCAATACTGTGCTGGGGGCCAGTGGGGCTGCCATAAATTTCACCGTGGGTGGGGCTGCTAACCTGAGCAGCCAGTGCGAGTGGCTATCCCGGCTGCCAAGCCAGTACACCCCACTGCGAGGCGCGGCCAGCGCCCTGACCCCACAGGCTCCCACCCTCCAGCACGGCGTCATGGGCTCGCTGCATGGTGGTCTCTCCTCCGGCACCCTGTCCCAGATGGTGAGCTACCAGGGCCTGCCGGGCTCACGGCTGGCCACTCAGCCACACCTGCTACCTGCCCAGCAGGTGCAGCAGGTGCAGAGCCTCCAGATTCAGCAGCAGCAGAGCCTGCAGCCCCCTCCGCCGCCGCCACAACCTCACCTCAGCGTGAGCTCAGCGGCCAATGGCCACATGGGCCGGAGCTTCCTGGGTGGTGAGCCCAGCCAGGCGGACGTGCAGCCCCTGGGCCCCAGCAGCCTGGCCGTGCATACCATCCTGCCTCCTGAGGGCCAGGTCCTACCCACCGCACTGCCGCCCTCACTGGCACCATCCCTGACCACTGCCCAGTTCCTGACGCCGCCCTCCCAACACAGCTACTCCTCGCCCGCAGACAACACGCCCAGCCATCAGCTGCCGGTGCCCGAGCACCCCTTCCTCACACCGTCGCCCGAGTCTCCCGATCAGTGGTCTAGCTCGTCACCACACTCCAACATCTCCGACTGGTCCGAGGGCATCTCCAGCCCGCCCACCAGCTTGCAATCCCAGATCACCCACATTCCAGAGGCTTTCAAGTAAACAGCCCCGGCCCCGGGACCTCTGCTTCCTTTCCCAAGCCCAGCTGGGGTGTGTGCACAGGCAGCCGGACACCGACCCGGCCCACAGAGCCTTTGGAGAAATCCCTGTTTTTATACACAGCAAGGACGCAGATTTTTACTTTTTTTTTTTAGTATTTATTTATGGACTTTCGTTTTACACGGCAACACTGGCTCTTTATTTATATGTGCTGTTTTCCGGGCACCAGGTAGCAACTTTTCTCAGCTCCAAGAAAACAAGCTCCTCAGAGCCGTGACTCTCCTATCTGGAACAAAGACACTCTGTGTGTGTGTAACATATGAACAAACTTTCATGATTTATAAATGCCATTTATTTATTGATTTCTTTTTTTTTTTTTTTTTTTCAAAGTCCAAAAAGAAATGGCGTAGGAGGCAGGGTGGTTGAAACCAGCATTGTCCAAAAAGCTCCCATGGGCCCCTGGGCCTGAGCGATGTCACCATGCCCCATCCCACTGGAGTCCGGTCCCACCTGCATCTAGAAATGGACAAGGAGGCCAGTCCTCCACACATGGCACACAGACCCATGTGCACATGAGATCGGGTACCGGAGGAGAATCCTAAGGTCAAGTGGCATGGTTGGTGTGGCTTGGTGATTTTAAAAATGTCTGTAAGCGTGATTTTAAGATATTTTCTTGGGGTACACCAAGAGTGTGTTTCAGGGTGCCAGTTGTGAATCTTTGTTTCGGGTTCAGTATTACGTTGTTGTCTATTGGTCTTGCAAGTTTTTTCAGAAAGTCCCTACCCTCCTTGTGTGATAGCTAAGGATCATGGAGCTGGAGAAGCCGTCTGCAGGTCTGTGGGGAAGCCCCCTTGCACCCACCCACAGGGAGGAGACTCACCCTTGTGTCTCTCAGCGCATTTCCAGGTACAGCATCCAGGACTCAGAACCTGACTTTGACTGGCTTCCGTTTTATAGGGAGCTTGCCAGAGAACCCGCGTCTGGGCTTTGTCCTTAGTTCCCTCCTGTCCTGTGTACCGCCACAGTGTGCGGGAAGCCGTTGGTCCTAGGGGGCGCCTGGCAGAGGCAACCCCCCAGGATGGTATGGAGCCACCCCTCCTGGTTCAGAGGGACACTACCAGGAAGAGTGTATCCTCGTAATATCAAGTATAAGCCTGTGGCAGAGTAAATGTCTGTAAATACATTTTTAAAGGTGGATTTTGTTTAAAAAATCTGAATGAACGAGTCTGGCTTCTGAGGATGTCAGCACGTCTGGGCTCTGTGCAGCCCGGGCGGGGTTTGCAGCCAAGAGCATGCAGCAGGGAGGGGGTCGCCACTGCCGCCCTGTGGGTGGGGGTCTCCAGCAGCACGGCCCACCTCCTCGGAGTCCCCCACCGTCAGCTTGATGGGAACAGTGCCCAACCTTCCTCAGTGGGCACGAACAGACTCATCCTAAAATGCTGATTCTTTTTGTGTTTTATAAAATAGTTTACAGAAAAAGGCAACTTTTAAAAAGTTATCTACATGCAAAACTGTAGGTGAATGATGTATTTTTTTCATCTTCTTTTGTTAACCAATTTGCAATAAAACCAATGCCAGTGGTCATCTGTGTTGGCTACACTTGGCTGTGGCCTGGGCTCATTTTCAGGGAGGAGGGGCTGTTCTCTGCTCTGGGGTGGTCCGGGCTGCCCTCGATGGCCGCAGGGGGGTGCAGGAATTCCAGCCTTCTTTTTAGAAGTTCTGCGTCAAGTGCTACTTCGCTTTTGGGCCAGCCCCACAGGGTAATGGGGACGCGGCCAGTCTCAAAGAGGCGGGCATTCAGAGTCTAAACCACAATGTTAGGTTACCAGACTTGAGTGTGGGCCCTTTCATCCCGAGAACCCTGAAGTAGACTGGCCTGGGTTGAAAACACCACCTGGAGGGAGCCCCACAGCAGGGCTGACGTGGGGGCAGGGGTGTGGTAAAGGAAGAGGAGGAGGAGAGACGTGGAGGCAGTGTGGTCCAGGTACCTCGGTGATGGGACCACCCCTGCCAGGCACACCACATGCCTGCCACACCTGTGGCTTCCACAGTCCTTCCAGACCTTTGTCTCCAACTAGCTCCACACTTTTGGAACCTGCCAACAGGTGGCTCCACACCAAAGTGACAAAGGGGAGTTAGGTGTCCCTCTCTGCCTGTCCACATGTGGGGCTCCCTGAATACCTGGCCCGGTGCCAGGCACCAGGACATGTAATGGACCAAGAGATTCTGTGAGGAGGGACTGCCCTCATCCCTCAGGTGAAGTGGCCTGTTCTTCAGCGGGAGGGGCGCAGCCTGGAACCGGGAGAGCCCAGCACCCCACAATCCCACTCCTGGGCATGTTCTCAAAAATCTGGAAAGTAGGGACTCAGACCCTGGACCACTGAGTTCTCAGTAGCATTACTGACAGCGAAAGGTGGGCACAGTCAGCAGACAGCTAGCTGATCAACACAATTTGGGCCAGCCACAAGGGGGAAACACCTTATGCTGACTTATTGGAGATTCTATTTAGATGAAATACAAGGAGCTCTGGTAGCGTAGTGGTTACGAATTGGGCTGCGAACCTTAAAGTCAGTGGTTCGAAACTACCAGCCGCTCCGTGGGAGAAAGATGAGG
>NW_006408574.1:2407954-2409531 GCF_000296735.1 Chrysochloris asiatica | reverse complement strand
TGAAGGCTCTATGGGGGAGTCCTAGTATGGCCCTGTGGGTTAATGCTCCAGACTGCAAAGTCATTTGAACTGCAAGATCGGCGGTTCAAGCTCACCAGCTGCTCCTCGGAAACCCTATACAGGGGTTGCTATGGGTCAGAACCGACTCAACAGCACTTAACAACAACAACAATGGGCAAAATGGAGTCCTGGTGTGGGGTCATGCACTAGACCAAAAGGTCGGTTTGAACCGCAAGGTCAGCAGTTCAGACTCACCAGCCAGCCACTCCTTGGAAACCCTATTGTTGTTGTTGTTGTTGTTAAGTGCCTTTGAGTCAGTTCCGACCCATAGCGACCCTGTACAGGGTTTCCGAGGGTGTAAATCTTTACGGGAGTAGAAAGCATGAGGCTTTCTCCCGCGGAACGGCTGGTAGTTTCGAACCGCTGACCTTAAGGTTCGCAGCCCGATTCGTAACCACTACGCTACAGGGTCGCTATGGGTCAGAACCGACTCAAACAGCACTTAACAGCAACAACAACATAGAAGGATGCAGGAGGTATCAAAAGAAGATGGAGAAATACACAGAATCACTGTGCCAAGAAGGGACTGTCACCGTTGAAGAAGTATGACCAAGAACCAATGATCCCGAAGGAAGAAATCCTAGCTGCCCTGAAAGCACTGGGGAAAAACAAGGCTCCAGGAATTGTTGGAAGTCTTTCAACAAACTGATGCAGCACTGGAGACACTCACTCATCTAGGCCAAGAACTTTGGATGACAGCCACCTGGCCAAGTGATTGGAAGAGATCCATATTTGTGCCTCTTCCAAAGAGAGGTGACCCAATGGAATGTGAACACGATCTAACAACGTCATTAATATCACACGCAAGTAAAATTTTACTGAAGATCATTCAAAAAAATGAATGCAACTGTACATCAAAAAAGGAGCTGCCAGAGATTCAAGCTGGATTGAGGAGGGGACGTGGAATTAGAGATATCATTGTTGATGTCAGATCGATCTTGGTTAAAAAGCAGACAAAGCAGAAAAAATGTTTACTTGTGCTTTATGAATAATGACTACCTATGGGTATTCTTCACAATTAAGAACACTTGATTGTGCTCATGAAGAACCTGTACATAGACCAAAAGGTAGTCATTCAAACAGAACAAGGGGACACTGAATGGTTTAAAATCAGGAAAGGTGTGTGCCACATTTGTACCCTTTTACCATACTTATTCAATCTGTACGCTGATCAAATAATCCAAGAAGCTGGATTATATAAAAAGAATCTGATATCAGGATTGGAGAAAGACTCATTAACAACCTCTGATATGCAGATAATAACAACCTTGCTTGTTGGAAGCCAAGAGGATTTACAACACTCAACTGATGACGATCAAAGACTACAGCCTACAATTTGCACTTCGGTGTAAAGAAAACAAAGAGCCTCACCACTGGACCAATAAATAACATCATGACCAGTGGAGAAAAGACTGAAGTTGTCAAAGACTTCATTTTGCCTGGATCCACCATCAACACTCATGGCAGCAGCAGTTAAAAAATCACACGACATACTGCATTGGGCAAATCTGCTGCCG
>NW_006408574.1:2406591-2407854 GCF_000296735.1 Chrysochloris asiatica | reverse complement strand
CAGTAAAATAAACAATTCTGTGGGAGACAAAAGGACCTCTCAGATACTGGGGGAGAGGGGGAACCTGAGCGGAGAGTGAGGACAGAGCCTCAACCTTCTCATCTTTAAACTAGGTAGGCTACCCTCCTCCTCCTGAGGGGCTAACGCTAAAAGCGGGCGGGACAGACAGGACGCCCCCTATGAAGGCAGGGAGTCTGGGCTGTGCCCTGCCTCCCAAGAACCGGGTCCTAGGGGGAGAAAGGGGTGCTCACCCTGCCCCATCCAGGGCTTTTAAGGAGTGACAGATCCCACAGGGCCCACGAAGGAGAGGGGTACAACCACCAGAAAAGGGACTCCCAAGAACCACGCCCCCAGGCCCCGACCTCGTGCCGCCTCTGTCTTTCCAATTCGTTTCCCCTCCATTCCGGATGACACAGCCATGACCAAGCCAGCCTTCCCACTTGGAGAGGCCTGCCCAGTTTCTAACGGACCCCAGGCCCCGGAGCCGCAGGACACGCCCCTCAGGATCCCAGGACCACCCCCACCCCTAGGCCACTCCCCTCAGGAGCCCTGGACTCCCCGGGCCACACCTCTCAGGAGCCCAGGACTCTCCCACCCCCAGGCCATGCCTATCAGGCTCCCAGGTCCAGGCTGGCTCAGCTTTGCCTCAGGATCCCAGACCTCCTCTGGACTCACAGCGCCAGCCGTTTGACCGCTTCCAGCAATCAGAACACATGGGTCAGCTCAAGTCTTGCCCACCTCCTACCTCATCTGCTTCCTAGATGAGGGCGGGACAAGGCCATCTGGGAGAACAACTTCCCCAAGGACTCTAGGGAAATCTACGGCACACTGTCCTGTCCGAGTATCACATGGGCGCTGTATACAATTTAGAACGTTCTAGTGGGCACATTGGAGTCCTAGTGTGGTGCTGTAGGATAAGCACTGGACTGCTAACTACAAGGTCTGCACTTGCCACTAGCCACTCTTCAGAAACCCTATGCATGGTCACTATCTGGATGGCACTTAACAATATAAACAACATTGGGAGTGTGGAGGTTCCATAGGATAAGCACTGGACTTCCGACCACAAGGTCAGCTGTTTGAGCTCATCAGCCACCCCATGGGAAAAAAATAAGGCTTCCTCATTTTTTTAAAGATTTAAAGCCTTGGAAACACTGTGGATGGGAACTGATTCCACAATGGTTAAGAAAAGTCGCTACATTATAACAAAATGTGCAAAGACCTGGAGTCAGAAAACCAAAAGGGAAGAACACATTCAGCATT
>NW_006408574.1:2357287-2405021 GCF_000296735.1 Chrysochloris asiatica | reverse complement strand
TGGAGAAAAGACTGAAGTTGTCAAAGACTTCATTTTGCCTGGATCCACCATCAACACTCATGGCAGCAGCAGTTAAAAAATCACACGACATACTGCATTGGGCAAATCTGCTGCCGCTGTTGTGTGCCATTGAGGCTTTAAATCCTTACAGAAGCCTCATCTTTGTCCTATAAAGTGGCTAATGGATTTGAACTGTTGACCTTACAGTTAGCAGCTCAATGCATAAGCCACTATGCTAAGAACTCCTGACCCAAGCCATGGTATTTTCAATAGCCTCATATGCATGTGAAAATTGGACAATGAATTAGGAAGACTGGAGAATCGATGCATTTGAATTACCATGCTTGAAAAAAAGAATATTAAAAGTACCTTAATTTTTATATGTCAGAAGAACAAACAAATCTGTGTTGGAATAAGTACACCAGACTGCTCCTTAGAACTATCCAGGATGGTAAGACTTGGTCTCTCGTGTTTGGACATGTGGCATGTGGTCAAGAGGGACCAGTCTCTGGAGCAGGACATCACGCTTGATAAAGTGGACCCCCAATGAGATGGACTGGCACAGTGCAGCAACAATGGACTCCAACGTCACAATGGGGCAGGACTAGGCGGTGTTTTGTTCTGCTATACCCAGGGTTTCTATGGATTGGAACCAACTTAACAGCACTTAACAACAACAACAATGCAGTCTCCACATTAAGACAGTAAGGAGAATCAGACATCACACCCACGGTGCTCTCACGTAACCTTGGAACTGGGCCATTCCTGGACCACACAGAGGGTGGAGCATTACCAATGTTGAGTCAAAAATGTACTACAGATTCAATTTATTACATCCAAGTTTTTACTGGAGTTTATGTAAAAGTTTACAGAGCACAGCATTTTCCCGTTCAAAATTTTGCACACATTTTGTTTCATGACATTGGTTGCGATTCCCTAGCTTCTTCCCCGGTTCCCTATTTCCACTAGTCCTGCTCTCGTCCCCTTACTGCCTTCTGAACGTTGTTTTGGGGCAAATGCTGCCCTCTGGACCTCAGATGGCTAATGGTTCTAAGGAGCGCAGCCCTCCTGGTAAATTCCTCTACTTTGTCTGCCTGCTGTTGGACTGAGTCCCAGGGAGGTGGGTACATTGCAGTTTTTATCAGGGAAAGTGGTGGTTGAGAGATACAATTTTCACCCTAAATGCAGGAGATCCTAAAGAGACCTGGTGCCATTGTAGGGTAAGCACTGAACTGCTGGTCACAAGGTGGGCAGTTCAAACGCAGCAGCCACTCCGGGAGAGAAAGAGGAGGCTTTCTGCTCCTGTAGATTTAGAGACTCGGGAACCCTCTAGAAAGTCATTATGAGTCGACAATGACTGGATGATAGGTTCGATTCCTGCCACCACTTGTATGTCAGGGAGGCTTGCTGAATAAGACAGAGTAGGAAGAAAGGTCTGTCAATCTGATTTCAAGGCTCAGCCAGTGGAAACTGCGCGGCAAACCATCTGATGCACAGCAGTGACGTGGACAATACAGAATCAAGCAGCATTTGGTTCCATTGCACAAGGGGTTGCTGTGAGTAGGGGTCGACTTAATGGAAACTCACAATGGCATCACAGATTTTATTGCCCTCTTTTGTCATTTCTTACTTAAAAAAAAAAAAGTCTTAGAAAAGTGTGTTGTTGTTGTTATGTGCCATGGACTCGGTTCTGACCCATAGTGACCCTGGACAGGGTTTCCGAGGCCGTAAATCTTTACAGGAACAGAAAGCCTCATCTTTCTCCCATGGAGCAGCTGGTAGTTTCGAGCTGCTGACCTTGCGGTTCGCAGCCCGATTCGTAACCACTACACTACCAGTTCTGTTTCCTTCTGTGTAAAGGGACAAAAAACAAGGAACTCAGAATGGACACTGACCCAGCCTTCCCAGAGCGTCATGGTGTGGGTGGATCCTGAGTATCACAGTTGGGAGGGTTTATTACTGAGCACAGAGCCTTCAAGACAAGCGTGACCAGCAAGCCCCACCACCCAGGAAGTCCAGTCCCCAGAGGAAACCGCAGACGGACTCGGGCTGGACCTGGTCCCTCCTCTGGCTATCTCGGGGCCAAGTCCAGTAGGACTCAGGGTAGATCTCTGCCTCCCCCTGCTGGCAGAGCCCACAAGTGTTGCATGAGCCCCTTTCAGCACTCGTGAGTTCTAGAAACCGGGTCTCTTGGGTTACAATTGTACCTCACCCACGCTCACAGCCATCTCCTGAGACAAGGATCATAATCCTGTTTTACAAATAAGGAAACTGAGGCTCAAAATCTCAACTGGCTTCTCAGGAGTGCGGAGAGAAAATACCGCACACTGGGGCCTCCGAACAAGTGCTCTGGAGGCTGGCGGGCTGAATTCAGACACCCCTCCGGAAGTGCTAGGGGAAGATTCCTTCTAGTTTCTCCCAGCTTCTCATAGTTCCCAGAATCCTCTGGTGTCCTTGGCTTGTGGCAGCATTGCTTCCATCTCTGTGTCTCTTCTCTTCTTTTACAGGACTCCACTCCACTGGGATTAGGACCTCTGAAAATGACAACTATAAAGACTCTATTTCCATACAAGGTCAGGCTCACAGGTCCCTGTTAAAATATCCTAGTGAGCCCAGAGGATGGAGCTTACTGCTCCCCAGGGTCTCCAGATCTTTCTGCCACAGAGAGGCTAGGCTGCTGGGTTAGAGCTGCTGACCTTTCTATTGGCAGTCCAATGTATAACCAACCCTCTGTGCCACCAGAGCTCTTCATATCCACAGGTATTAGGGGGTTAAAACTTCAACACATCTTCGTGTTGTTGTTGTTAAGTACCTCCCAGCAAAGGGTTTCTGAGGAGCAGCTGGTGATTTGAACCTCCAACTTTGCTGTTAACGCTCCCATACCTATCCTACCTTGGCACACCAGGACTCCAGTATACCTTTTTCAAAGATGCATTTCAACCTCTAAAAGCCACCCTTATGGCTCCCCCCAAAATTCATATCCTTCCCATACACAAAATCTATCTACCTCATCCCAACATCCTCAAAAGTCTAATTCACTCCAGCGTAAACTCTTGCCTCAAGTCTCACCCAAATATCTCAGCCCAAGAAGTACAAACTTTTCTAAGTCATCTGAGTTGGGTGAAACTCTGGGTCAAATTCCCCTTGAATTCCTGAGATCAGGCAGCATGAAGGGTGTCACTGTCCAGAAGAGAAACTGAGGCCAAGCGAAGAGAAAGGGCTTTCAGGGTGGTAGCCGGTACCCTCAGGTGTGGGAGTTGGTCGGGACTCCACACTGGGACCATCTGTCTCCACTCCGAAGCCTGCCCTGGAGGTTGGTCTTAGCCTGAGATGAAGTGACCAACTTCTGATTAGGAGGCTTGCTCTCCTGAAGCTTCCTCCTCTGTCCAGGGCATTGGAGGAGTGCAGCTGATACTGTGCTTCCAGCTGGAAGCCCCCCAGGCTTCCCTGCTCCAGACCCACAGAGCCCTGAACCCCCACTTTCTCATCCACTTCTGGGTTTCCACCCTTTTCCCTGCACTCACTTCACCAAGAAGCCGCCTTTACAAATAAAGAAACTGAGGCTCAAAATCTCAACTGGCTAGCAGGTAGGCCAGCCATTGCTCTGTAGCTGGGTACCCAGGTGGATAGGGAGCTCTGGCCCCCAAGTGGGGAGGGCTGCCCTCCCATAAGGAGGCTCCATGGAGGAGCTGGCTTAGGGCCCACCAGCAGTAATGGGAATGCTGAGGCTTTGCACCATTGGACATCCTTCACCTCACATCAGTCCCTGGAGGTCCAGACAGACCGGACAGACCAGACAGACGTGCTATTCAATCTGTGGGTCTGTCCAACTCCACGCCCCCAGCGAGCACTCGCAGGGCCTCAGATATCAGCTGATGTGGGTGGAACAGTGACCCTGTGGCTGTGTCCCTCTGTGGGTGTGGCTGGAAGGCAAATGCAAGAGGAAGTGAAGTGGACAGTGGGCTCCCCAACCCCACCCAGCAGGACCCAGGGTCTGGAATGGCTCTACCTGGGCTGAGGTGGTCCTCATGCTGGTGGGCATCCTCCTGGACATGACTCCCTCTGCTCACACTGAGTCTGACCCCTGCCACAGGGCTCCCATGACAGGGAACCCCACCACTACAGAGACCCTCCATCACAGGGTGTCCCCCAACACAGGGACCAGGCACGTGGATACCATGACAAAGCAAATTCCGGCACCTGGAGGTCAGCGGTTCAAACTCACCAGCTGCTCCTTGGAAACCCTACACAGGGTCACTATAAGTCGGAAATGACTCAACAGTACTGAACAACTTAAATCTCCTTAAGTATTACCATTTCAACATGTCATAATGAAAAGAACTATTGGTGAGCTGTTTCTTTTGTATGAAGTCAGAGAGACCCAGAGTGTCATGTGCACTTAGAAAACCCACAGTCCTCAAGTTCATTCTAGCTCATGGTGACCCAGTGGGACAGACCAGAATGGCCCCTTAGGGCTTCTGAAGCTATACTTCTTTACGGGAGCAAACTGCCTCCATCTTTCTCCCAAAATGCGGCTGGTGGGTTCAAACCACCAACCTTCTGATTAGCAGCTGAGCACTTTAACCATGGCACCACCAGGGATCCTTCACTGAGAACCCAGTTCATTTCAGATTGGTCACAAGTCAAGCTCTCGGTGCTGTGACTTGGCTGTGGTCACTGTTCGGGGCAGTGCAGGCTAAGCAATTTCTGAACCATGCTCACCTACTTGAATCTCTGTCTCAGAGGGAGGATCCGAGGACCAGAGCAGCTAAGGAAGTGGATTGAGGGCACACAGTGCCTTGTTGCAGGCTGGGCTAGTGACTCCAAAGCACTGAGGATCAGAGGTTTAATGAACTCCACTGGGGGGGGGGGGGCCTGGAGCCCCATTCACACACCAGGATCCCAGTGGTTGAGAGCCAGGCTAGACTCAGGCTTGAGATGAGGGAGGAGGGGAAGGGAAGGAAGAGCAGCTCTTCCGTGATTTTTTTTTTAAAAGCTTTTATTGTGAATTGAGCAATGAAGTCTACACAGCAGAACATCAGTTTTGCACTCAGCCAATCACATCTTGTTTCACTGCAATGATGACAATCCCTTCCATGCACTATTGATTAACAGTATTTGCCTCATTCTCCTTTCTTTCTCTCTTTCTTTCTTTCTTTTTAATGTACACAAAAACATGCAGGAATATATAATCATTTAAACCACCAAAGGACACACTCTGCAAGCCAGCCTCCTGCCCACCAGCACACAGCCATTCACTCTCCATGAGTCTAGAGTCCTCAGCTGCTCTATCTCTCCATGTTCTCATTGCTGCCCCCATCTCTGGTGTTGCTGCTTCTCTGGATAGGGTCCCATGTTCTGCTCATGCTCTTCCCTCTTGATGGTCCTAGGGTCCTTTTTCCTGGAATGTAAGATTAACTACTCCCCCCTTTTTGTTACACTACTTCTACCTTTACACTGGTGACAGTCGCAATTAGTCATGATAACAATTACTCACTACTGAATCTTAATGAATCTTATCCCCATCTCCTTTCACCAGATTCTTCTAGATAAGATGAAAATTATTCGATGGGGATTCTACCTTCCCCCGCTTGCTCTGGAACTAAACTCTCCCTTGAAAACTTGTAAGCTAGCCACTTCATGTCTTTATAAGCCCTTCCCCCGCTACATTTTACATAACCAACGTCTAAGTTGCCTGTCCCTATCAACCTTGTGTACTGAGCGGATAGGCTTAATCCTTGATGTGAAGACTCCTTCCCTCTCAGTTGGTATTTTGAGCAACTATATCCATAAACAAAGGTCAAGTTCATCAAATTGTATCCATTTATACTTGCTTCCTGTTTTAAGCTTCTTTATCTTCCTCTAGTCCAGCTCTGATCAAGCCATCTAAGCTAGATCAAATGGGTACTATCTGCAAGCTTGGGCATTCTTGTGCGTCTCCCCCTACTTCTTACCAGCTGGACACTTCATTCTTCATTCCGTAGCCCCAGTGGCTAAATCAATGTCCATGGCCTCAGGAGTTCCCAAGTTTCCCTAAACTTCGGACCAACCATGACTTCCGTCTCTGGAACATGGTCAAACTCAGCCCATGTCTTCACTACTGTCTTTTCCCCACTTCCACTCACAAGCAGACCAACACAGTCACCAGAGAGCTTACAAGCCTGCTTGTGTATTCTCTTTTGAGTTTCAGTCTTGGAGGAGGGTTTGTCCTGAAGGGCCTTGATGGCTTCCAGGCAAACAGCTTGCTTGTTCTTGTATAGCCAAACAGTCTGCTTTTTTTTTTTTTTCCTGCTGGTCTTTCAAGAAGTATCTTTTGTTCCTCTAGCCACTCCAGGCTGGTCTGCATGTCCTTTCAAGTGGGACTGTCCCACTTCAGAAGGTTCTGGATGGAGCTCAGGATTCCGCCTAAGGTCCTATACTCTGCAAAGGCTCCACAAGAAGACTGTTTCATTGGGTGAGTTGTAGAATCCCTTTTAGGTATTCCAATCAGTTATAGGCTGAAGACAGGTTTACAAGCTTTCTATAATCATGTTTCCCGATATTCCTTTCTATCCCACTCAAGTGTCTGATTTACAATAGTAGGCAAGGGAAACCAATATCCATAAGACAGTCAAGCATCTTAACATTATTTCCCCTCTTTTGCCCATTTAGAGTATGCCTCCATCCCTGTATCACAGAGCCCTATTGTTCCAAGGTTGAGCGTACATCACTATTTACCTCTGTCCCATTGAGCCCAAACAAGTGTTCCCCTAACTCCCTTGTTCTTCCATCCCCGCCTCTTCCTTGTATAGTAACCTCCCCTTCCAAGCCAAGCTGTGATGTTACTATTCCCAACCTATGACTTACTGTCCCCTCCCTTCCACTCGTGGTAACCAGTAAGAGATTTTTTTTACCCCCCTTTAGTATGGATATCTTAAGCTTTTATAATAATGGTCTTATGCAATATTTGTCCTTTTGTGAACAGTCAAATATCTTAACATTATTTCCTCTCCTTTACCCCTTCAGCGGAGTCCTGGTGTGGCGCTGTGGGTTAATGCGCCAGACTGCAAAGCCATTTGAACTGCAAGGTTGGTGGTTCAACTCACCAGCCGCTCCTCGGGAACCCTATACAGGGTCGCTATGGGTCGGAACTGACTTGACAGCACTTAACAACACAACACCTCCTTCAGCCTGTCTCAGCCCCTTCATCATGAAGCCTTGTTATTCCAAGGCTGTGCAAATGCCACAGTCCACCTCTAGCTCATGCAGCCCATGCAGACCTCCGAGAGTCCTTTCCCATTGTCCCCACTCCCCTGCCCTCCACCCCTCCTTGTGGACTGCCCCCTCGTATTTACTACCCTCCCTGTACCCCAGGTCAACATGTGTCCATCCCCTGAACTCCCGCCCCTTGTTTTAGTGTGGAAATCTTTTTTTAAGTTTTACAATAATGGCCTTACGCACTATCTGTCCTTTCATGCCTGACTGATTTCGAGGCTTATCCATGTCATGCGGCATTTTGCAGCTTCATCGGTATTTTGAAGTCAATTTTGCTGCTTTATAACTTTCCTCTAAGTAACCCAAGGGGACTGAACACAAAATGCATTCTTAGCAGCCCTGTCCAGGGCCTGCCCTGGGGGTGTGGGGACCTGGTCCAGTCAGAACCTCTCCAGAGCTCCCACCAGCTCTTGAACCCTTGCAGCCAGTTTGAGAGCAGACAGAAGGCAACTGGTGGCTGAGACTCAGCCTTTGTCTCTGCTCTCCCCATTTTGAGAGGGTCACCAAGGACCCGGTCTCCACCAAGGTGCTTGTCGGGACAAATCAACCGCAAGCTGAGCATCTATTATCCATTAGTCACTTGGAAGAAGGGGGCCACGGGCGGTGGTCTCCATGTTTAAAGCAGGTTGAGACTCGATTCCTGAAAGGCAATCAAATGTTAGCTTAGCCCAGCAGCTGCCACAGTTCCACGTCTGCTGGGCTCCAACAGCGTGGCAGCAAACAAATCCTCCCTCCTTCTTCCATGGTCTCTGGATCACACCAGTCACCCCGGAACCAGAGGCGGATCTCGGGTCTGTGGAAGAATGATGTGGCTGTCCCCTGACCTCCTCGTCTAAATCACAGAGGGCAGGAGAGACACTACCAGCGTCAGTGACCCAAGCTGACTCCTCAGGGGGCTCAGACACGCCTCCTCTCTGTACAAACAGCTCACCAATTCTGATACCAGCCACTCCCCGACTCACTCTCAGCTGGATTCCATAACTTGTGGGTAATGGCCACTCAGAACTCACAGATCAGACTCATCATTACGGATTAGGAAGGTTGGACTGCTAACTGCTGATTGAAAGTTAGCAGCTGACCCACAGGAGAAGGATGAGGCAACCTGCTTCATAAAGAGTTAGTCTCGGCAACCCTCTGAGGCCGTTCGACTCGGTGTGTCAGAACTGAGTGAATAAGTTACAATTCAGGATCAGAAACGACTTAGGCTATTGCGGTTCAGTCCGGACAGTATCTCTCCCTGGTTTTTGACTTCTGGCCCCTTGGCCCCTTGGTCCCTCAGCCCAGCATCTCCCCTGCCCTGGCACGTGTTACAAAGCTCTTCAGCACTGCCAGAAGGTGCTCAGGAGACTGCCCTCCACCAGCAAGCCTGAAGGCTCTTGGTTCTCTGGTTCTGTGGCATGGGTCCTCATTCCCACAACCGCATTGCTCTATGGGTCGGGAAGCCCACTATGCCATCTCATGCCAGTCTCCTGGTTCTGCTGCCGCTAGCATTTCTCTACCACCGATTCCTGTGTTATAGCTCTCTCTAGTTCCTGGGTTTAGGAGGTTCTCAGTACAGGAACCCTGAGTCCAAAGGACATGCTCTGCCCCCATCCAGCAGTGGTCCCCCTCTTTCTGCCTCTGGGATGACTCATCTTAAGCCTAGCAGGATGACAAAACCCATCACTCCCCTTATTAGGATTCCATAGACCTCACTTGCATGGTTTTGCACGCATAAGGGTGCCATGCACCTTAGCTGAATCACTAGCACGCCATCCAATCCCCTTGGTGGACCATAAACACCTCATTTGCATAGTACCACTTAGTCATTTGGTAGGACTTACAAGACCACGGCAAGCAAGGCTGTATAAAGGTGATCTATGACACCACAGTATGGCTGGGTAGCAAGTGCTCCGGACACCAATGCGCAGCTTCTGTTCGCCATTGCTGTTTCCATCCCCAGCTTTGTGAGATCATTCAGCCAATTAAAAGGAATTGCCTGAGCACTGTTTTCCATAGACACACCTCTGCCTGGAATCTTCCCGTAACAGATAGATCTTGGCAGTAAGCAAGCTGGAGGATGGGGAGGTGGTGCACTCCTCTTACCTGCTAGAAAAAGAGGGAGACAAGGGAGCCAGGATTGGCCAAGTAGGTGTGCTGAGACCTCTCGCTCACCTGCTGAGTCTGTTTTCTCCTTTGGAAAATGGTGGTACAAAGTACGAGTTCCACCTCATCGCTTCCCTAAAATACTCCCTGGGAGGAACAGTCAGTGCCTGGCCCGGTATGTGTTGGGGACGAGGCTGCAGTGATGGACAGGGAGGTGATGCCCAGCAGCCCAGCCTTGTCACTCAGTGCCCCAGAGGGTCGCTTAAGCTCTCTGCACTCATTCAGCACAAACATTCACTCAGCAATGAATTGGGGAATGCTCAATCACGTTAGGCACTGAGCTAACAAAGCCGCCTAGCTCTGGTCCTTAGCCAGGGGCACAGCACTCATGGCACCCTGTGGCCTAGAGGATAAGGCCGAGGAATACAAGACTCTTTGGAGTTAGAGTCAGGGACTCAGAAGTCCAGCAGACCAAGAGACACAAAGAAGGCGATGGGATGTATCTGAGGCAATGGAAATGGATGCCATAGACTTGAGCCCAAAAAAACGCGTCTCGCCCAAGCTTGGGCATGGCCCGAATTTCTGACATGTTGGGAGCCTGCAAGGGAGCAATGTGGAGAGAAGGCAGTGGGGTGGGTCATGTACAGATTGGAGGGATTAGCAAACAGGCAGATGAGATTGGATATAAGTATTGAGCAGTCCTTGTGGGATGCACATGGCGGATGCACTCAGCTGCTAAGTAAGTTTGGAGATGCTGCGGAAGAAAGGCATGGCTTCTGAAAAAACAGCCTTTGAAAGCACCAAGGAGCATAGTTCTCCTCTGATACACTTGGAGTCCCCATGAGTCCGAATCAACTTCACAGTAACTGTTTGGAGCAATGGTTGATGCAGCCAGATGTCAACCAAAAAGATCTCGAACCAAGCAGCCCTTCTGCAGAAGAAAGACGTGCCTCTATTTATGTAAAGATTTTCAGCTGTGGAAACTCTCTGGGGCAGTTCTAGTCGGTCCTACAGAGTCGCTATGAGTTGGAATTCCCTCAAAGGGATGGGTTTTGGATTGATGGAGAGGAAGTTGGACTAGGGAGGAGGTATGGATGACTTCCGGGTTTCTCAGTTGGATGTTGAGTGGATAGAGGCCGAGTAGATTGGCAGAGACTAGCAAGGTCGGTGGTTCAAGCTCAACACCTGATCCTTGGAAACTCTATACAGGGTCACTATGGGTCGGAATCGATTCGACAGCACTTAACAACAAGAGAAGGGAACCTGTTGATTTTGAGAAGTCCATCGGGATCGGTAAATTGGGGGGGGGAAAGCCCCATCCTTTCCAGACCTTCTGTGAGAGCATATGAAAGGCTATATGGGAGCTGCAAAAGAGTTCGTTGTTATTGTAAACGAAGTCTGACTGAGAAAATGCAACTCGAAGCCCAAACACACCCGTCACCAGGTAACAAGCCGATGCGCATGCGTAAACATCGGTCGGCGTCGGACACCACCTTCGATTGTCACAGGAAGGCGGCGGGCTCGGCGCATGAGCACTCGCCTTCTGACTGTCGGCAGACGTTCGGTTCTAACGGAAGGGTCGATGGTACGCGCCTGCGTCACGGCCCGCTCGCCTGGCTGAAAGCGGGCATCGCCTGTTCGAGTCCGAGCTTGTCTCGGGTCCTACTTGAAGAAGCCCTCCTCTTCCCACACCCTGAAGCAAGAAAAGGCTAGAAGATAGAGCCGGCGTAACCGGGTCGACGTCCCGGGGCGGCTCTGAGCCACCCGTTCGGGCAGGTGGGCGAGGGGCGGGGCGGGGGCGGGACTATGGGACGAGGCAGCGGGAGACTGGACGGAGGGTGGGCGGGGCGGTGTGAGACGGAGGGCGTGGCAATGGATGGGCGGGGAGAGGGGCGGGCGGGACGGTCGGGTCAAGGGCAAAGCAGGAAGCGGGGAAGCGACTCAAGGGCGAGGATCGTGGCTACTCTGGGCGTGGCAAGGCCGGGGTTGGGTTGATATGTGAAGCGGGGCAGTAGGGGTGGGGTGGGGAAGGGGCGGGGCGAGTTGGGGGCGGGACGACCGCTTGCTTGGCACGAAGGTGAGGGCGGGACTAGTCCTGGGGCGGAGCCGGGGCGGTGCGTGCTGACGCGGCGGTCGGACACGTAGACGGCGCAGCGACCGGAGCCGGATGTGCCAAGATGGCTGCTACCGCTGCCGTTCCTGCGGTAGTTACAACAGCCGGGTGGACTCTCCCCCGCAGCTCCTGAGGGGCCGGCCGACGTCGGCGGTGCTGCGGGGAGGCCGAGAGGCGGGCGGCGGCCTCAGCCGGCCTGCCCTGGTAAGCAGACGAACGCGGGCCGCGGAGGGGCAGGCCGGCCGGCCGGAACGACGCTGCGGAGGGAGGGCCAGGGGGCCGGGGCGAGCCCGGGCGGCGCTCATCTCAGAGAATGATGCCTGCCGAGCGCCGGGACCTGGCAGCGGCCCCGGGCTCTGTGTGCCGCCCACCGGATCAGGACGGGGTTGGGGACGTGGCCCAGCTTAGGGGCGGTGTTGCTCAGTCTTTCGCCCTCTGCACCTTTGTTGACTTAGACTCCAGGTTGACGTGGACCACAGTGTGACCGGGCCCTTGACAGGTGCCTGACCAGCTTGGTTGTGTGGACAATGCTAGCGATGACGACTTTCCTGTCGACCTGTGTTAGGATGGCTGGACTCCGGACCCCTGGCAGCTCCATTTAGACGCTACAACTTTGTTTAAAGGGAGAAGCATTGAGGAAATTAATAACGAGCGTCCTTTGCTTTGAAGGTTCTGAAGATGTTTGTCCTTCTTGGTTGAAAGATTCCTACTTGGCGAGAGTTCTAATTTCGAGACAGGGTGACGTTTTGTATCAAGGGTCAGAGGAAGGTGTTGATCCTCTTGCCCTGTTTGTGACGAAAGTATGACAGGAGAGGTTTTGGACCCCTCGGCGCTGTTTTGAAATCAGTTTGTGCCGCTTCAGTCACAAACGCCTGTAAATGGCTTGGAGACGGAGCCTGGATTGCTCACGATGATTTTGTGTTCTGTGACACTAAAGAGCCATGTCAGGAATGACAGACAGTTGTCCCTGTTGTTTGTATGTTTGTTAGTTATGTCCTCTTCTCTCTTAAAGCTCAGGGTACTGGTATCTTGCAAAGATAAGGCAAGAGTGACTCATTTACCTTAATAGCAGCTACTGCAGGAGCCCTTGTGGTTTAGGGGGTTAGGCATTGGGCTGATAACCACAAGTTCAGCAGTTCAAGTCCACAAGCCGCTCCTTGGGAGAAAATGAAGGCTTTGTATATATAACCATGGACCGTGGACAGGGTCATTAGGAGTCGGAAGTGAGTCGACAGCCCATAATCACAACAGCACTGATTCTAGAAACCATAGGAAGGTGGTGTGTGGAGGTTAGCACAATTCCTTCTCTTGTGATCTGTGAGGGTGTCCTTTGGGGCTATTGGGGTCGCTCTTAGCAGTATTTGAATTCCTTCATTTAAATGTCTAAATGTATCTGATCGGTGTTCTGAATGTAGAAAGGTGGGAGCTGAGAGTACCTGTCTTCACAGGCTCCTCAAATCTCCAGCAAGCACTTTGACAGGGTGCACCTGCATCGGTCATGGTGACGGGGAGCAGAGGCAGAGGGCAGACGGGCAGCTGGTTGCTTACAGCTTGAGGCCAGTGACCCTGGAGGAGAGGGGAGTCTTCGGTTGGTAGTGAGAAGGACAGTGAAGCTGCGGCATGCATGCATACACATTTCACAGAGTCCACTTCGACTCCTAGCTTCCCTGTAGGACAGAACTGCCCCCAGGGTCTCCAAGACTGGTAATCTTGGTGGGAGCAGAAAGTCTCTGCTTTTTCCCACGGAGCAGCTGGTGAATTTGAACTGCCGACCTTGCAGGTGTCAGCCCAACACATTTCCCACAGCAGCACAGGGACCCTTGCAGATAAATACGAGGGTGTTTGATTGAAGAGCTGGGTTCACAAATAGCACACCTTTGAGGAGATCAGCAGATCTCATCAACACAGTCGGCCTTTTCAAACGCTAGGGGCCTTTCCAAAGTGAAGTTCCCAGGGGTGAGATAAATGGCATGCAGTTTCATTGTTTTTCTGATGATGGAAAAGAGAAATAAATCAGAAGAAAACACAAGATTGTTCCGGTCAAAACTGGCATACTGCAATTGGGAGCTTAAATTTGTAGTCAAGTCATAGTGCTTGGTTCAGTAGAACGGAGAAAGTATTTTTAAGAAAGTTTCTCCAAGGGAAGCGTTCAAGTATGAAACTGACATTTTGATTCTGATAAGATTTCTGTATTAAACAGCAGTAGAGACCCAGAGTCCACTGTGACTAGAAGCTCCTAGGTGCAGCCCAGAAGGTATCGAAGGACGGGGTCATCACCATTGTCTCCTCTTACAGATGCAGAGAAGTAGCACGCTGAGTCACTCAGCTTGCCCCCAGACTTGCCACCTTGCTGGCACGTGACACCTGAGGAATTCCTCCTGCAGTCTGTCATAGCAGAATTCTTTAAAGGTGGCCGTCCTCTGCTGCTGGCTCTCCACGGAGGCCTCTGGTAGCCTGGTGTGGCGCCGCAGCTGGTTTGAGGAACGGAACAGAACGCAGCAGGGAATTCTGGGAAGAAATCCCACCCAGTCTACTTGTAGGCCTTTGTCTGGAGGCGATGGATACTACAGATGTTGCGATGCATGCAGCCCATCGAGGTTGAGGGGACTTTTAGGTGCTGTGAGTCAGGAAAGCAGCCCTGGCGGCATAATGGGTTACCCATTGTGCTGTGAAGCACAAGGTCAGCAGTTGACATCCACCAGCTGCTCTGAGGGAGAAAGGAGGCTTTCTGCTCCCATAAAGAATCATACTTTTGGAGACCGTACAAAGAATGGCTCTAAGTCAGAACCAAGTTGATGGTAGTGATTTGAGTCAGTCAGAAAGGGCCCCGTGCAGAGCACAGTGTGTGTTTGGGCCACCGCAGACGTAAAGGATGGACCGTAGTCACAGGGTGAGCTTTTGGAGGGAGGTGAGTCCTTCTTACAGACCTCGGGCAGCACTTCCTCAATACGGGCAGCGTGAGTCCTGGGTGTTGGTTCGTCTCTTGGTTCACATCATCGGTTTGTGTGTGGGCACAGGTGAAACTAAAGATGCAGTTCTTGGACTTTTGTTTTAAAAGCACAGGTTAGCTGTTCAGGACCATGTTTGTGTTTTAGTTAAAAAGAAAATAGCCAAATCCCACTATAAAGAAGATTTTTGCCTCTTTGTTTTTTGCCTAGAGGTTTGCTGGCAGACAGCTCTTCCTGCTGAAGCTTCGCATTACCTCCGTGGCTAGTGGTATTCCCACACCTTAAATCCATCACTGTGTAAAAAACGAGAGATTTCGCCTGCTGAACAAAACGCATTGTAGATGAATCCATTCCAGAGATTTGCTTTGTAGATTCTATTCCAACATCCAATCGTACTCTTTCACTCAAGAATATGGCAGAGTGCCTTGTAAGGTTTTGTTTTCTTCAGGAGATTTTAAATGACCCTGTTTGAAAAGTGTGCCCATGCCAGCTTGCTGTCTCAGGAGTGAGGTTGGCTCGTTCTGGACCTAGTGAGAATTTGTGGGAAATGGGCAGGAACTGTGGAGGCTGGTTGTGTGCTGGCACTCAGATTTGGTAAGGGCGTTCGGAAGGTGATGGGTAACCCATGTGGGTGTTCAGCTAGTTGCTGAACTTAACCCGGAGAGGGGCAGGAATTATCCCAAATCATCTGCAAACCATCCCAGGAAGAGGTGCGCTGGGGGTGGGGGTGGTGCCATGAACAACAGTTCGAATCTTAGTTAAGTGACGGGAACTCTTTTTCTGGCTTCGTAATTTAATTTTCCTGCTTGCAGCTAGAACTTCGAATGTGTGGGTTTGTGGTGTTCATTTGTTTTCTTTCTTTTTTCAGGTCGGATTAAGGAAAGGTGATATCTTGCTTCTTTTTGTAAGTAGCATCTCATTTTGCAAGAAGTAAACCATGCAGCCACCGCCCCAGGCGGCCCCTTCTGGACTGGTTGGACCACCTCCCGTGGGAAACCCTCGAACCGTGTTTTGGCCCAACAGCCCGTATAGAAAACGGACACCCACCAGCACCCCGGTGCCTCCTGTCACGTGCCCCCTGCAGCCGGTGACAGACCCTTTTGCCTTCAGTAGGCAGGTGACCCAAGACACATCCCTGGACACTGTGCCCAGAAGCAGCCTGCCTTTCGTGCCAGGCTGCTCCCCTCCTCCGGGGCTGCCTCCACACGCTTCTCTGGCTACACCTCACACAAGCGCCGGGGGCCCTCAGGGACCATGCCAGCCTGTGCCGGGCCCTTTCCTGCAGCCTGGAGTGGACGGTAGCCATTTCGCCCGTGTGGTGACCCCTCCAGGGCCCCCAGGGACTGAGATGAGCCGAAGTGCAGAGATGGGGTCTAGCTCAACGTCCAATGGTGCTGCCCCGCCGAATCCTCAGTACATTCCAGGAGTGGGTTCTGAAGGCCCTCGTGGAGCAGCGCCTGGGCCCGCCAGACCCCTTGGCAGGCAGAACCCTCAGGATGGGGCCGGGCCCCCAGCCTTGGCCTCTTTCTTCCCTCAGCCACCTCTACCAGCACCAGATTCATGGGTGCCGGTCCAGGGGAGCCCACGGCCTGTGGGCCCGCAGTTCTTGTCCTGCCCCGAAGGACCTGGCCACAGCGCAGTGCCCCGGGCTCCTGGGCTCTCTCATTTCCTCCCTCAGCCCAGCGGGCACCAGGGTCCTAGCCAGGAGCAGCAGTGTCACCCCCTGGCTCTTGTGCCAGGACCCTTGGCCGGGGATGAGAGGGATGAGACCACCTCTCTTCACAGTGGGGGCCACTTGGCCAGTCACTTTGATCCTGAGAACACTTTCAGGCAGAGCCCCCGAGTGGGCCCGGCTTGGGCAAATCAGAGCTTTAGGCAGACTCCAGAAGAGCAGCACATGCAGTGCCCCCCAGGAACGGGGGGTACACGCGCCAGGTGTCCCCCAGGTGGGGAAATGGAAAACGAGGAGGACCTTTCTGTGAAGAAAGCCAGCTCGGGGGCGTCGTCTGCCTCCGAAGGCCCCAGGCCCGGCCCCCCTCCGGCACACTTGGGTCCCCACGGTGACACCACACAGACGCTAGAGAACCTTCAGCCCTACTTTCCTCAGTGTGACCAGCCCAGCACGGGGCAGGCGGCTGTAGAGGTGTGGGGGGGCGTGGCAGGCCCCCAGTGTGAGAACGTCGAGAACCTGGAATTCATCCAGAACCAGGAAGTTCTGCCAAGTGAAACCCTAAATGACCCGTTCCGGTATGGGGCTCTTCCTGGCGTCGGGGCTCCAAACTGGGAGACCCCTGAGGCTGCCCTGCAGCCTGCGAGACCTGATAGCGGGTCATCCAGCGGCAAAGGTCACTGGGGGCTCCTGAACGCGGCCAGACCCCAGGAGTTAGCGGGCACCTTTATTCAGCAGGAAGTTGGAAAACCTGAGGAGGAAGCTTCTGGCAATTTCTTTAAGCAAATTGATTCTTCCCCTGTGGGTGGTGAGACAGAGGAGACTCTCAGGAGCCAAAACCGTGGCCACAGCCAAGGTCTGTCCCAGCCCTTAACCCCCAGTCCCCCGAAGCCCACAGGGATATTTCAGACAAGCGCCAACAGTTCCTTTGAGCCAGTGAAATCCCACTTGATTGTGGTGAAGCCAGTTGAGTCGGACCGTGCCAACGTGGTGGGCGAAGTGAGGGGCAGCCATGGCTGTCAGAAGAAGCGGAGACCAACGGCTGTCCCACCCGACGCTTCCCCTGGCAATTTGGAGCAGCCACCTGACAACATGGAGACCCTCTTCACCCCCCTCAGCACTGCTGCAGAAGCTGGGGGGCTGCCTGCCAATACTGTACTCACGACACCTGAGAAGAGGTCTTCAGCCAGAACCCAGGGACCTATGAAGTGTGAGAGCCCAGCTACCACCTTGTGGGCTCAAAGTGAGCTTCCCGATTTGGGGGGAAGTGTCCTTCTGGCCCCAGCTGCCCCTGCACTTTGTGTTCCTGTCAGAGCGCAGGCCTCAGAAGTCATCCAGCCCCCCGACGAGGGGGGCTGTGGACCACTGTCCCAGATGCCAGGATGCGGGTCCCCTATCCGGAGCGGAGATGGCATTGGTGCCTCGGAAAACTTGGAGAACCCTCCCAAGATGGGCGAGGAGGAGGCCTTCCAGTCTCAGGCGAGTTCCGGTTACGCCAGTCTGCTCCCCTCCCCGCCCACGGGCCCCCTGCACTGCCAGCTGGCCTTGGCGGCCCAGCCCATTCACTTTCCCTCATCGAATGCTCACGAGAAGACTGTGCCCCAGCGCGAGCCTCTGGTTGGGGACAGGCTTGCTCTCAGCAGCGAGGCTCTGGGCAGTGAGTCTGGAGAAGGAGCCCCCGTGTTGGCAATTCCATCGCATGGCCTTGTCAACCCGCCCCTGTCCAGCAGTCTCCCCCAGAGTGTTTGCTTACAAGCTGCTAGTCCTGAAACACTTGCTAATCAACCTGCCAATCTGCTGGTCCAACCACCAGCTCTTCCAGTGAACCAGGGAAACCGCGCCACCGAGACTCTGCCTCCCACTGGGGCCTCCGGGGTGGTGTTGGTGCTACCCGCACCTAACCCCTCCAGCAGCCTCGACGAAACTTCCGGAGCCCTAGACTTCACTATACCGAGGACTCTGGGCCCTCCTGACAGCTCAGCTGCTGCTCAGCAGACCCTCACCGGTCATCCCAGACCACCTGGACCTGGGGCACCTAACCCAGACCATTTCTACCAGCAGGTGACGAAGGCACCTCAGGGCCAGAAGGGCCCGGAAAGAGTCCAACCAGAGTCAGGGTCTCTGCAGCAATCACCTCCGGCCCCCCAAGTGCCCAGAACGGCGTTGCCGGAATCTTCTGGCTCAGGAAGCCCACTGGCACCGGGCCAGACTCATGATGCTACCACCCAACCACCAGCAAGTCCTGCACCGGCCGACACTGGTCAGCAGCCTTGGCCGCCTCAGTCCTCCGGCACGTCTGTCACCTCAGCCAGCTCCAACCAGGCAGCTGGGCCATCAGATCTGCAGTGGCCACGTCCCCTGCCCCCAGACTTGTCTTCCTATTACTACTATAGGTCCCTGTATGACACGTATCCGGCTCAGTACCCTTCAGCATACCCGCTGGAGCCTGGGGCAGCACCTCGTTATTACCAGGTAGAGTCTCCTCTCCCGTCTCTGCTCTGGACTGTGGGTGTCCTCCTCGGGCATGCTCTTTGGCAGTAGTGCTCCTGGGTAGTGGGTGTGCTCCACCCTCAGAGGGACGTACACAGTATGGTTAGTCACGTGATCAGATTCCTTGCGCTCTGCGTAGCCTTGCTGTGACCCCCACCTACATCCTGTAGAACCAGGGTTTTACATGGTGTCCTTTGGCAAACTTGATGAGGCCTTGTGCCGCCTTCAGGTGTTTTGGCAGCTGACAGCCAGCGCCGGAGGCATCAAGAGCTGCTTCAGAATGAAAGCATGTAGGGAGCAGAGGCAGGTTGGAGGTGGTGCCTGCATGAAGCAGTGAAGGGTGACACTAGCTCCTCACAGCCTCACAAGCTTGGGTGATGCCAACACTTGGAAACATTGGTCCCAAGGGACACGTGTGTGGGCTTTGGCCTTTAATCCCGCTGGTGCCGAGAGCAGTGTGGTGTGAAGGCCAAGGACCGCTGTCGGACTGTCCAGCACCTCCTATGGAGCCCCTTACCAACCCACAGCCATCCTATAGTACACAGTAGAGCTACCGCATGGGTTTCCCCACAGGATGTCAGGTGTGTTTGAACTGTTGAACTTGTGGTTAGCAGTCCAACACTTACTAACCCACTGTGCCACCAGGGATCCTTAGCCTAGAGGTGTTGGAGTAGCTGCCTAGATGCGCTGGACGGCACTCGTCATCGTGGGCTGAGCTGTGGGGTGGCTGGCCTGCTCTGGGGCTGTCAGTGCCCCTGGCCCGTGTGCGGGAGCAGACACCACATCTGGTGCTCAGCCTCAGGTTTTCTCTGTCACAGGGGGGACCACGAGCACAGGAGAGATCCTCACCCTGTGTTACCCCTGCCAGCAGCCCCGAGTCTGCGTTCTGCCTTGTCTCCCTGTCACTAATGTCCCCAGCAGAGGTCAGGAACGAGGGCAGCCAATGTTCTAGGAGCAGTTGGCGCCCGAGGTTTAGCCTAAGCTCCTGCCTCTCCTGGAGACAGTTGAGGTGGCTCACGAGTGGGTAATGGAGATGGGCGTGGGGGCGGGCACTGCCACAGGACAGCCAGGCCCTGTGTCCCTTGTCTCAGAGAAGCAGAGTGGGGCCCTGGGCATGACCTGACACCCTAGGGTGGGGGTCAGAGGCATCCTGAGCTGGTAACCTGCTGTCTCTTAGCCAGTCACTGTGGGAAGTGTTCTGTGTTCGTGACGGGCCCCCCCAGTCTGGCTCTGTACAGAACGAGGCTTCTGGTGGTCCAAGCCAGAGCAGCCCGCAGCAGAACTTGATGTTACCAAATCTGACTCCAGCAGGATGCCTACAGCTTGTACAGGCCCTATGACAACGCTGCTGCGCCTGCCTACCCTGACAGCTACCGCTGCCCTGAGCCCGAGCGGCCCAGCTCACGAGCAAGCCACTGCTCCGACCGACCAGCACCCAGGTTGGAGCTCTGCACCTGGCGGTGTCTCTTGCGATATATATATAGTGTGTGTGTGTGTGTGTGTGTGTGTGTGTGTGTGTGTGTGTGTGTGTGTATGTATGGGCACATGTGCACATGCATCTCTGGAAGGCGGAGGACTTTTGGGGGTGAAAATTCTGTCTTTGTTAAATGCAGGTGGTCTTTGACTTAGGATGGGGTTTTGTTCTAATGATTCCATTCTAAGTCCTTCTAATATAAATTGAATACTTTTTTTTTCCCCATTATCATTGCCTTTTTTCTTAGATGTTATTTATCTTTTTGCATTATTACTGCCTTTTTTTTTCCTCTGGTGGTATTAAGTGCCATTGAGTAGGTTCCAACTCGTAATGACCCCGCATAGGGTTTACGAGGAGCGGCTGATGAGTTTGAACCCCCGACCTTTCTGTTGAAACCCACCTTGTGGCCCAGGGCTTTATCCCACAGCACAGCCCCAGGACTGCTCGTAGATTTGAGCTGTTGACCTGGCGACTAAGCGGGCCGCTGCGTAACCAGGAACGCTTTTCTTCTAGGTCAGGGCTGGGGGACGTCTGGCCCTGAAATTCAATACATTTAGGAGGTTTTTTTCATAGCAACATACATTTCTATTAAGTGATGGTATCAGTTCTAAGTGACCCTTGCTCTAGCTGGTACTTACGTTGTTGAGTGGTACTTCTTTTCCTGGCTGCTGTCTTTTTAAATCCGATCTTTGGGGCTTGGTAACATTACCTACAGTCTTAGATTTGAATACCTATATCCGTGTTACCAGGGAACGGTATAAGTTAGGAAGCGGCTGGAGAGGCACGGAGTCTTTGCCGCTCGGTTCTTGTGCTGTCAGTGTGGCAGGTTCCGGACAGGCCCTGCCCATCGGTGCCCATCGGGCCTCCAGTCCACTCCTGGGAAGGGGGTCGGCTTCTCCTGCCCCCTGAATGATGAGCTGGGTTTGGGTTTAGGTTTTCCTCGGGCGGCCCCACCTGTACCTGCTGTAGCCAGGTCACCATGCCTGTGCTCCTGGACAGGTGTGTAGGCAGGTGTCCGTGCTGAGGCCTCACCTGCCCCACGTACGCTGCTCCAATGATTCCACTCCTGGGTCTGAGTGTCTTCCCTGAGAGGTTTTACCTGTGTCAGAATGCAGACAGCCCCAGGGAGAGCGGGGGTCCTGCGGGCCAGTGAGTGGGAAGTGATGAGACACTTCCGGAGCTCTGGGTGGCCCTGCGGTAGTGAGAGGTGGTCTGGCCCAAGGGACTGACTTGGGGTCATGACCAGGTTCTGGGGACTCTCTGCCGCCCCTGCTCTCCTGGCGTGTCGGTGAGCTGCCCCTTCCCCGGTGCCCGGGGTGGGTGGACTCAGTCTTCAATGCAGAGCTGTACCAGCCTGGTTTTGAGTTACCTCGGGTTTTCTCAGAGCCCAGCAGTGGTCACACATGGGTGATTGCACTGTGCAGCCAGAACCTCCAGCTCATCCCTCCAGCCCCCTGCTCACGGGGAGGGCTAGGCAGGGGGGCATGAGTAGAAGCAAGTCTTATAAACCAATGTTGTCTAAATTAGAAATGCCGCAAATCTTCCCCTTGGTCAGCTGAGCTCTGTCTAGTGGTTGCTGGTGGGTGATGGTGGGCTCCAGGACACGGGGCTGCAACCCCCAGCCTCCCAGGACCCTTTCCTGAGGGCCACTCTACTGAGCCCACGTGTGGCCTCGGTGCTGCCCCCGTCGTGTCTTCTGAAGGGCGAGGGCTGGGGCGTCGAGGCTGTTGTCTTGTGTGGGCTTACCAGCCCTTTGCATATTTCCAGGCAGGGTTACCAGGACGGGGGTTATCACCCCAAAGGCGGATGGAGCAGTCAGAGCGACTACTATGCCAATTACTACTCAGGCCAGTACGACTACGGAGGTAGGTCAGGGAGGGAACCGCAGGCCCGCAGCCGTGAACGCCAAAGTGTTGCTCCTGCGTGTGCCTCTGTAATCTGCTCTTCCGTCGTTTGTGATGCCAGGCCACTGGGACCGCTACCACTATGGTTCAGGGACGTCTAGGTTCAGGGACGCCGGCCCCTATGACCGGAACTACTGGTACGATGCTGAATACACGCCCTACCGGAAAGAGCCATATGCATATGGCGACAGGTGGGTAAATAGACCCCTGTGAGGAACCAAGAACTGATGCTGTTCTGAGAGGAACGGCCGTCGGGGAGAAGGGCCTGGCTCTCATGTACCTGGGGCCGGGCTGGGTTAACGTGGTAGGTGCTCTAAAGAAAGGCTTTACTTCAGGTATTGACACCCCCCGTCTCTGCTTCTGCTCCGGGCATCCTCTAGGCTCGAGCGGGACGGTGAACCCTGGAGGTACGACCCCCGCTTCATGTCCAGCTTTGAGGAGGGTCCGGAGCTGCACCGTGACCCCTGTGGGGACGAGGGGGACCGGCGCAGCGTCCACAGCGAGCTCTCAGCGCAGAGCCTGCACAGCCGCCGAAGCAGCAGTTTCAGCTCCCACTCGCAGCAGGTCAGCACTCGGGGGCCAAGGCCTCCAGGGTGCGTGGGGAGGCTGTGTGGAACAGGCCTGCTTATTGGAAGGCCCTGTAGGACAGACAGACAGCCACCATCCTCGCTCAGTTCCCACACAGCGCCCCTATAGGACAGACAGACACCCCTATAGGACACAGTAGAACCCCATAGGTTCCTAAAGCTGCCAGTCTTTATAGGAGCATATTACTTCATTCTTCTCCCAAGGAGCTACTGGTGGATCCTAGCCACTGACCTTTCGTTTTGCAGCTGAGCGCTTGACCCTTGTGCCCCCAGGAGCTCTCCTTGTTACTGGGGTGGTGGCTGTGCGCCAGCAGCTCGGTGCCACCTGACAACGGCCCCATGTAGGGGACATCCGAGGCTGTCCGTCTTTCTCCCACTGCTCCAGCACTCTCTCCTGGATGCTGTGGTTCTGAGAATGTTGGTAGGGTGTTGTCGTGGGTTATGTGTGTCCAGGTAGAGCCCACCAGTGCAGCGTGGCAAGCAGAGGAAGCTGTCTGCTGCTGTGATGCTGAGTGACCACCGAGGCCTCACCGGGGCACTGGGCAGATGGGGGAGTGTATACTTCAATTCATCCCGGTGCTCCTGGGCTTCACAGTGAGCTCAGGTTTAACTGTACTCCTTTGTTTGATGTTTTTAAGAGTCAGATTTACCGAAATCACAATATGCCTATCAGCTCCTATGATGCCCCAGCTCCGCCAGGCGATGACGGTTACGACACTTACGGAGACAATTTCAACGGCGGGCAGGGCTTCCCTGAGTACGGCTACCCTGCGGGCACCAGCTGGCCCATTGTGGACCCAGGTGGGTGTAGACGGGGACGCCAGGTCCCGTGAGGGGACGGGCTGGAGGCCCTGGCCATTGAGTCCACTCCAACTCAGTGACCCTGTGTAGCATTCCCGATGTGATCAGTCTTAAAAAAACTTTGTGTTGTGAATTGAGTGACAGTTTCCAGAGCAGATCCTGTCTTGAAATTCAGCAGTTCACACAGTGCGTTTCATTGCAGTGTGATCCCCACTGCCACCACCCCCCCCACCCCCCGCAGCGGGATATCTCTGCTCCGCTTTCTCCCTCTGATTCTGGTTCTCATTCCGCCTCTCTGCACACTTCTCAACTTTGTCCTCCGGTCAATGCTGCCCTTTGGACCTTGAATTGTTTACCGTCTATGGTGTGCGTTCCTCACTGCTGCTGCCCGCCCGCCACAGGGGGAGTTCAGTCCCAGACTGAGGCTGTAACTGTCTGTGTGAGTGGACAGTCTTCTCTTTCCTGAGGAGCAGCTGGTGGGTTTGAACTGATGGAGCCCAGTGCTGTGCAGCCCAGTGCCTGACCCACAGTACCACCAGGGCTTGGTCCATAGTTGTTAAGGTCGTTTAGAATCAGTGACTTGTAATTCAAAGGCAGTTCATTATAATGAGCTCAGCTGACTGCTGGGCAACTTGGTGTTGTGGGCGTCTTGGACACCCCAAGCCATCTGCCTAGTTCAGAAGCGTCAGTTGATTGTTTGCCAACTTCATCATAGCTCTATCAAGACCCAGTTCCCCCGAGAAGTTCTCAGTGCCCCACGTCTGTGCAAGGTTCGGTCCTGGAGGGCAGCTCATCGAGGTGATTCCAAATCTGCCTTCGGAGGGACAGCCAGCACTGGTTGAAGTGCACAGCATGGAGGTAACAAAGCTGGGGGCTGCCCCGCTCTCCCGCGTCCCCGGCCCTCTGTGGGCCTGGTGACTGGTCGTTCTCTAGTTAGGAGACACTTGTCCTCCCAGGAGCCTCCCTGTGTGGCTGACCCTTGTGTGGGCCTAGTCATCCATTTTCACTCCTGCCTTGGGCACTGGGCAGGGAGCCTCTGCATGTCCGTCTATCTGTGCTCCCCAAGACACCACACTGAGGACTGGCAGACAGACTGCCGGGGCTGCAGCCCAGCCCCCACACTAAGTGGACTTCAGGATGTTTGGAGGAAAAATGGGTCTCACTGCTTAAAGCTTAGAAGCACTGCTCTCCCATTATGACCGCTGCGTCTTTGTGTGCAGTCCAGAGTCCTGCTGTCTTCACAGGGTCGAGGAGGGCGGGTGAGGGAAGCGGTTGTTCTCCGACTGCTCCCCTGTCTACAGCACCTGCTCTGATGACCCCCTCCCCCCAATGCCTTACAGACGCTGCTACAGCACAGCCCGGAGCAAGAGGAGATGCGTGCCTTCCCGGGCCCACTTGGCAAGTATGTGCCCACCCGGGGGCTCTTGACGTCTGTAGGCGCGAGGTGGCCGCTGCAGGGCGTGGCCTTGGGTGCAGGTACTGTCGGGCACTGAAGGCTTGTTCTCTTTGCAGAGACGACACCCATAAAGTGGATGTTATTAATTTTGCACAGAACAAAGCTACAAAGTGTTTCCAGAACGAAAGTATCATTGACAAAGGGTCCGCCAGCCTCCTTTGGAATTTGATCATTCTCTTGTGCAGACAGAACGGGGTACGTCGCTCTTGGTGTCTAATAGGTCTGTGGGCTGGGGAGCCCCTGCCCTCCTGAGGGAGCTGTGCACGGTTGGCCCCCGGGAAGGAGCTCCCAGCATGCCCTGGGGAGCGGGGCCGTGCACATCCTGACTGTCACCTCACCCATTGGCCCCACCCCTGCAGACCGTGGTAGGGACCGACATCGCTGAACTCTTAATGCACGACCACAAGACCTCGTGGCTTCCTGGAAAGTCGCCTAACGAGGCAAACCTGATCGATTTTACAAGCGAGGCTGTGGAGCAGCAGGAGGAGGAGGCTGGGGAGGCCCAGCTCGCGTTCCTCACCGACAGCCAGGGGGCCGGGACCAGCAGTCTGGACAAAGAAACGGAACGCTTCCGAGAACTGCTGCTGTACGGCCGCAAGAAGGTAAGGGCGGCCTCCGGAGCGCTGCGGCTTCTGTGCGCTGCGGTTGCAGGCTGGCTGCCTGGACCCTGGCTCCAGTGGACGCTGGCTGTGCAGAGAGGGCCTGTGGTGTGCGACTTTCATGCTGGGTGTGGGCTGGGAGTTGGGACGCTGACCTGGATGTGGAGAGGGTGTTTGAAGATTGGGCATCGAGGGCTCAGCTTGTGGAGACCTGGGGAGCCATGACAGGTGTGCACCCTGATGGGGCACACTCGTGGGGGTACCTGGGAGTCCGGGGACAGTTGGTGCAGCGGTGCCAAGATGGGGTGCACAGGAGGAGGGCGTCGAGGGGGTTAAAGCTGAGGTGTCTGTGTGGTTGTTCTGAATGACGGATATTGGATGGGCCCAGAATCCCTAATCCACGAAGAAAGTTTGTATTTGATGAACAGGCACTTTAAATGCTGATGTTGACAGCTAATTCAGCTGCTGTAACAAGGTCTCTCCTGCTTAGTCCGAAGTCCCACGTTCGCACTGTTGTGTGGGATGAAGATGTTTAGTCTGAAGTCCCACATTCACAGTGTTGTGTGGGATGAAGATGTTTAGTCCGAAGTCCCTCCTGCAGGTCCTGCCATGCTCAGCGGGGACCCGCAGAGTCCAGGGGCCACTCCAAGGTGGGGTTCAGGCAATAGGGATCTGGGGACTGCGCTAAGCTGAGGTCTCGCTGATGCAGAGCAGCGGCTGACCTGAGCTGGGGGTTCGCTGATGGGGAACTGGAGAGCCTTCCAGAGCTGGGGTCTGAACCCATGTCCTGGTCTCTGTGCTGGAAACATACATGTGCAAAAACCCACAGCCAAAGCCTGATTCTCCTTCACTCTATGGACCACAAGGTCAGTGGTTCAGACTCACCAGTTCCTCCTTGGAAACCTTTCCAGGTCTCTGTGGGTCAGAACCGACTGGAAGGAAGTGCTGTCGTGTGTGGTTGGGTCCTGGCTCCCTTGGTGTCAGGACCTCAGCTAACTTGATACATGAGCTGCTCTGAGCAGCCCGCCTGCATGCCTACCCCTATACCTACCGGATGTTTTTGTAGGATGCATTGGAGTCCGCTATGAAGAACGGCCTGTGGGGCCACGCTCTCCTCTTGGCCAGTAAGATGGACAACCGGACGCATGCCCGAGTTATGACCAGGTAGAGGAGCCCACACCTGAGCGCCCCGACCTTGCATGTGCATGGCCTTCTGTGAGCCTCCCCCTGGCTGTCCGGTTGGCTGGTTTGGAGGATTTCTAACTGCGTGGCTAGTAATGCTTGAGATTTCAGTGCTGTTACCATCCGCTGCTTCAGTAGCTTAAGAGCTGAGATGCCTGAGATTCGCACACTGTCTGGCTACGGTTTTCTGCAGTCGTTCCGTACAGCAGGGGTCGGACCTAGGCTAGCGGAGCCCGAGTTGAGCCTCCTTTGTGTGTATATCTAGATTTGCCAACAGCCTGCCCATTAACGACCCCCTGCAGACGGTTTACCAGCTCCTGTCTGGGCGGATGCCGGCTGCGTCCATGGTGAGTGTCCCCTCTGGTCCCTGGAGGACTTTCCTGCTGCTCCTGTCACCCTACCCACTGTGCTCTCCAAGGGGCGCAGCTGTCCACAGGCTAGGATGCAGGTCTCTATGTCTCCCTGTTGCAGTGTTGTGGTGATGAGAAGTGGGGAGACTGGCGGCCACATCTGGCGATGGTCTTATCCAACTTGAGCAACAACCTGGAGGTGGAGGCCAGGACCATGACCACCATGGGGGACACGCTGGGTAAGGGGCCATGCCACTAGGACCATGATCATCATGGGGGACATGCTGGGTAAGGGGCCAGGCCACTAGGCGTCTGTCTTTCTCTGCCCATGAGCATGCCCAGTGCTGAGACCTGGCCTGGCCTGTCCATCCCCACAGCCTCCAAAGGCCTCTTAGAAGCCGCACATTTCTGCTACCTCATGGCCCAGGCTGGATTCGGGGTTTACACCAAGAAAACAGCCAAACTGGTCCTGATTGGCTCCAACCACAGGTGAGGGGCCGGCATCTCTTCCCTCCTTGTGCATGCCCGCGTGTCTGCTTGTCCGGGCCCACGGCTCCAAGACAGGGCTGGAGGAGTGCCCAGCGTCAGGGACGCCCAGTGTCCACAGTTCTTTGAGCCCCGCTCAATTCTGTCTCTCCACAGTTGGCCGTTCTTAAAGTTCGCCACTAACGAAGCTATTCAGAGAACAGAGGCCTATGAATACGCGCAATCCCTCGGGGCCCACACTTGTTCCCTGCCTCATTTTCAGGTCCGTGTCTGGGCTCTTGAGGAAAGGTGATCGGAAATGCTCGAAAACCAGCCCAGACTGGATCCAAGGCTGTTTAATGTCTTAAATAAATATTAAAAACTTGGCGCACTTAGTTCCAAGTATGATGTGTGCTGAGAGCTGCCCTTGAGTTTATGAAAGAAACCCCTTAGAGCACTGGGTCCGCAGACAGCCTTCTCCGGGGGGGTATGGTGGGTGCGCTCCTGATTTCACACCAGGGGAGTCCCGGTGGTTACATTCAGGGTGCTGCCGGAGGGTTCTTAGAGGCCTCTGGAATGGGGGCTGGCATCACTGTTGGTGGGGAGGGGTCCCTCAGCGGTACCTGGAATTGAAGGGTTCACCACTGACAGCACTGTGGCCAGGTGGGGAGAGCTGGGTCACTAAACTTCTGCTTATGACAGGTGTTCAAGTTCATCTATGCCTGCCGGCTGGCTGACATGGGACTAACCACACAAGCCTTCCACTACTGCGAGGTCATTGCCAAGAGCATCCTGGCGCGGCCCCACGCCCACTCCACCGTGCTCATCGGCCAGCTCATCCAGGTGATCAGTCTACCTCGGGAGGGTCTTGTGGGGTCGGGGGTGGGCGCTGCATCTCTGTAACTTCTCTGAAGCAGTTTAGTCAGCTGGTGGAGAGGTGACAATGAGAGCATTCCTGAGGTGTGACCTGGATGGAGCCTGGCACCCCCATTGCAGTGGTACCAGGGTATGGGGTTCAGGGGTTCTGAGGCTGTACATGTTTACGGGAGCAGACAGCCTCATCTTCTCCTGAGGGGACCGTGGAGTTCAGGGTGCAGTGCTTACCCGACATCTTAGAGAAGGACGGTCCCCTCACGGTGGCTCTGTCAGTGTGTCCTCCTTCCTTTGGGAGTAGCATCACTGTGAGAACGTGGGTCTACGATGATGGCTTTAAAGTCTCTTCTCATAGAAACTTGCAGTCGCATATTAAGTGAGTCCCCCATCCCATCCCCAAACTGTGATTCACACATGTCCAGTGTGTGCTGCTGGCCCACCCACCGCACGCCTAGTCCACCTGCCAGGCAGGGTGGTCAAACAGAGGAATGGAATCGGGGGGCTGGCGAAAGCTCCCCAGGTCTCCCCGGGTCCAGCTGGCAGTGCTGGGTCTGCTGGTGCTGAGAGCTGAGCCTGTAGGATACTGCTCAGGGAGACACTCGTGCTGTCGGCCAAAGGGGACAGTCCTGCTTCTGTGCCCCTGCAGTCCCCTGTGCCCCCTGCCATACCCCACAGAAGCCCAGGCTGAGGGCAGGCCCGTGGCACCTGGTGTCCTTATTGTCTGTGAAGCTGGCAGCGGAAAGCAAGGCCTTCTTTTGGTGTTCGAGCTTCATCGAGGACTCTGTCCATTCCGAGGCTGGTCCACACCACCGTACTAAGTGTACACACTTAACAGAGCAGGTGGCTTGGCCAGGGGAGGGTCCAGTACTGCCCTTGTGATGCAGGCGTGGCGCGGGTCAGTCTGTCGTGAACACTCTCCTCCCAGCTGCTACACAGAGACTTTGAAGGGCACATCCCATGAGCATGCTTCCACAACCTCATCTCTGATTTAACACAGAATTCTGGGGAGGCGCTATAGGATAAGCATTGGACTGCTCATCACAAGGTTGGCGGTTCAAACCCACCAGCTGCTCCTGGGAAACCCTCCTCAGGGTTGCTGTCTGTCAGTCGACCTGGCCTTTGTTCAGGTCACAGGGAATCTGGGGGGTGTTGTTGCGGGGGTCACAGGCTATATTTTCCCCGTGGCTAGGTCGCTTCCCAGTTACGCCTCTTTGATCCTCAACTCAAAGAGAAACCGGAAGAGGAGTCGTTTGTGGAGCCCTCTTGGCTGGTTCAGCTGCAGCAGGTGAAGAAGCAAATAGAGGTAGGGCTGCTGGACACTGGTGGGTCCCTTGTTCCTACTGAGGGTACCAAGCTGCTACGAGTCATGACCGTGGGCTCGTGGGGTGGGGACTCACAGCCGTGTCTCTCCCCAGGAGGGTGGTGGGGCCTGGCAGCAGGATGGAGCCATCCCCACCCAGTGTCCTGGCTCTCCGAGCTCTGAGATGGAGCAGTATGAAGGCCCAGGCCCCAGGCAGCCCGCAGCTCTGGACCTGGGGAACCCACTGCTGACGCTGCCAAGCACGGAGCTGTCTGGACCCAGTGAGCTGCTGCCTTCAGGTGAGCCCCGAGGTCTCAGTGCCTCTTCCTCCTCCCTGTGCTCAGCCCTGGGTGACATTTCGACACTGACCGTCTGCTGGATGTGGCCATATGAAGAGCTCAGGGGCTGTGATGTCAAGAACCGGCATCTTCTAGTCACTAACAAGACTGTCCTTTCCTGTGTCCTTCCAGCTCCGCAAATCCCTCCTTCCAGGGTGCCGATGTTCCCAGTGCCTCCCCCCGGCCCAGTTGAGCCAGGGCCTGTCTGTGTGCCCCCGGACTCCACGCTGGGTTTTCCAGAGCCTGTGTGGTCTGATCCTACAGCGCCGTACCCAGGCCAGCAAGATGAGTCCGGGCGCCAGGACCCAGGTGGGTCTGCAGGCATACCGTGGCTGCCAGAGCCACGTTCAAGGGTGTGCCCAGTGTCATATGTCTCCCTGTAGACCCAAACTGATAGAAATTAGAGCTGGTTGGCTAAGATTCTTGTCAAAGTGGGAACGGCAGCGTTGGTTTTCTGCTTAACACAGCCGTTCAAGGCCAGGTGAGCTTGTGAGCACTGAAGTGAGCCACCGTTACGGGGACAAAAGCGACAGCTACAAGGACAGTCTTTCCCTAGATCCCAAATATTTGTTAGCCTTGATTTCAGAAACTAGCCTGCATTTGTGGGGAGTCTCTTGTGTCATCCTGAAGGACCTGCATCATCACTTCTCTCAACAGGGACCTCATCACGGGAGTCACCCATGAGAAACTCTCACGTGGAGTGGGGAGAAGAGGGTTGTGGTGGAGATGTGGTGGACGTGGTGCCCTCCTCCCACAGTGTGAGTGTGTACTCGCCATTGTTCCTCTAGGGGGTATTCACCCGGTGCCTTCACGCAGTTAGCTAACGAAAGGTTTTCGAAAGCGCCTTCAGTCCTTAACGTGCTGGGAAGTATGTGGTGAAAACCACGCCTGGGGAAGAAGAGGGAAGAGTGAGTTCAGAAAAAGCAGCTCCTCAGCCAAGTTGAAGAGAAAGCCGAGCGTAACAAAACCCTTGGATTCCTTTTCATTTCCCTAAAGCGGGGAAGCTACTCCTGTGTGTGAACGTTTTGTTCTTCACCGGCCTTAAAATCCAGAGCCCCCTGTCAGTCACCTGTGGACTTAGCTTTGCAGCTCTAGTCCTGACTGCAGGGACAGAACATCTTAATCGAGCTGACCTTCTGGAACTTTCTCTCCAGAGGCGACTGCAGTAGTCTGGAGCTTTCCCTGATACCCCGCTAATTCACATGTTCTGGAGGAGAGACATGAGCATGGAACCATCGAAATCCAGGGATCCATGTTCTCTCTTGAATCCGCTCACACCTGCCACTGCACACTGCAGCCCCGCCCAGTCGTTGGACATTGGCTCTTGGCTGGGTGTGAGCAGTCCTTTCCCTAGTCAGACCCCAGAGAAAATGCGAGACCCCAGCCCCACCAGTCCTTCTCTGCATCCCCAGGGATGGGGTTAGGGGCTCCAGGGCGCACCAGGTGACCCTGCCCTGGCCTTCCTGGAACAGGACTACACAAGGCAGCCGCAGAATTCGGTGCCATCCCAGGGGTGGGAGAACACAGACTCACGCGGGACACCAGCTCCAGAGATAAAGAGACCTGTGGAAGTGGTCAAACAACCAAAGAAGGTAAAAGGTGGCCGCATTGCGCTTGGGGTGGGCTGAGGTCTGGTGAACAGGTGCCTGCAGCCTCTCCCTTGACCTCTCCCCAGTTGTTACCTGGGAGTCCTGAGGGCTGCCCGCACAGCAGTGGCGTCTCCTGTCTGCTCAGGCAGCGCTTCGCCCTTTTCAATGGTCCCAGTAACTGCTTTTCCCGTCTTACTTGGTTCCGATAAAGCCAAGGAGACTTCTTGTGGATGAGGGGCCGGGTCCCCCGTTCCTCCTGGGTGTGCACCAGCTGGGTCTGCGCTCTGTTGTAGGGCAGTGGTCACCCGTGTTCCTGAAAGGTGGTGCTGGGCATGAGGCCCCTGAGGCTCGCCCACTGCTAGGTGGTGGTGGTCTGTTGTGCTGGGCGTGAGGTGATGCGCTATTGGTATTGCTCAAGTCCTACCCCCGGTCAGCCGTGCTGTTGGGCATTTTCTCATGTGCTCCCTGGTCATCTGCTGTTACAATCCCAGTGACCTGGAAATAGACCCAGATCCCATGCAGGTCATGCTGGTCGTGAGAGAAAATGTGGTTCTCGAAGCAGGTGTTAGCATGCAGACGGCTGCTGCCTGCCCTGCTGCCGTGATCCACAGCGAGGCAGGGGCTTAGATTTGGGGATGTCCACCTCCCATGCTATTGTAATGTGACGGTGTGGTGGTCTGCTGATTTCTGTGGTTAGAGTGTTGAGTCCTGGTTCTCACGTTGGCTCCCTGGGAAGAAGAGGACAGAAGCCTACCTGCCTGACGACAAAAACAAGTCGGTAAGTGGGTGCTGCAGGGTCCCCGACAGCGCGGGGCACCCAAGGGGGCTGCCTGCCCCGGACGCTGACACGCAGCAGCTGCAACGCCGATGTTTTGAGGTGTCTTCTCCGGGGGAAAGCCTGTAGTTACCTGATTGTAGTTCTGGTTGCCTTCAGTCTACTCCTTTGTGTTTTTTTAAATCTTGGCAGATTGTATGGGATGAAAAGAAAAACCAGTGGGTGAATTTAAATGAACCTGAAGAGGAGGTAAGTTGTCACTTCAGATGTCCAAGTGTCATACTTTCTATAGGACAGACTTGGGCACTTTGGCGCCCCCGTTGGAGACTGCTAACTGGGATGTTTCGGGATGGGGGTGGCGGGTGTACCATGGAGTACATTTCTGAAACTGGCTCTCCCTTTGCAGAAGAAGCCTCCGCCCCCACCTCCAATGGCGTTGGCCCCTCAGGCTGCTCCTCCCGCTCCTGGCGGTCCCCCCAGAGCCACTGTGAATGTATTTTCTAGAAAAGCAGGTAACGAAGTCAAACCCTGAGGAAATAGAGTATGTTTGGAGTCCAGCAGTGAGAGCCTAGGTGTCAGGGCAGTTGGCACATTGGAAAAGGAAGGCTAACCTTGCAAAAAGGAGCCAAGAGGTGAGAAAATTCTAGTCCTGCAGAGCTCTGCACTGTCTTCTGCCAACCAGTCCTAGTGCCGGCCTGACAGGCCCTGAAGTACTGTGGTGTGAGGCAGGACCTTGTCCAGTGGCCTTACCCACCCAGGTCTGCGGTGGCTGACAGGACTCTGATGCGCTATGGGGCGGGCCAGCTGGGCCGGGGGTCACCTGGCCTGCTCTCCTGTGGGATGGCATCAGGCAGGAGCCGCGTGTTGAGGAAGGCCATGTGGGGCCTGAATTTGCCTCCTGTTACCTTCCCCAGCGGGAAGCAGAGCTCGCTACGTCGACGTTTTGAACCCGAGTGGGACCACGCGAGGTGAACCTGCCCTTGCTCCCACAGAGATCTTTGCTCCACTTGCTCCGCTCCCAGTCCCGGCAAAACTGTTTGTCCCAGGCGCAGGTAAGTCTCTGTGACGGCTGCATGACCTGTGACCCTCCTGAGGTCACCCGCCGTCCAGTGCTCTTCTGAAGAGTCCTGTCTTGCTCATTTACGCCTCCTTCTGTAAGTGAAACCCTAGTCCACTTTAGACTGAGCAATAGCTGATGGCCACATATGTCCCGTTCATAGATACCAATGAGCCCCAGCCTGTAGGAGTTGGGGACCCAGGAGGGCAGATGCCAGCCGGGGGGCAGGCCAGGTTGGAGCCCACTTCAGAAACTAAGGTGAGCTGGGAACCTGTCCCCCTCCCACACCAAATAAAGATGACCCCTTCCTTAGTTCTGTAAATAGATGTCCATCATTGTACCAGGCTTCCTGTTGAACACCCACAGCGCTCCCTGTTGGACAAAGTAGAACCGCTCCCCAGGGCCAGCTGCCACCTCGCCCTCTCTCCCTGTCTGTCTGTCTGTCTCTGTAACTTGTGGGCTTGAATCACTGACGTTTGATTAGCAACCCACTGGGCCCTGCGGGCTACTTTGAAAACCCACTATGAAATTTCAAGTTACACCTGTGCTTGTCCCCTAGTTCCTTGTCTCCCTGAAATTGTAGTTGTTGTTAAGTGCTATGTAGTCAGTTCTGACTCGCAGTGACCCTGTATGGGGTTTCTGAAGAGTGGCTGGTGGGTGGGTTTGAACCACTGACCTTGCAGTTAGCAGTCCAGTGCTTACTCTGCCTCACATAGAACCTGAAATACCTAGCTTCAGACTGGTCTTTAGAGTTGGGCAGACTTTGGAGTCCACGTCTGTCTTTCCAAGGGTTGCTGAGTCACATGACCCCTGCCTCTGGGTTCCTCTGGGAAATGGAGCTCTGCGTGAAGCTAAGGCCTTCAGTCAGGACAAGTTACGGCAGGCAGAGCCCAAGGAGCGCTAGTTCTCAGCTGCGTGTGAACGACCTGTCGGTTGTCTGGGCCTGATCACTGCCACGTTTGCGGTTTCTTTTGGCAGACTGTGAATTCTGCTGCACAGCCTCTACACGGCTCCGAGCTGTCGTCTTGCGACACTGACATGTCCCAGGGAGGACAGGTGAGGAGGGGGCCTTCCCAAGCCTCGGTCAGCTGGTCCTTGGTGCTGAGCACTGCTCCTTTTCACAACAGATGGGAAAGGTAGTTTAGGATTTGTCTAGAGCTTGAAACAAAACCACACTTGTTCAGGAGCCTGCGTCCTCCAGGGACCACTGAGGGGATGGGATTTCAGTTTCTATCCTTCCCTCCACACACTGTGTCCTGATGATGCCAGTGCAGGCCCAGGCCACACGAATGACTATTCCTCCGTAAAAGCTGTGTCAGCCTTCTGCTAGCTCTAGCTGCTTCCCTGCGGGATGGATGTCGCGGCGTTTGGCAAGGCTGCCCTCCCTGCCAGGTGGGCGCCCCTGGTGGTGACTGGCCGCCTATGTGTTGTCTTACTGTTTTGTAGCTTTCACGCTGTAGCTCAGTGAGCTCGCTGTCACAGGAAGTGAGCCGGCACTTTGACCAGGTACTGGCGGCTGGCTCTCTCCACTTAATGCCAGAGTTGGCTCTGTCATCTTTGCTTTGGTTTGTGAGCGCTGGCTGTGCCTAATGTGACTAACACCATCCCTGTTGCACTGGGCCCTCACCTAACCACTGGCGTTGTGCTCTCCTGAAGTGTCCCTCTGGTGTCCACTGTCCAGGGCTCCCAGTGGGAGAGGAGGGCTGTGTTTTCTCATCTAGGGAGAGAGACCAGGGACACCAGTCATGGTGGGAAATGACTCAGCAGGGGCTGGGAGGGTCTGGAGGCTGCCCCAGGGACTGGCAGGACAGCTGGGCTCGCCCCCTGCATGGTCCAGCGCTGCTGCATCTCTGGGCCCCGTGCTGGCATTTTCTGCAACCACCTGGTGATGGAAGCCTACACAGGTGTCTTCAGGGTCCTCACAGGGCAAAGGACACCTGGCCTGCCGGTACCACCGCCTTGTTGACCGACTTCCTGTGGTTTGCAGGTACCTGCAGGGGGCCCTCCTGGGGGAGCCGTGACCTTCTACAACCCTGCCCAGTTTGCACAAGTAAGTGAGCGCAGGCTGGCTGGGGTGGCTGGTCACTGCTGCCTGAGCTGTGAGGTCCCCACCCCATTCTGCAGACCTGTCACAGCTGCGGCCAGCCTGCCCCTCCCTGCCCCCTCCTCCCTGAGCCCCTCTCTGATGCCCCCCTCCTCCCTGAGCCTCTTCCTACCCCAACCCCTCCCTCTGTGTACCTCACTCCTTAGACAACCCGCCCCCCTGAGGGTGTCCCTGACTGGACTTTGGGCTCGACCTCTTCGTGTTCTTAGAGTTGAAGGTGGTATCCTGCTTCTGGAGCCACAGTTGTGGGAGAACAGGTCTCGACTCTGTACCTCTCTGGAAGCTGGGGCCTTGTGTGTAGACTGTTCCTTCCAGGCCTGGGCCCTTTGCAGTCTCTTTGCCTGTTGAGAACAGACTCATGGGCGGGTTTGTGGGTACTGAGTAGTGGACACAGGTCTCTGGAGACCTTGGCATTCAGAATGGAAACTTCTCTGCCCCTAACTTCCGGGGACATGTCTTGTTCGCTTCACCGTCCCACCCCCACCCCGTAGGCTCAGCAGTGCCACTCCCCTCTGCCTGCTGCATCGCTTCTCAGGGACACGACATTAGTGGACATTGGTGGCCCTGTCCGGCCCTGTCAGTCAGCTTTTCAGCTTCTGGGGCTGGTGGTCTTCTTCTCCCCTCAGATTCTTGCAGCCCAGCCCCTCAGAGTGTCTGTGGGGGTGGACTCTGAGCCAGTGACCTTTGCAGAGCCCGAGGCTCCGCGGGAATGCCGTGGGGGTGAGCTGCTGCAGGCACGTCACTGCTCGTCTCTTTTCAGATCTCGGCTGTCCCAAGCTCGAGGATGGGGAGGACTGCCCAGAGGAAGCACCTGGCGTTGAACTAGAGTGCAGTGCTGGGTAGCCCAGAAAGACTGATCTCCCCCAAGGGTGAGGCCGGCTGCAGCATAGACACCACTGTAATTCAGAGCCGGGGACGCAGGCCGACGCTCTGAACTACCGTCAGTTCCTTCCCACTTCCTCTCTGATACTGGATGAAAAGAGCCAGTCTCCCACCTGCAAGAATGATTTCAGGATGCCCGTTTTTAATCATCCAAGGACATGCTAAGGCTGTCATCGTAACCGTGGACGGACACCATGTGCAATGAAGCTGGACAGGCCCCTGCTACTAGGTAGAAGTGCCTTCCGTTGCCAGGCTGCCGTCCAAAGCTGCCCGGAGCCCTGCCCTCGCCAGCCCCACCTCGTCTCAGACCAACGAGTGTCTGGCTGGCACGGGGGGCAATGGCCCTGGTACTTGGTCTGCCACCAGAGGTCTGCCTGTCCTGCTTGGCATCCAGCAGAACCACGTGAGCTTGCTTCACTCTTGTTCATCTCAGAGAATACTCTTTTCTCAGTCAGCATCTGAACGACAGTGGGGAGCTTCCCCCCAACACTTGGCGACTGAAGGCACTTGTGAGTGGCAGCAGCCTGTCCACCTTCCCTTCCTGTCCTGTGACCTCATAGGACCCAAGTGATTTCACACCATCAAGGGGGCTGCCTCCGAGCAAAGCGCCCCAGCAGAATCTGCTCCAGAGTGACTGGCAAGCTGGATGGCGGGGAGGGGTCCAGGGCAGCTCTGGCCGCTCTTCAGACCTGCAGCTGCCACATCGTGTAAGGGGCTGCTGATGTCTTGAGGGTAGGGGCTCCAAACCCTTTCTTGACAGACACTCTGGGGTCTCATCTTTGTTTGTGCCCCTGAAGTCCCCACAGCCAGGTCTTCCATAGCTGAGGCAGAATCAACTCTTAGTCCTATACTGCGACCAAGGAGTGTCTAGGGACTCGGAACTTTAGAAGACTCCGGCAACTGTTCTTAAAACTGAAACTTTGGAAATACTTTAGAAATCAGTAGGCCATCATTTCTGTAGGTTCTGGGGTCCCTCCCCCTGCCCACCGAGGAAAGACACGGAGCCAGTGGCTGGCCCCTTCCTCCCTTCTGCTGAGGGTGTCTGCCGTGTGGGCTGTGTGTCCTGTCCCTGCCCAGCATCCTGTGTAGACTGCCAGCCACTTTTGATTCCAGACGCTTCCTCCGAGGCGGGAGCTGCTATATTTCCTAAATGCAGATTGTTAAATAAACTATTTTGCGCTGTCAGCATTTTGGTTTCTTTGGAGCCGGGGGATGGGGGAGTGGAGGGGGGGCCGGGGATGGGAGATGAGTGCTTGCTGGGGGGCCGGGGTTTCCCAGGTGCTCTGTCTAGGGCCCCACCCTCCAGCGGAGCAGGGGCGGGTTTCTGCACTCAAGCCACGGTCCTCCGACCGCCAGGGGCCGCTGCGGCGGGAACGGGACCCCCGGGCCACTCGCCAGCGTCGGTTACCAGGGAGCGCGGAGGCCGGGGCTGCGGGCGGTTCCTGAGGTGGTGGGGGATCGTGAGTTGTGGAGGGGCGCGGGGTTAGGGCCAGGGAGAGGTGTGGTCGTCAGGTGTGCGGAGGTCACGGGCGGAAGGGGCAGGACGCGGGATAGGGTTCTGGACCAGAAAGGGGTGCTGGGTCATGGGGGGGAGCGGGGTGCCGCTGTGGGGGGATGGGGTCACGGCGAGGCGGGGGGCGGGTCTGGGGATGTGGTAGTGACGAGGGCGGAGGGATTCGAGGCGCTCTGGCTCTGGTCCACGACCTCGGGCGTTATTCTCCGCAGTGGTCTCCACCGCGGGTCACGCTTCCGCTTCGCGCGGCCAAGGCCCAAGGTCGCCCTGCTACCAGGCAGGACTGCAACGAGCAGTGGTGCCGGCGCGCAGGTGAGGGATGCGGATGTGCAGGTGAGGAAGGGCAGGCTTGCATTTTGGGGCTCTGGCTGCCCTTCAGTCTTCACCTCGGGAGCCCTAAGTGAGCCTTCCCTATCTGGTAGGTGAGGAGACAGCGCCCCGGATACCCTTGTGTGGGTCCTTCCTGTACCCTCCCTGCCCAGTCCCAGGGAGACCATCAATCACCCTGCCCAGCCGTCCTCTGAAACGTGCCCATGGAATCCTTGCTGTGTGCTCTCCCCTCCCGTGTCTGTAGATGACCTAGCGATCCAGCCATGCAGCTGACCCGGGGCCCTTGGGACCACTCCAGGACAGAGAGGCAGCGCCTGCCACCGGTGGTCCCAGCCCAGGTCTTTCCTACTGTGGCTCACCTGCTGAGCCCTATCTGCAGATCCCTGACACCCCCAAGAGTGGGCCTCGCTGGCAGTCCCCCAGAGAGGCTGGGCAATCCAGACAAGTGACCGCAGGCGATGCCGTCCACTTCGGTGACTATGTCCCATGCAGAGGGACCACCGCAGCCAGGAGGAGCCATGCTCAAGGGACAGCTGCTGGCCCAGAGTCCCACAGCCCTGCCCCCCACCGGGGGCCCTGAGAAGAGCCTCTCCTTGGAGGACACTCAGGCTGTGGTGAAGCCCCTCATGCCCACGCCACCTGCCCGGCCCAGGCTGGAGCGTGCCCTGTCCCTGGATGAGAAGGGGTGGAGGCGGCGACGCTTCCGAACCAGCCAGGAGGACTCCCTGGGCCAGGACAAGGCCGGGCCCTGCAGGGGCACCCCCGGGGCCCCCGCCCGCAGCGGCTCTCCACCAGGCCTGAGCACTTCTTTACAGGAACTCCCGAAGTCCCGCCGGGCACCGGGCAGCCCCTCCTCATGGGGTAATTGTTTCTCGGGTGTGATCAGCACATCCCTGGACCTACTGCACAGAGAGGCCTCAGCTGCAGGAGCCGCCCCCAGGCTGGCCAGCGTGCTCCCCCCTCGCCTGCTGCCCACCACGGACCAGAGCGTCTCCTTGGACTCGCTGAGGATGGCCGACAAGGTGGACCCTGACCCGGAGGACTTTCGGAGGCGGGTGCAGAAGAAGCTGATGAGGGCTCACAGCAGCCTGGGCCCTAGTCGGCCCCGCAGTCCCCTGGCTTGTGACAGCTGCTCCCTGCGATCAGCCAAGTCCTCCTTCAGCCTTCTGGCGCCCATCCGCACCAAGGATGTCCGCAGCAGGTAGGCCCCCAGGAGAGAAGAGTCAGCCTCGGCCTGAACTCGTGCGTGTGTCTTCAGAACACGTGCGAGCGAGCAGCTGCATGAAGGAGGGACGAGACAGTGGAGTCTCCCCATGACCCTGCTCCCTTCCAGGACTCTCCCCATGTGTCTCAGTACCGTCGTCTCGTGTGGTAACTGTGGAGCGCAGACTTGGCTGGGCCCCGGTGTCTGTAGATAAGATCACTGGCTGTCAGCTGCCCTGTGCCTCTTGGATTCTTTCTTGGCATCTTCTATGGCTTGTGGTTGCTGGATGCCAGTGAGTTGCTTCCAACTCCTAGTGACCCTTTTATACAACGGGATGAAACACTGCCAGTCCTGCGCCACCCTCGTGACTGTTACATTTCAGCCCATTGGTGCAGCCTCTGTGTCAGTCAATCTTGTGGGGGGTCGTCCTCTTTTTCACTGACCCTCCACTTTACCAAGCATCATGTCTTCTCCAGGGATTCCTCCATCCTGATAGTATAGCTGAGATGAAATCTGTCCATCTTGGCTTCTAGGGAGCATTCTGGCTGTACTTCTCCCAGCACAGTTTTGTTTGTTCTTCTGATGGGCCCTGGTGGTGGTGATGTGCCCTGGAGTTGGTTCTAACTCATAGCAACCCTGTAGAGGGTTTCGGAGGTTATAAATCTTTATAGGAACAGAAAGCCTTGATTTTTGCCCTCAGAACTCCTGGGTAGTTTCGAACAGTGCTTTCAGTATTCTCCTCCAACCCCATGACTCAAAAGCATCAATTCTTCTATGGTCTTCCTTACTCACTGTGTAGCTTTCGCATGCACATGAGGTTATTGAAAATACCATACATGGCTTGGGTCAGGCGCACCTTAGTCCTCAAGCTGACATCTTTGCTCTTCAACACTTTAAAAAGGTCTTGAGCAGCAGCTTTGCCTGATGCAATACGTCGTTTGATTTCTTCACTGCTGCTTCCATGCCCTATGCCTCACGGATTCTTTCTTGGCATCTTCTATGGCAGTGCCTTTAAATCTGCCACCTCCCTTTGGCTCACAATGCTTTACTGAGCCCTGTGCTGGCTAAACTGTGTCCTGATGGCACAGTGGGGTCACTAGTGATTGCTAACCACAAGGTCAGCAGTTCAAATCTACCAGCTACTTGCTCAGTGAGGGAAGGAGGTGGCAGTCTGCTCCCATCAAGATTTACAGCCTCTGAACCCTACGGGGCAGTGTTCAATTCGGTGGCAGTGGGTTTGGATTTGTGTGTGTGTGTGGCCTGCTGGAGGCTTCCAGTTGCTGCTGGAAACGTGTGGAGTGAATGTAATCCAGGTCTTTCTGCAGGCCGAGACGTGCAGGCTCTTGGACCCTTTGTGGACAGAGCTTTAATAATTAATCTGAACTGATGTCTTCACGGCGCCTGCATCTTCCCCCCTATCTTCTCCCCGCCCACCCCCAGCTCTCCTGGCCTCACTTCTGAGATCAGCCAGGGGAATTCTGAAGGGCGGCCATCTGCTTTCCTCCTGAGCCTGGTCTCCCTCCTCCTATGAGTGCGCCAGGCCACCGCACAGACCCCTTCATCCCTGCCCGTGTCTGTCTCCCCTAGGCTGTGTGCACGCTCACTGCTGGTCACGGTCCTGTCTAGAAACGCCACTCCCTGATGAGATTGCCCAGGCCCTGGTACCCTCTGAGCCCTGCTCCAGCCCCTCACACCTCCCATCCTCCGCACCCTCCAGGCCCAACCCCAGCACACACGGAGCTCTGGTTCTCTGCGTGCTGACCATGGAGAATTTTGAGAAGAGACAGGTGTGGTGGTCATCCGGTTACCTTTTTATTCTATTTTTCCGTGACCTTTGTGAAGCCTCATCAGCTTGTATTTCTGCAGCCACCATAATCAAGTGTACCCACTAGGGGGCAGCTGTCTAAGACCGCCCCCAGGATGCAGTCATTCTCCCGCGGCTGAAGCCTGAATCCCAGTGTGGACCTCCCATCTCCTAGGGCTCCAGGCTCCGCTCAGTCATCCCAGGGTGGTCTCCTCTGTGCTCCACCCCAGTCAAGGCCCTGCACCGGATCTTGTCTTCCAAACAGGGCCCCAGGCCCCAGGGTCCTAACCGTAGGCTCCAGAGCCAGGCCATTCATTTGGGGCCTATTCACCCACTTCAGGCTCTGAATCAAGCCCCCATCCTCACTAGCTCAGCAGGTGGAACACACTTTTGACACCCAGCTACCTGGAGGGGCTAGTCACATGGCCTTCTGTGTTTCGTCTATTACGGGGCCTCATTGTGAAGCTGCGGCTTTGTGTGTTGGGCTGTTGTCGTCACTCACGGTCCCTTCAGACACACCAAGTGCAGAGCAATGCACTTCAGTCCTGAGTCACGGCTTCCGACAGCAGCAAACAGGAGGCCCCGTTCCTGACGTGAGAAGCATGGGCTCTGTGCGGTGAGTGTGTGGCTGGCCACACCCTCGCAGCTCCTGGACTCGGGTACGGGGAGAGTGACGGCTCCCACGAACTTTTCCCAGAGACACTGAAATGTGCCATGTGTAGACCTAAGTGACACCTTTTATGAAATTCAGAATCGAATCGATTCTGACCCAAAGCGACCCCATGGGGCAAACTCGGGCTCCTGAGATGAAGTCTGTACGGGAACAGTCTCGTCTTTCTCCCGAGAGGTGGCTGGTGCTGAACCGGCAACCTCGTGGTTAGCAGTCCAACACCTAACCCACAACACCACCAGGGGTCTGAAGACTGGGGCCCCCATCCCTGCTCCTGTACAATCCGGAGCTTAGCATGGTTTTACCGTTGCCAAGTGGTTGGGGGGCATTTCAAACAATGGTACAAGGATTTCACGATTGCAGGAAATGACCCAAGACTCAGATGTGAGCGTCCCCAGATAATGTTCCATCGACACAGCCATGCCCACGTGCTCCCATGTGGCCACTGGCTGCCTCTGCGCCGGGACCATCCGTGACAAAGACCCAGAGCCCACACGTGTACACTATGGCCAGAAGGACCCATGCGTTGAGTGTGTCCTTCAGGGCCAGGACAGGCTGGGGTTTGATATACACTTTGCAAGGGGCCCTGGGGGTGCTGTGAGCTAGATGTTGGACTGCTAAGTGCAGGGTCGGTGGTTCAAACCCACCAGCCGCTCTGAGGCCGCCTGCTCCCATGCAGAGGGAGTCCCGGAAACCCCGAGGCGTAGTTAGGTCTACCCTGTCCTGTTGAGTGGCTCGCAGTCAGAACAGACTCGATGGCAGGGGCTTTTGCCAAGCTGTTGTATATGCCTCCTCCTGTTAACATCTTGAAACAAATGTAAACCGTCCGGGAACACGTGGCGGGCATCTGTTTTCTCTGCAGCCTCCCTGACCCCACCCCCAGTGCCATCCCTCTGGCCTCCCCACCTTTCTGTGTGGACACAGGTCTCAGTGGGCAGCTGCACAGTGTTCCTTCTGTGCGACTTGGCCAGTAAGTCACCCTCAGGCTCCTTCTCCCAGGAGGTGCAGCTGGGCCCCCAGGGTGTAGGTGGCCGTGGCTCTGCGTCCAGTCCTCAGCAGGACCCTGAGGACATTGATGTCCCTCCTGCCACTCTGAATGGGCTCCGCAGGGTGGATGCGGGGCGCTCAGTCTCACCTCCTCCCCCAGGAGCTACCTGGAGGGCAGTCTCCTGGCCAGTGGGGCCTTGCTGGGCGCGGACGAGCTGGCACGCTATTTCCCAGACCGGAGTGTGGCCGTCTTTGTGGCTACCTGGAACATGCAGGGACAGAAGGTACGTAGTGACCCTAAGCCCCCACTGCACCTCTAGTGCCGGCACCAAACCCCTCTCCTGCTCACCTCAGGAGCTTCCGCCGAACCTGGACGAGCTCCTTTTGCCCGCCGAGGCTGACTATGCCCAGGACATGTATGTCATCGGGGTCCAGGAGGGCTGCTCCGACAGGTAGGTTGTGGGCTGTGTGCCGCCAAGGTGCTGCCCTGGTGCCCGTGGTGGTGGGCATGGGTCACCTGCCCTGGGTGGGTCCCCTAGGCCTCGTGGGCTGTGTGCCAGCAGGGCAGGTGGGCTCAGAGGACTCACGGTGGCTTCCTTGCCAGGCGGGAGTGGGAGACACGCCTGCAGGAGACCCTGGGCCCCCACTACGTGCTGCTGCACTCGGCAGCCCACGGAGTGCTCTACCTGTCCATCTTTCTCCGCAGGGACCTCATCTGGTTCTGCTCAGGTAGGGGCGGCCCGGCTGTGGGGGCGGGGGAGGGGGGAGGCAGGCAGGGAGACGGCCCCGGTGACACACTCTGAGGTGCTCCCTCGTCCCCCACAGAGGTGGAGTGCTCCACGGTGACCACACGCATCGTCTCCCACATCAAGACCAAGGGGGCCCTGGGCGTCGGCTTCACCTTCTTTGGCACCTCCTTCCTTTTCATCACCTCCCACTTCACCTGTGAGTTTCATGTCTGTCCCCATCACCATGAGAAGTGGGACAGCAGTGTGACCGGGACATCTGGGACTGCTGTGGCTCACCAGGACCCTGGGAGGGACCACAGCGGCCATGACAGTCTGGGTGTCCCCCATCATGTGTGGGCCTGCGTTCCAGTCCCCGCACAGGTGAACCTGGTGTCCCAGGGCTCCTGGTCAGGACGCTGGTGCTGCCCACTGTGGTCCCCACCCCAGAGAGGACAGACAGTCTGTTCAACCCAGTGTTGACCAGGCTGAGGGGTTGTCCTGGGTAGAGGGTACAGCCTCTGCTCATAGCTGAGGGGGGCCTGGCAAGCACTGGGCACCTGTGAGGGCAGCCTCCACTTGCATCTGCAGGACTTTCTACCTCCCCAGCAGTCCGCTGACCCTTCACATAGCTGCGTGACTGTTCGAGAGCTGGGAGAGAGTCAAGTGCCACAACAGGCAAACACAGTGAGCAAACCAGCCTGAAAGACTAGCTACAAGGCATGTTAGGGACCCCGGGAAGCAGGAATGTGGACTGGCTGTGAAGTGACCAGCCAGAGGTGAGGTGACAGCGAAATCAGAACATTTCCAGATAAACGGAACGTAAAGGCATCTGTAATAAACAGACCAGCTGTACAGAAAACATGGAAGTGTTGTTTGGATTCAGAACCAACAATAGACAGGTTGAGATGAACAAAGCTGACGCTGTTGAAAACGCAATTCAGATATAGATGTATTTAAAACAAACCTCCAAGGCTGAAAACAGGGAAGCAGAGATATCAGTGTATAATGAAGCCAACTACATAGCAAAAGGAGGGAATAGTGAAGCTACATAACTTCCAAATGGCAAGGAAGTCAACTAGATTTCAAGATAAAATCAGAAAGGCTATGTGTCAGGGTTGTCTCCTTTCCCTGTCTGCATTCAGTCTGTCTGCTCTGAGAAACTGGGTTATAACCATGAAGAACATGGCATCTAGACTGGAAGACGGCTCATGAACAGCCTGCACTTAGTCAGTGAGACAGTGTGCTTCCTGAAAGCAAACAGGACTTGAAGCCCTAAAACTACAGCTTTCAGTGTGGGTTACACCTGAGTGTAAAGACGAATAAGTAACATCGTGATACACAGAGAAAAGATTGAAGTGGTCAAGGATTCCGGTTTATTTGTCTCTGCTATCAACTCTCATGGAAGCAACAGCTAGGAAGTCAAGCAACGTATTGCATTGAGCACTTGGGCTGCAAAAGACCTCTTTAAAATCTTAAAAAGCAAAACTGCAAAGCTGTCACTTTGAAGACTAAGGTGCTCGTGACCAAAGTCATGGCATTTTCAGCCACTTCACATGCATGTGAGAGTTGGAACACGGGAGGATTACCTTGAACTCCACCAGTGTTGATGGAGAAGATTGAAGATGGCATGCCAGGAGAACCAACCCGTTTGTCTTAGAAGAAGTAGTGCCCGAATGCTCCTTAGAACTGAGCATGGTGAGACTCGGTTTCTAGGATTGTGGGCGTGCCCTCAGGACAGAGCAGTTCCTGGAGAAGGACATCGTGCTAGGTGGCACAAGAAGCAGTCCTTGTACCCGAGCATGGACGTGGTAGTTCCAACAACGGGAGCCAACGTAGCCAAGTTGGAAGGATGGTACAGGACCGGGCTGGGTCTTGTTCTGTTGTCCATGAGATTGCTCTGAATTATCACTGTCTTGATGGCACCTAACAAAAGCAAGCATAGACATCTATATATACGTATACACAGTGCCCACATATATACATATACACACACACCGAAGGACCTGCATGAGGGAGCTTCAAAAAGTTGGTGAAAAAATGGAATGAAAAGGGAGTTTTCCACAGAGTTTTTGATGCCTCCTCTGTGTGCATGTGGATATATGTATATATATGTATGTATGCATTTTTATATCAATAATCTGTAGCATAGTGGTTACGAATCGGGCTGCGAACCGCAAGGTCAACAGTTTGAAACTACTTTCTCCGCGGGAGAAAGCTGAGGCGGTCTGCTCCCGTAAAGATTAACAGCCTCGGAAACACTGTGCAGGGTCGCTAGGAGTCGGAACGGACTCCACGGCACATAACAACAACAATGTGTATATACATGTATGTGTAAGCAGACACATTACATACACACACGTTGTTGTTAAGTGCTATTAAGTCGGTCTGACTCAGCAACACTTAGAGGGTTTCCAAGGAGCAGCTAGTGGGTTTGAGCTGCTGACCTTGTGGGTCACTGTCCAGTGTTGATCCTACAGTGTGACCCCAAGAGTCCATATACGTATGTACACACACACATTAGTATATGAATCTATACGTATGTGTGTCTATATAAATGCATTTTATGTATAAATACATGTATGTGTATATGTGTATATATATGTATACACACATATCTACATATTTACATGTACACACACACACACCATTAGTATAAGCATTTATTTATATGTATGTGTGTGCATGTGTAGATATAGATACACATAAATAAATGCATTGTATATGCAAATACATATACAACTACATCATACACATACATGTTCACATCGTGTACACACACAGAAGGAGAAAGCTTCAATGTGAAAGGTAAAATGCCTGTTGAATCGACATGGCCGTGTACAGATGTTCACCACATGACCCTTCCAGCTTTGTGTGTTTCTGGAAACACCCAGAAGAGTCACCCAGCATCCCGCCAGCTGTGTCCTTTCTGACTGTGGTCAGAATACACACAACCAAATAAACCACCAATTGCTCTATTTCTCCAGGTACAGTTCAGCACAGCCCTCCACACCTCCAGGTGAACATCAACGCAGTGACCCCAAAGCAGAAACCCCCCCTCCCATCCTGTCTTTTTGTTGGAGAGCGAGCCAGGGCTGCAGGCAGAGCCCTCCGCGTTGACACTGATGGCCAGGCCTGAGAGGGCTGCCATAGAACCTTCTGGTGGCCTCTGGGCGTCTCAGTGAGAGCTTGTCCAGTGTCGCGGAAACAGCTTCTCCCCATGTGTGACTGGGACTCAGCCCCACCCTGTGTCTGTGTTGCAGCCGGGGAAGGGAAGGTGGCAGAGCGGCTACTGGACTACACGCGGACCATCCAGGCCCTGGCCCTGCCCAAGAGCGTGCCCGACACCAACCCCTACCGGTCCAGCCCTGGTGAGCACACCTGTGGGGAACCCTCATTCACTCTTCATGTTGCTCGTAGGACACTTTAGTAGAGAAGTGTGCAGAACCTCCGAGAACAAAGATCAGAAAAGACTAGAAGGTTATTCCGTGAGGCTGTGGGCCCGGGCAGCGGGTGGAGAGTCCACCTGTGGTGGTGTGGGCCCGGGCAGCATGTGGGCAGCCCGTCTGTAGTGGTGTGGGCCCAGGCAGCGGATGGACAGCCCATCTGTGGTGCTATGGACCAAGGCAGTGGGTGGACAGTCCACCTGTGGTGCTGTGGGCCTGGAGGGGTGGACAGACTGTCTGTGGTGCTGAGGACCCAGACAGCAGGTGGACAGTCCGCCTGTGGTGCAGTGGACCTGGGCAGCAGGTGGGTTGTGCAGGCTCCAGGCCATGGCTCTGTAGGGCCACCCTATGGACATCTGCTGAGACAAGAACTGAAGCTGAGGCAGTGTGGCCAGAGTGAAGTCCTACTGGCAGGACATGACCCCCGTTTCTGGGCAGCTGCCATCATCCAAAGACATGTGACAACAGCCAGTGCTCTGAGCCTCCTGGGGGTTCAAGGATGGGGGGCAGACAGGTCCTGCTTCTCGGGGGGTTCAGGGATGGGGGCAGACAGGTCCTGCTTCTCGGGGAGTTCAGGAATGGGGGCAGACAGGCCCTGCTTCTCGGGGGACTCGGGGATGGGGGCAGACAGGTCCTGCTTCTCAGGGGGTTCAGGGATTGGGGCAGACAGGTCCTGCTTCTCGGAGGGTTCAGGAATGGGGGCAGACAGGCCCTGCTTCTCGGGGGACTCGGGGATGGGGGCAGACAGGTCCTGCTTCTC